>NC_066613.1:15380972-15697500 GCF_025231255.1 Drosophila biarmipes
CCTGGGTTTCAGGGCACTTCCTGTGCGTCGTTTATTTGTAGTATTTTATTCATAGCTTCGCTGGCCACCCCAATATCGACGCATATTATGATTGCCCAGCGTGAAATTGTGAGAATATTTCCCGAACGACGCGTCATCGACGTCAATTAATGCTTTATTATGCATTCCTGTTTGTCCTTCGCAGGGACAGCCAAGGATATTCAATATCCCAGTGATATGCAATAGCTGTGCGAATGGTTTTATGCTAATGAGCGCGCGGGGGTGGAAAATGAATATGCCTTATGGGGAATATCCCTTAGGAGGCTCCAGGAAAGTGCTAAAATGTGGTGGAAAATTGCTGTTTTTCAGTGTCCCTATGTGTGTAATATTTGTGGAAAAACACCTTTTGGGATGAGTAAAGAAAGGGTTTTTAATAAAAAATGTTTGCTGCTCCTATATATCTTACCATCATTTAATCAATAAATTTATAAAGACTATCTAGTTTGAGAAAGGGAAATCCCAGAAAATCTATCTTTTCGATTAAATAGAATAAAATCTTAAAAACTTATACCTAACCGTTAAGTTAAAGTTCAAGTAAATCAATAAACTTAAATCAAACATAAATATTTTAGATGGTTTTTTCCCATAAAAAACCCAAAGCTAGGTCGCACATAGACTCAATTAAATCCGCTTGCGAGCGGCGATCGCAGAACCCACTAAACCAAATCGCTCCCAATGGCAAAATGGCGCGCTAGACGGGAACAGTAAATAGCGACAACAATAACCATATCAATATCAGTCGGTTTCGAGTGACTTGTCATTAGAATAAATAAACTTATATATAGGCAAAGGCAAATAAGAGCCGCATTTAGAGGCAGCCAATAATGAAAATAGATACACACACCAGCGGACGGCACAATCGATGGCTAATAGTCAACAACATCAGTCAGTCAGCCAGGCCGAGTATGCGAAGCCAAACAAACTAAAAAATAAAATAGTCAGAGCCGGGGAGAAAAACTGTCGCAAATTGCGGTCATTCGTCATGCGCACATGAGCAGAACGGCGGCGGCAGCAGCAACAACACGGCAGCAACATCGCCGGCACGGCAGCAACACCAACGACACGGCAGCAACTGTGGGGCAAAGCGCTTGGCAAATGGCGTCGAGCCAGTGGAGGGGTGGGCGGATTTTGAGGGGGGCTGGGGTCCAACCACCCGGGGGGTGGGGCCAGAGCGGTACGCGCTGTACGGTCGGTGGGAGCGAGACAGAGGCGCACTGCCAGCGATGAACTTCGGCAGCCACGCTTAGCGGCTTTTGTTTCTCCTATTAACTCTGTCTCGGCGAAAAAATAGAAATACATTGCGTTTTTATTTATTCACTCCACACTCATAAGTATGAGCATGTTTCAATGTTCAGTGGGCAGAGGTGTAGAGGGGAGATCTTCTAGGGGGTGGGATAAAATATTATAGTGCCAAGTAAATATAAAAAGATTTTTAGAATGTTAGATAAAATGATTTTTAGGTACCTCTGGGAATCGAACCTCGTCTAAAACAAATTTTCTTAATTATATAAAGCTATCTTAAATATTTTTGTAAAGTAATAAAAACAAAAAAAAAGAATTCTTTAAAAATTTTTTAACTTTTAATTTTTTTTTTTGGAATCCCTGAATATAAAATGATTATAATATTGTTTGCAAAGTAAATATAACTATAAATACAAGCTTCAAAAAATATTAAAGTTAAAAGAACTTAAAAATATTTTTCAAAACATATTCGCCCCCCTTCCGCCACCTCTGGCCTTACTCCCCAAGCTTTTGCTGCTGTTTTTCTCGCCATTTAAGTTTGTTGTTTTGTTTCAAGCTATGAAATGTGTTTTGATTTGCTGCGCTTGCGAGGCTTAAGCTACAGCTCTGCCGACTTTTGGTTGGGCGCTACCTGCGGGTGTGAAAGGGGGTTCGGCGGTGAATGGGAGGGGTGGGTGGCAGTCAGGGGGTGGGGCAGTGGCTGGACAGCAGGGGGGGGCCTTCTCAACATGGCGACGTTGAGTTTTGCTGCTTAATGGTGCTTAACAGCCGCCGAGCGGAGTGGACTGAGCAGCCGAACAGCCGAGCGACTGCGTGACACTGCGCATGTACCGCTCAACGGGAAGTATATAAGTGGGTGCACATAATGGCCATGTAATGGCTATCTGAGCTTGTGGCAGTGTGTACCTAGGAAGACAATTGCACTGAAACCGCTAGAACGAGAACGGAAAATGTCGATTTTTACGGTCGCCATTTTGGCCAAGCAATAAAAACAGCCTCTAAAATGAAAGAAAGTAGATTGAACAGGGATTAAAAAACCAATAAAATACCAGTCTCTTTTGAAATCGAGTTTATAGCTACACTAGCGTTTATTTAAGTATCTACAATTCTGAAATTTAAAAGACAATAGAAGCCAGAGTCATTTCATTTTGTAGGTGAATTCTAAGGCATTGAATTTAAATTAACAAATTAAATGAGTAAACATATTTTTTAAATACGTATTGTTATTCTTCCTCTCTGATGTCAATATTCAGCAGATAAATATTAATCATATCACCGATATTCCGATTGCTGAATCTTCTTTTATGTTGCATTTCAGGCATATTCCTCTTATGCTGCTCAGTTTTTTCCTAGACCCCAGCACCATTACCATTCCCATATCCATTTCATTCAGCAATTTGTCTACTATTAGTCTCTCTTCCCGAATAAAAAAACAAAACCCGAAAACAACTTCAGTCCACAACTCCAGCGGAGTATCTTTTCCCACCTTTCCCTCCCAGACGAAAATATTGGTCTATTGTTCGGTCCTCGGCCGTTGTTATGATGGCTATTAACGCTATTATTATGAAAATTTTCAGCATCATTGATTTTTGTTACCGATTTTCTAATTTAACCAAATTATTGTTTATTCCCTCGTCGTCTGGCCCAGCCCGTTGATTTATTTCATTTTGCCTCTTGGACTTTTATCTATTTTGGGAGTTTTGTTTCAACTCTTTGTCCAGGTCTCACCCACCTGTCTGCCCCTCGGGCCCCGCTGCCCCAAAACTTCTGCCGGCCATGTCCACTTGGGATTCGAGTTTTCTGTTAACTGGTTGCGTAAATATCGCCTGGCCTCAATGAAATGCCTCCACACACTCACAGGCCGATAAACAGACTCATAGATACAAAGATACGAAGCCTTTTTCCTCAATGAAATGCCGAAAATTAGCATAATCTGCGCCAGCCTTTCTCGCTGGGCTTACACTGGGCTGCAAGAAACACATTTTCTGTGGTAGAAATTTGAAAATATTTTGTTTTTGCAACTCCAACTAAGCACAATTTATTTTTAAATTTCAAAAACCCAGATAACATATTTTTCAGAATATCTATCACAGCTTGTAGTTAAAAAATTATTATAATTTTATAAGATATTATAGATATAAGTTCTTCAAGTTAACTTTAATATTTAAAAGTATTGTATTTAAGCTTACTTATATTTTTAGGTTTTTATTTATAATATATTTTGTACAGATCAACTCCTACTTATTTAGTTGGTACTTCTGTCGAACTGAAAAGTAAAAGTATCTGAAAGGTTCTCCCCTGAAGTACAGTGTTCCCCGAAAGGCGGCATACGCAGAGGGAAAATAAAAGCGAAACCTGTTCGCGTTTTAAACGAAAATCTTGTCGGACATGATGTTCACCTCGGGTGGAGTGAACACGAATTCGAATACGAATACGAAAGATTGGATGGTTTTGGGGATGCGGGGTTCTCCATGGGCTGCTGCGGTTATTTGTTTGTTGGTGTCAAAGCTGTCACATATTTTATGCGACTCAGTCAGGGGCGGGGGACGCCGCCGGTCAAGGGGTCAGCGAGCCCCACACGCATCCCGGTGCCCCCTGGACAGCCCCCTGCCTTGGTAGCCCCCCGCCAAAATCACTGCACATGCATTTTAATTTCCCAGTTGTGGGTAATTGCCTGGCCCGTCCCCTCGGGCCATCATGCCGCATTTGTCTCAGGCGAGGGAGCTATGATTTCTTACCAACCGATTCTGCGAGTCGTGATTGCATTTGGCAGTTGCCGGGGGAACGGGCCGCAGTGTCCAGGCCAGACATATGTTAGCCTTATAATTTATGCCCCTGTATTCTGTAATCCGTACTCTGCATTCCGTACGAATTTCGTTTATTAATTGTGCAAGCCGATCGTCAAAATATTTGCGCCCCCGGGCTATCCTTACTTCAGTTTATTTGTTTTTAAAACACACACAATGCATGTCCCGCCACCCTCTCCCGGCAATTTATTTAATTGCATAGAACGCGGATTGCCCAAGGTTGCCGATAATTTATATGTCACAGCTGAATTAAATGCATTTAACACGGGAATTAAGCAAATAAACAGCAGACTCGACGCGAATAATTGGGAAGCGAATTTCTTGTTTTGTTTATACTCCTGCGCTGCTTAATTAAACTCATTTGGGGGGTCGTTAAAATAAATCAAACTGAAGGCGGGATGCTGTAAGGGGTAATAAGTGAAATTAGCTAAATGAGCCATAAACAAAGCGCAGTTAGTACGGATTATAGGTGCCTGGCGAAAATGAAAGTGAATTCCGGCAGATGAGAAGGGGAGATTGCAGGCTAATCAGCATAAAAATGAGGCTTTAGCACCTTAAAACATATTTAAATTGATATTATATTTGTATATACTAACTACTGATTGACTTAGTTTTCCCACTCCTCAAACCCTGTCATATTTCCACTCAGCCGCACTCAAATACTAAGCGCTCTATCTCGCCTAATTAAATGTCGCAAAATAAATGCTTAATTGGACAGATAGACTGCTGAATGAGCAGCCGATATGGCCGACATATGTGTTTTTGGATGGGGGCAGCCAAAGCGATCCAAACAGAAGTCGAGAAATGTTAAACAGTTGATGTCTGCTGGCATTTCAGCTTGCCACACAATCTGCATATGCGACTGCCAGTGCGGCTGATACTTGAACGGCCGTCGGACGAAATAGATATGTGCCAAAAGATTTTGACAGGCCAACTATCAACTCATATCGTTAATGTGGCAAACTTCTCCCTGCTGCAAGACCTAATTGAAATGTCGATAAGGCAAACGTTTTGACAGCCTGACAGCTGCCTGGAAATACGGTCAAATAGCCGAAAAGAGTCGAAACGGGCCAAAAAAGCCCCACTGCAAATGTCACTTCGAAGAAGTTACTGCCTGGCCCACATTGCGTATACGCCGCGTTGACTCATTGTCTTCTAAGCACTCGCGTATGCCGCAATTTGACCCAGTTCCGGGCACAATAAGAACCCATGAGTCACGGCAACTCCAGTTTTGGATGTCCCAGCTGGCTGGGCTCCTTGGAGGCACTCGCGAAATTTATGCGCACAATATGCGAAATTTATTGTAATGACAATCGCTTAGTGCATAATTCGCTGCCCGCCCCCTTTTGCGAGTACTTTTATTTTGTGTGTGTGTTTTTTTTTTGAGCAGGAAGCGGGCAATCAATGTGGCTTGTTTTGCCGTTTGTCGTTCGGCTTTTGGGCTGTATTTTTTGGATGCAGCTGCTCCAATTGACGCCCACCTGCAAAACGGCGAGCAGAGGGGCTAAATCTGACGTCAGAGTGGGCTGAGATGTGCATAAATCAAAGTGAGAATTAAGTGTCCAAGGCAGTAACATAACGAGTAAAAATCATTTCAGGTTTCCCAGCACAAAATGCATTTTTAAATAAAGTGTTGACGAAAATCTGCAGTTCCTGAATATGCAAAAAGGGGTTAAAGAAAATACTCATGAATTAAAATTCAACAATACACTTACCCTTAATTTAAGGCATTTTTATTTAGTGGCGGTTTGTTCTATAAATGTTTATTTAAATTTTGGATTTATTTATTTATTTTACATTCTTCTCATTTCTCCTTGCCCATTTTCCTTATCTAAACATTTGCTTACAACATCCAAAATCAAGCTTCGCATCTGAAATCCTTCATTACGCAGGTGTCAGCCTCGGGTTTCAGACTCGGCCTCTCATTTCCACTGAACAATGTGCATCATTAACGCAAAATGCCCGTTGCTGCCGCATTGTGACTGCCTTTTTGCAACTCGTTAACAAAAGCGCAAATATTTTAAGCTTTCATTTCGTTTTGTTTCCTTTTTTTGGGTTTTGTTATTTTTACAAATATTCGGCGGCTTAATGAAGTGCGATTCAGAATCGCAGGCGGGCGCAGGAGATCGGCAAATGTGTATTAAGCTTATTTTTGTGGTCTCGCCAAATGAGGAAGTCGAAATGTTTTCAGCAAGTGAAATACCCCTCGGAGTCGAAAAAGCCCCTCGAATGCCCCTCGCAAATCATCTGGGACTCACGTGCGACTGACTTTTGTGGGCTGGTCTTTTGACCATTTTTGGGCCAGCTCTTTTTTATTTTTTGGGTCTCGCATTGATTAACGCATTTCTTTGGCTGTCCGGCATTGTTTTTTTCCGCCGGGCTCCCATTGTTGTTGCTTCTGTTGGCTGTTTTCTGTTTTTCTGGTGGAGCTGCCGTTTTGGCAAGTGATTTATGCCGCCGTTGGGGAACTGCAACTGACACATTGCGGAGACACATTTGTAGCTAATAAGTTTAGTGGCATAATGAATGGCATTTGAAAAGGACCATTGAATCGCCAATCGAGAATATACAGATTGTATATGGCCGGGGCATTGCAACATGTGGCAGCTTTTCGAATGAATCACGCCAATAAAATCTGGGTCAGCAGAAGTTGGCATATTTGGTGGGAGATTGAGAAATGGGAAATTTAATCGGTACTTCTACTTTTTCTTAGCGGCTCTAGACATTTTTCTGAATAAATAAAGTAGTTTCTTAGATTGCCCCCAATGCCATTCTGATGTAAGTCAAAGTTTTTGCCATAACTTATGTTTTTATATAAAGGAGACTGGAAAATTACTGAAGCAATAAACCCCCCAGCTAAAATTTGTTAACTTCTGCATTTTAATAATCAACATCGTTGTAAAACTCATATTAACTCCCTATAAAAATTATTCAATCAAAAGTTTAATTTACCTGTGCCTTTAATTACTAAGTGATTCTCTTTATTACTCCTAATATAAAAAAGCCATAAGCTTCGTCCGCCTTTTATGGTGCATTTATGTATAAAGCTTTTTTTAATTGAATTTATTTTCGATTATGTGTGTTTTATGATTTCAAAACTGTAATTGATTTGTTTAGATGTTTTTTGGTATTGCAAAATATTTTTCAAATTGTAGCTGGCAAAGGTATCTATTGATCTTAGTTTAGGAGTTTATTCCTTTCAAAAAAAGTACAACAATTCTTAAAAACTTGGAATTAGTTAATAGTTATTATCCCCCATCTTCATTACTGGCACTTAAACGGCGGAAAAAACTCACAGCGTCGCACATTGCGAGTTAATTTTTTTAAAGACGCGCACGCGTCGTCGGCCGCACACGCCAATGCCAACGGAACACCTTCGCAAAAGGTGTTAAAATGCCTGCTCCAAAGGGCAGAGTGCCAGCCAAAGGACGAGGGGTGCCAGGGGTTAAGGTGGTTAATAACCCGAACGCTAATGAAAGAGACACTGACGGCGAATGACGTCAAAGTTGAAGAGCGACACGGAACTGAGGGTGTTAAGGCTGCCAACGAACTCTCCGGAGGGTTAAGGTCTCGGATCCTTCAAACGATGATATGGGGGCGAGCTGAGCTAAATTTATGATGATGATCTCAAGTTTGATCGCAGCTGATGAATGATCCTGAGTTATTTGCTGTGTTTTGCAGCTGCCCCTATTAAAGATGACCAGCAACATTTGATTTTTTTAATGGACTTTTGAGAAATCGAAAATGGAGTGGGGCAGGGCCAGGGGCAGGGGCAGGGGCAGGGGCATCTCAAGATAAACGCTTCATGCTTTTCTTTTAACACCTTTTCGAGAGATTTGTGCTGTACTGTGTTGTTTGCCCTTCCACTTAGCGCCTCTTTTACGATTAGAAAAAAAGCGGAGAAAATAAGGTGGTGTGGGGCGGCGAGGGGTGGACCTCATTTAATTATGTAAACGACACGAGCGTGGCTCGAGTAGAAGATGCGAGACCCATTTATGTCAAATTGACACCTTGTGTGTCCCCCAGCAGTTTCTCCAGGCCTCGTCTACACAGGGAAAAACTACACTTAATCTTAATAATTCTCCCTTCTGTGGCAACATTAAAAGAAAAGCATAGTTTCAATTCACTTTTAAAAATCTTTACTTTGTAAATCGTATTATTATTTTTTTTAAGGACTATTTAACCAAACCAAATATATTTTTTCTTTCTGTGTAACCATAGAGTTTCCAAATTCCACTCCCTCTCCGCTTCTTCCGCCCTTTCGTTTTCCCCAGCCTAATACACTTTAAATATTTATGAGCCCGTCTTGCGCTCTTCTACCTAATTGATGAGTTCGCCTCAGATAAAGGTGTTAAAGTCGGTTCGGCCTTCGGTGGACTGAACAGATATCTCCCTGTACATAAAGTCGGAAGACCATCTTGCAGTTGGCTGTTGGCTGTTTGCTTTCGCAGGTGCCAAAGCAAAGCGGAGGAGACGCGTCCAGCTGTGCCGACAAATTGTGGCTGGCGACAAGCAAATAAACAGAATCAAAGCCCGCAGAGTCCCCCTTCCGCGATTTGCTCGCGTGTAAATGATTCTCGCCGGGGAATGTCCATGTAAAGAGTTCCGAGTCTCCAAAGAGGCGGTGTGGCCAGGCGCAGGTACCGCTCGGTAATACATGATAGCAGGTAGCGCTTGGCTTGTCAATACCTACACGCCTGCCTGCGGCCGAGAGCCCATGTGGCATGCCACGGGCGGGGAGCCTAGGCCACAGGAAGGGGGTACACTCAGCCAATTTCAGAAGTTAATGCACCAGGATTTTACAAAAAATATGAAGTAGTTCTCATCTTATTTAAATACCAATTTGATTTTGTAGTTCTTTATTCATCTTTGAAGAACTCATAGTAATCGTACTTGATTGATTAATCGCCTAATTAAATAGCCTATATTTTTGTACTATTCCTTTTTTATAGTGATGCAAAGTTTGACAATTGATGTAAAAATACCTACTTTTCAAGCTTCCTTTTTCGCGTGTAAGTCTCCACAGAAAATTAACTTAAATTTGTGGGTCCACATCCCACAGGGCATTTTCCATTCGACATTCGATGCAAATCAATGGCGCGGCCAGCGGAAAGCCTCCTCTGAGCAAATGCAAAGTGGACACAAAATTCAATTCCCAGAAATTGACTGCAAATCGCGCGGAGGAGACACATGGGCCTCAAGTCCCCTGGTGACATTTAGTTGGCCAAAAAAATCAAAGAGGGAAAACCAGGGAGTTGGCCATTTCGCAACCGAGAAAACGAAACGAAACGATGCAAAACGCATGTCGAGCATGGGCTGCACTTGTCGCAGGCCTCCGAGGAAAAGAGCGATCCAACTACTGTTCCAAATTTGATTTGCCATGCTGATTTGGCCGGCGGAAAATGCGGAAAAACATAGTTGGCATAGTTTTGCCCCTCCATCACTCTCTTGCCCCGCTGCTCGTTGGCCAAGATTTATGTGCGGTTGGTCCAATAAAATAATTGCCAGCGATTTTTTATGCAAATCGCTTTTCGCTCCTTGCCTGAGTCATGGCCAAAACAAACCGTCTATATGCATATGTGCTGGACCAAACTATTTTTACGATCTTCTGGACCCGACTTGGGGGGCTTTATAGTCCAGCGTTTAGTTTTTATGGCGCCCGGGGCTCGGGGTTAATTCGCTGGCGATGGCGGGACTTATCGACGATCCGTGGGCTTTGAAGAGGGTCAGCCCTGGGACTTGACATTGGCTTCAACGCGCCAACGAAAGACTCTGGCAACGAACTTGCTCTGGCCGCGCTCCCCAAACGAAAGACTCAGGCAGCGAACTTGTTCTGGCCCAGAGCGTTCGCTCGGCCGCTTGAATGTGTCAAGTCTATTGCTTCCTGCCTTAATGGAAACTTTCACTGGCGAGCGATAATAAACATTAGCCGTCGTTTCATTAAACAAATTTCAGGAAATATATTTTTTATACCCATACATATCTCTTTTTGTTTTTGCACTCAATTGAAGCCTGGCCCTGGGGCGCGATTGGCAATTGGATTCGCGAACAATACGCCATCGATTATTTAACGATTATTTGGTGCTATAGCATTTCTACCATTGCTTTCTTGCCTTTCTTTCTGGCTCTCTGGCGTTTTTGTCTTGGCCTAGCAATTACTTTTGGCCGGCTTTGAAGGCCGCTTCTGCTTATCCCCCCGACGAATCTGACTTGGCTCTGAGCAGCCTTTTGTTGGCCTTATCACAAAAGCCGGGCTTTCATTGTTTCAATTTTGCACTGGGTGTGTGTGGGGGGAATTACTAGCACAGCTGATGAACTGATATTCGGCACGTGCCGTTAATGAAGTCGGGCAATCGCTTTAGAAAGCCCCTAACTCGGTGTAAAGACTATGGTGTTTTGGATGTTTTTCGGGAATTACAGCACCAATTAGATCGCTATCTGCGGGACCCTTTGTGTGGGCATCATCTCTTGACTTTTTATAACCCCATTCTGGCCAAACCATTTAGGCATTTAATTTATCGCTTCCCGCAGTTCAACTGCCTTTGTTATTGATATGATTTGGACCCATTTCTTACGAGTTTTATGGAGCGACATTTATGAGCGACTTTATGCGCAGCTGTCGCAGCCGCCAAGATCGAACGCAAAATGGCCAGTTTTATGGCTCAATACCGAGGGGGGCTGAGAAAATGCCTCGCATTAATAGAGGTAAAAATATCCAAATAAACAGTTGGCAATTTGACATCTTTTTTATATAGTTATTTTGGCATATTGATGGTCGTTAATAGATAGAGTTAAATTGAAAAGAAATGTCAGCCGATTGAATGGCGAACGGGGTTCGCGGTGGACAGCGACGGCTCTTTAAAATGCAAAGCGGCTGCCGAGGTGGGTAAAAGACACAAAAAGCAGCCACAGAAACAGAAACAATAAAAGTAACAACGAATATAATGGAACATCAAATTTATTAATTTTTATGGGCTTTATTTTTCGGAGGGGTATTTGTCTGCTTCCCCGTTTGTTTCCATTTCTCACAACAAGTGCCAAATTTGGTCTGAGTCCGAGGTTCTTGACCACGAACACGCACGTGCGACCGGTTGGCGTGTATTTGTGCGTATCCGACTGCCAGCGGATTATTTTGCATATTTTGTTCGATTTTAAATGAAGTCACGTTGCACTCGTAAAGCCGATATTTATGTTTGTCATTATTTTTTATGCTTTCTGCTTGTTTTTCATATAAATATTACCTTTTTGTGTCTTGTTTTGGGCTCCCCCAACATGTGTTGCCACAGCAATGTCTTGTTTTCCGCGGCGGCGGTGGCGTTAAACAATAGTTAACAACTTTATTTGTGCACTTAACGCTCTTGGCCATTAAGAGCCAAGCAACTCCTCACGTTTCGGCTGCCATTCACCTGAGAAATGCCAAAGCAGCAACCTCAGTTGCAGTTGAAGTCGCAGTTGCAGTTGCAGTTGCACTTGCACCAGCCATGTTGCAGGTTGCTGGGCGATGGGTGATGGGTGCTGTGTGCTGCATCTGCGGCAGAAGCCGCCACCAGTCATCGCCGTCGCCTGTCAGTCCGCATAAAAGTCAGAGATGGCTATGAAAAATCACCAAAACGAATCGCTAAACA
Organism: Drosophila biarmipes; assembly: GCF_025231255.1. Lineage (NCBI taxonomy): Eukaryota > Metazoa > Arthropoda > Insecta > Diptera > Drosophilidae > Drosophila > Drosophila biarmipes. Next base: position 15,392,686 of record NC_066613.1, read on the forward strand.
GCCGCAAAATGCACTCGAAACGGGGCATGGCGAATTCGAGACGCGGAGTATGAGAAAATCCACTAAAATCATCTGGGGAAAACGGAGCCTTTGTTTGCCTTTGCGACTGTAGACAGGTGGAATTGGAGGGAAAGTGGAACGAGGGCTGTAGCTTTTAGGATAAATTATCGTAAATAATGTTACAGGAAATCGGAATGAAAAATTCATTTTAATGGCTTACTTAATATTCATTAAGGTGAGCTCTTCAACTGATAAATATATCTAATTTTTACAATTGACCCAATCACACCCTAAATATTTTCACAAATCATAATTATGGACACCTCCAAAACTAAAAATATTTCCATAGCCATGCAAGTGACACCTTGACAATTAAAATGTTTGAAACTTTTCTCTTTCCCAACCATTAAATCACAATTTCCTATTCAGGCAAATGACACCCCTCAAAGAGTAATTGTAAAGGCAATTGACCCTTTCAATAATTACAATTTCTCGTAGTGAATAAATCATGCTCGCATGAATATGAATCACATAACTGCTGCAGCTGCAGCAAACTCCAAACTGGACACTAAACCCAATTCATCAACACTCCAAATGGGTCAAATCAATAAACAATAGCACAAAATGTCCAAAGACTTCGGCACAAGTGGGCGAATAACTCCCAGACGAAAGCGGGCCATACACACTGCCCATTTGAACTCCCTTCTCCAGTACAATTTATGCAAATACCCATTTGCTGACGCTGCCGTCAGAAGCGATTATTGACAACGGCATTTTAATGTTAAACAAAAAAAGCATCATAAATAAATAAAAATACTTTGGCGTGCCAGACAGTGTGGAAAAAAGTTGAAATTATAAGTACCTGAGCATAATTTCACCGCGGCCACAAGAAGTGTCCAAAAGAACCAAAAGTTCGTAATTGAAATTCATGTTTGTGGTTCTGGGGGCTGTCACACAATTACCGTTCGGCTGGTGGTGGTGGTGCCCCAAAGTCCAATCGAAGCCACTTAAAGATTCCGCGAGGCTTCCGCAGACGACGCTCCACGCATTCTTATGAGGTCATTTGCGTGGGGAGCCCACTAAATGCGCCCTAGCTGCCCAACTAACTAACCCACTCCACGAAAAGCCCCGCTCAGAACGTTTGCCAAGTGGAAAACTCGGTTCGTGGAAAACCGCAGTGGAAAATGGCAGCTCCAGACATTACTCATGCGACCCGCAATGAAACACAAAAATCTATTAAAATTATCACACGCCATGTTGACCTCAGCGGCGAGCAAACATTACTCAAAAACCCAAAAAAAAAGCACAAATAGTACCGTGTGGGTCTGGCAAAAATCCATAGCCCGAAAAAAGGAAAGAAAATAAAGCGACCGCAGCCAATAAAATGAAAAATGCTGGCGCAAAAATATTGCAGCTAAAATAATTTGCCACGCTCGTAAATTTTCAGCTCATAAAACAGAAACGAGGCAACATTTGTTGCCGGGGATTCGGAGTTTCGAAGTTTCCAAGTTGTTCGGGGGAGTGAGTCAGTGTCGGGCATTTCTCGAATTTGAGTCAGATTTTCGTTGCTTTCTGCTATTTTTTATGGCCAGCCTTCGCTGGCGATCGACAGTCGCTTTGATATATGGGCCCTTGGCCCCATCATTTGCATGTGAAAAGCCCGGCTCGTTGTCGAATAAAAAATTTCACTAATTTGCCAAACGATTATTATGTTTGGCTAAACCGCCTTAAGTGTTGCCATAAATTAGCCATTCCCTGTTCTCTAAAACTGATATAAAACAAAAGCCAATCAGGTCGATAAAACAAAGAAGAAGTTTCAAGTAACCAACTTTATTTAACTACATCCAAAGAAAATTGCATAAAGTGCTGGAGCAAAGGAAGTAAACTCGATGTGTAAATCATCTCCAGAATTAGCAGTCCGTAGGCCTCCGGGTCCGCAAACAAAAATAAACAAAAACATACACTCTTAGCATGACAAAGGCCACAAATTTAGCGCGTTTCTATTTGTTGTCGTTTGCGCAGCTCGCCGAGAGATATTCAAATTCGACAAATACCCCACTCAAAACGAATGACTTAGACAACGAACTTGCATTCCCCTAAAAGCGCATGAGCATTAAGATCCCGACCGGGGCCATAAAAATAAAAATCAAAATCGAAATAAAAATAAAAATCAGACGACAAATCTACAAACAACAAATTTCGGTGCCGAGCAAAACGAAATTGAAGCGAAGAATGCAATAAAAATAAAGCCGGAGAAAAGAAATGAACGTAAAGATAAGAGCCGAGTGATTCGGACAGGGGGCAGTGGATACCCACAAGATTGCTCAAGTGGCAGCAGAAAGTGTTGCAGGGCGATAAAAGTTTAATCAAAATTTATGGCAGGGAAGCGGCATCGCAGATAGAGGTGGATGCTGAGGAAGAGAAAGGGGAGGGGGGCTTGGAGCTCTGATTGCCAATGGGCCATATAACACACGAGTTACTACGTCTATGAGCTGTAACTGCAGCTAGGAAACAAATTCTTTTTAGAATCCACTCCTGAAAAGAGACTTTTCTGAACCTTAAATCAGTTTTATATATTATAAAATTAAACACATACGATTATTATACCCATCACTGCCGTAAAAATTGGATAAATCACTAATCATTATACAGTAACAATAAAAATATATTCTCTGCTCTAAATAAATCTAGTATTTCGGATACCAAACTAAAAGCAGACCTTTTCTAGTTAATATATTTTTGATTAGTTGTTTTTATATTTCCCTTAATAATTTTCTCTCTGTGTTCCTTCTTCTTTGGCAGTCCCCGGAACTGGACTATCGGCACGAGCTGATGGGTCGTCTGCACAAAATCGAGCCCGCCGATGTTGAACTTGAGGCTCTGGCAGCCGCCGCTGCAGCCGCCAACAACAACAACAACAATAGCAGCAGCAGCAACAACAACCACAACAGCAACAGCAGCAGCAACAACAGCAACGGCAGCCAAACACCCACCAGCAACAGCAACAACAACAACAGCTTGACAGCCGGAGGCCATCAGCAACACCAATTCCACCACCACCTGCACCACCACCACTCCCATCAGCACCACCACCAGCACCACCATCTGCACCAGCACCACTCGCACAGCCTGCAGAGTGGCGAAAGTGGTGCATCGGAGGCGTGGCCCCACCTCACCGCCCCCTCGTACGCCAGCGATGTTGCACACACGCAGCAGCAACAGCAGCAGCAGCAGCAACACCAGCAGGCGCAGCAGCAACTGCAGCCCGCCGGATCCCCGAATTCCAACTCGAACGGAGCCTACGGCTGTGCCCCGCTCTACGATGGAGCGCCCTACGAGGTGGCACTCGGCTACGGTGGTGCGGTGGTTGCGTCAGCGGGTGGTGCGACTTCCAGCGACAAGGAGTATCTGTATGGTGGGTACATCTACACGGGGGAAAAGGCGATGGGGATGGGGATGGGGACTGGAATTAGGAATGGGTTCCCATCTGATGGGCACACAAAATTACACGCATGGTGAAATCTCGCAAGTCAATAGCAAAGTAGAGAAAAACAAGCGATGGCATCGTGTTTGCGGCTCGATGCCGAAATGTGAAATCTGAAACCGCCCAAAAGAAATAAAAAACGCAGACAAGCGGGAGACCCTGCTCAGAAAACTGATTGAGGTCGCCACGAACTGGCAATAAGCTGTGGTAAAAAACATACAAATCATCGAAGAATATTTGAAAAACATTTTACAAAAATGTATTTTATTCATGATCCAATAATACATGTTATTTTTTAATTTCTTCGATATTATCAGCCTTCCTTTAAACAAGTTTAATGTAACCCAGTCATTTTCCAACATTTTACATAGCCAAAACTAAACATTTCTTTGGTAACATGTATTTTAAATGTTAGAGCGTTTGTATCATCAGCTTACCAAATACCACTACTTCCATTTTATCTTTTTCGAGCTTCACTGTAGTCGCTACCACCTCCATCAATCAGTGAACCAAAGCCTATCAATAAACACCTGAACCCTAGACGAAAAGTTTCAATTCTGATTGTGGGCCCCCCGCTAAATGGCAGCTCTAAAAATAGTCAAACAAATGAGCTGCTGTTTAGAAATTTCATGCATATGCGAGATTTCATTGTGTACATTAATAATTCCCCATGCCGCGATTTGCATAATGTGTTAGCAGGCAATTATAAGGCGCTTTTCTCCCCGTCTTTTCTTGATTGCACAGAAACCAAAAACAAAGAGGCTCTATACGCCGATCCGCTGGACGATCCCTACCAGCGACCCGTGCTCTGGGACGATATTACTACCTCAATCCAAAATATCGATCCGGAGAACGCGCTCATGCTGAGCAGCAGCAACAACAATGGCAGCGGCAGCAGCAACAGTGGCAACGGCGGCAGCAACAGCGGCGAAGCTGCAACATCGCAGCTGCCGCAGGTCAAGATGGAGGCGATCGATGAGAGCCTGCTCGAGACTTTCGCGACCCCATTGCTCAGTCCCCTGGAGATAAAGACCGAGAAGCAGCAGCAACAGCAGCGACAACAGCAGCAGCAACATCAGCAGCAGCAGCAACACCAGCAGCAACATCAGCAGCAGCAGCAATACCAGCAGCAGCACTATCAGCAACATTATCAGCAGCAGCACTTGTACCAGCATCATCCCAGCCTGGCGCTGCCTGGCCTGCCACCCGCTGTCGAGATGGTGGAGTTGCAACTGCAACAGCAGCAGCAGCAGCAGCAACAACAGCAGCAACATCTGCAGCACAGCAGCAGCAGCAACAGCCCCAAGCTGGCGACCCCCGGCGACAGCAGCAGCAACACCTCCTCCTATCAGCAACAGTACGCATCTCAATTGGTCGCCGGATCGGGCGGCTATCTCAACGGTAGCAGCAGCAACTCCTACGGCTACAGCTGGCACAGCAGTCAGGTGAGTGAGCTTAAGTGACGGGATCTAAAAAATATACTTGGAGAAATCTTAGTTTAAATGAAGACAGCAATGTTACATTTATTTAAAATTGTAGAACCTAAATATCATAGAAAACATTTTAAAAATTTTAAAAATCATATAGAACACATTTAAAAAAGATTCATTAATTGAAATGAAAATTATTACATAAATTTTAAATATTTTTCGATTCAATACCCATTTATTAAACACTTTTAAAACATTTTATATTTCTGCCTGTTCAAAACCCAGACCTTCCACACCAAATACCAAATACACCCGCCATCAGTCGCTGCGTCCGCCACCGCCTCCGCCACTGCCACGCCCACAGCTCAACTCGGTGCTCAACAGCAACAGCAACAACAGCAGCAGCAACTGCAGCAGCTGTGTCCCCCGGCGGCGCCCAGCACCCCCTCGGCCTCCTCCTCGTCCATCTCCTCGTCCTCCGCCTCCTCCGCCAGCCGCCATATGTTCGTGCCACCCCTGACTCCTCCCAGCTCGGATCCCGGCAGTCCCGGCAGCTCCATGGTGGCAGCAGCAGCCGCGGCAGCCGCTCAACGTCGCACCACCCCACCACCGCCCTATCAGCAGGGCCATGTGATGGGCCTACTCAACCCACCGCCCACACTGCAGCTCTTGGGGGGTGCAGTCACGGGGAGCAGCTGCACCACCGCCACCACCACTCTGACCACCCTAACGCCCGCCAGTGCCATCCAGCAGCAGCAGCAGCCGCAGCAGCAGCAGGTGCAACAAGTGCAGCAGCAGCAGCCACCGCCCACCCCCCGCTCTTCGGGGGGCGGGAGGCGTGGCCGGCACTCGCACCACCAGCCGGGAACGGCGGCCCACATCGCCAGCCTGATGAGCGTGCGAACGGTGCGCTACAACCGCCGCAACAATCCCGAGCTGGAAAAGCGCCGCATCCACCACTGTGATTTTGTGGGTGAGTTGAGATACATTTCAGAAAATCCACTAAGTTATTTTTTAAATTATGTTAAGGTTATATATATTCCTTAAGTTTTTTTCTCTTGAAGTACTTTAAAGAACTTTTCTAGTTTTCCATTGGGGCAACTAAGATACTTTTCAGATTAAATCAGGATTTTTAAAGTTCTTCTTCTAAAAATTTTAATTTATTTTACATATAAGATGCTACTAAAGTTGAAAACTATTTTTAAGTGAGAGACCCTTTCGTATTTTTGAGACGTCTGAAGATGCATTTCCTCAGCATAAAGTTCACAAATATAGGGAAGATCTTTAGTATACAAAAAGTGCTATACCGCTGTTCGTAAAGACCCCATTTCTTCGAGATCTCTGGAGATGCGCTTCCTCGTCGCTCGTTGTTAGTCTTCACATGCCCCTGTATCGTTTATCATTTGGCGCGCTTTGCGACACTTTTCGTAACAAAGTCCCCTGCCGCCCCCTTTTGCGCCCACCTTCGAGCCAGCAAACTCCACTCCACGTGCGATCCTCATTGCGCATGCGTGCCGCGTTTTTCCAATCGGCATTTATTTATTCCCTATTTATCTATACATTTATTTATTATCTTTCTGAGTTTGCTGTGCTGTTTTCTTGCTGTGCGACTGACAGTTCCCGCTGCCAAGTTTCTGGTGTCGCAGTCGCTGTTGTGGCGCTTTTTCAATTGCCTTCTTTGTAATTCTAATTAGCCAATTGCCATATTTATGTAAGAGCTCCGAGGCACCTTCCCTGGCCTTTTGTTACAGTTGCATGCTTTTTATTTTTTGTTTCCAGCCCGGCCAAGTGCGTTTTCAATGTCAGAGGTGGGCGTTAGAGCGTTGAGTCAGCTTTGATCGATGGGCGAAACATGATCTGTACTGATGAAAGAATTAAGTTATAGAAGGATTTATTACAATTTTATTCACTGATATTTTCTATTGCAAGATCACAAAGCTCGCAACTAATCCTAAAAAATACAACAGCACCTTTGCGATTAGGGATCTAAATATAGCTTTGAATCACTTTAACATCTTCCTATAAAGTAAACAAGCTTCCTGAGCGTTGGATTTTTTCCATTACTCGCAGGTAGCTAAAGATCTTCAAGTTCGACGTAAAGATGAGATCACATCACCCGCTTCAGATAGTATCCATTAGCTATCGATGGATCACTTTTGCGGACCCCGGCCCAAAAGCACTTAAGGCAAAGCTGTCTGAAAATCGAAAAATCTACCAATCTACGAATCTAGAAATCCAAACTCCAGGCCAGACGCATTCCGTCCGTGTCCCAATGTCGCTTGTTCGAGACCGACTACGTGCGTTGCCACTAATAAATAATTGACAATTGTCTGACACGTTGGCCATGGCCATTTTGAGGCAACTCCGGCCGAAACGCTGTCCAAATGAAGTTATTATGCCATAAGCGCACGCACCAGACAGTGAGATATGTCTGGAGGAGTTCCTCCGATTCGGCAGCGCTTTTTGGTATCTCCAACTGTCTAACTGTCGGCGATCGCTGCCAGTCGCAGGTTGTATGTTGCTGGTTGCCAGTCCGCAAGCTGCGAGTTGCTAGTTGCTGGTTGCTGCTAGCTGGTTGTCAGCAGCATTCTTCACTGGCAGCGAGGCATTGTGTTTCGTGGCACGTTGCTCAGGCAGCTTTCAATTAGAGCCGTACGTGCGGGGATCCCCGGGAAATCCTTTTTTGGGCAAGGGGCACTAATGCCGCCGCCGTAAAGTGCCTCATAAATGTCACTCGCTCTGCGGTGTTGCAAGCTGCAAGTGGGCACTTGCGGACTGCAAGTGAATCTCGTGCAACTTTCACCCGCTAATTAAAGGCCCACGCCCACTGACCCACTTTCGAAGAATGGCTCTTCTATCGGGACCCCAGATTCGAGGCTCCTCTGATGTGCCTCGCTGTAAATCTGATATTTTTGGTGAACGCGAAAAGCAACAAAGTGCACTCGAAAAATGTTGTGGCTTTCAGTTGCCTCGAAGCTATTAAGAATTATTGGCCATAAATTGGGTTTAGTTGGTGTCTTAGAAGAAATCATCTAACGAAGATATCAATTATAATTATTAAAAGATAGATGCCCATACAGCTCTTTTTAGGCACCAAATATTTATTTATGGTTTTATATCGATGTTTACCACTTAATATGTTTGCTTACCCATCGATTTAATAGCCATTGCTAAGTCATATAATTTATTTATCAAATTAAGGTATAAGAGAAAGGCTTTCTATCAATAAAATTAGATTACGGACCTGGTATAACTTTCTTTATTGATTCCCTTAATTTAATTTCAGGTTGCTCCAAGGTGTACACGAAGAGCTCGCATCTGAAGGCCCATCAAAGGATACACACTGGTGAGTTTCCCTCCAATAAAACGGCCCACTGAAAACCCAACCAGCCACTTGATGACCCCGCATTTGACCCCCTGTCGCAGACTGGCCCACTGCGATCCTTCAGCTCGCATGTGGGCTGCGCACCACTGAGCAAAAAACTGACCCAACTGCACCACTGAACCGCCGATGAGCCACCGGCGAACAGCTGCACCACTCGGTTTTCGGGACGTTGGGCAACCGTCGCCTTTTGATTAATTCGCGCGCTCATATTTGTAGTTGCCAGCACATAATTTGCCAAGGCCCAGAGAGCTTCGAGCGCCTTCTTTTGAGTGCCTTGCACTGGGAATAATTTCTAGCTTTGCCTAAAAATAGTGAGATTTAATGATGTGCTTATCGGAAACCATAATATTTTGTGATAGATTAAAATTTCATAGCAAATTGATCTAAGTGCTGGCTTCTAAAAACAATAATGATGAGTATTTATTTTTGCTTTTCATTTAATTTTTTATTGATTATCACAGTATATTAGAAAAAGTAATTAGGAAAAGGAAAATAGTAATTTTGATCGTGATCGCAATTTCTTTTTTCACCCCAACTCAACCTAATGAAATTTTTAAAACTGCCATGATATATTTTGATAATGAAATCTCATCTCGTTGATCTGTGGAATTATTTTCTGTGTGCTGTTCATTTTCAATTTCTGCGCCACGGAGGCAACCGCAGCGAAAATCGTGATTTGTACGGTTTGTTTTTGCGGCTCTGGCTCCGTTTTTTCCGATCCTACGTTTTTTCCCGTTTCTGTGGTCAGTTGCAGTTGCAAGTTGGCAGTTGCAACATCAGCAATCGCCAATCGCCAACGCCATCAGCTGGGCGCACGTTTGGCCTGCATTTCCTCCTTGCTCGGATTACACTTGACGATCCGTGGCCGAGGTTGTTGCTGTTTCTGCCACTGCCCACCGATCACCGAGATCACCTGTCTTCGTTTTATGGGCCGCACGTTTAATGCCTCCACAAAGGAAGAGGGAAAAATAATACTAAAATGAGGAAGAGGGCAAAAAATGGCAGAATCCCATCTCTCCGCCGTTTTATTAATCGCACATGACCAGCTGATTTATGCGCAACTTAAAGCGCTGCCTTAAAAACATTTTTATTATTATGATTTTTGTGCGCAGCGCTGATTTTCACTCAGCTGATAAAGTTAACGCCCCATCAGCAAGAGGTCGGCAGCTCTGGGTTAACCCCGTACGCGGTTCCAGTTCCCTTGAGGTCCCCAAAGGTTCTCTATGCGATGTGGAGCAAATCGTAGCACCCGGCCAGCCAGCTTCGGGCCAACACGAATTCCGGGCCCGGCTTATTGGATTTAAGTTAAACAAGCCGACTTTCGCAATTCCTCGAGTGGCAAAGTGGCAGAGTGGCAGGCCGAGATGCAGAAACGCTTTGCTACCGTCTGATGGCTGTCGGTTTGTTTGGCTTTCGAGTTAGTTAGCGTTCCGGCAGAGCCCAGCCCATTCCATTCATAGATTTCATTGATATTCCCCTCGGCTCCAAGGCACACACACATTTTTCATGCCATTTCTGAGGCGCCACCGGGCTGTTGTCTCTGCTGATTAGCAACGCCGGGCTGAGAATTCGAGAGTTTTGGGGGGTAGAACGGGGTGGCTAGGTGGCGAGATTAAGAGATTTCCACCGCAAACATTTGCCAAAGTCATCGAGCTGTCGGCGGCAGTTCGTTTCCTAAGTCTTTCGCTTGCGCGAACTGAAGAGGTCCATTAGCGCGGGAAAAACTATTGGTCAACACTCGATTCTGTTGGCCGTCTGTGGAAGTGCTGTTTAAAATTTACAGAATATTTTAAGCTAAGGAAAATATTTAAATAAAAAATATTCGGAACTAGGAGGTCACTATGTATTCTTGACATCAACCCCCTTCTTTGTTTATTTCGGCCTCCAACCTTTTCCCATTTTCATTTCCCCACCTCCGAGCATCTTCACCTCATCGCCCAAACTCGAGACTCGTAAATTTGTCATTTTTATTTGGGCTTTTTGTTTTTATCTGGCTGCGTCGATTAGAAAATCACTTGGTAACTAATCTTTATGCAGGCGGCGAACGCATAAATTTGCCATATCTCCCAGCCAGTCTCCAGTCTGCAGGCCAGTATCCCAGTGTCCGTGGCCTGGCCCTAGGACTCGGATTTGGATTCGGGCTGGAACTGGCTTATTTTGTACTGATTTGTTTGCTAATACGTTCGCGCTGCCATAAATTAGTTTGATTTTATGCCCAGCGACTGGAGGAGGTCTTTTATGGACCAGTGTGGTCCAGTGCGGCCCAGCCTGGGGGCTCTAGTCGGCGGATCGGAGCTCCAGTCGCCGATGGAGCCTGAATTTATTTATATTGCCGCCGTGGCCTTATCGCGGCTGTAAGTAAAATTATGAAGTAATTCCGCTGCTCTTATCGCATTGCGTTCATCGCACATTACAAAACAACATTTACATAACTTTTGTTTGTTCGCCAGTCGTTTGTTTGTTGCCTTGTTGGCGGCTGTGTGGCTGCCGTGATCATTGCCAAATTAAATTCCCACGGCCGGGGAGGTCTTTAATGTCCCATTCTGGGCCGCATGACTCACCCACTCCGGCTGGAATGGCCATTTTGGAATCCAAATGCCCCACGTGTCCGTCCAAGCCCGCGATCCCCGTCCCCGCGATTATGTTCGCATCTCGAGGCACTTAAGTTCATTAAAAGAGATCTAAATAAACCAATAAGTCACGCCACGAGTCGAGGGGCATTGGGTTTCTATCCGAAAAGCCCCGGCGAAGTGTCAGCTGAGTGCCACTCGAGATCTCTTGGGTTCGAGGGCCCCCGAAAAGGCCGAGGGAACCAAACAAAATTTGTGCGTTTGTTCGATGTACAAAATAATAATAAACAACAATCACAGGTCTACTCGCTTTGATGTTGACTGAGATCTGGAGATGGGAGATGGGTTCAAGAGGCTCTGGAAACCATATAAAAAGGGGAAAGTTCGGGGAGGAAGAGGTTTGGGGTTGCAAATGTGTTTAAAACAATTGTTGTACTTTACAGAATATATAGAATATTTCCCTATCCCTTTCCCTAGACCCCTTCGAGTCGCTGCCTTTCAGCACCGAAATGGAAATCCCAATTCTGCACACCCCAACCAATCCAATTGGATTATGTCCATGGATAAACCATTCGATTCGCTCCACAAAACCCGGCCAGGCAACCAAAAATGTCAAGTTCACTCACAAATCTCCAGCCGCCATAATTATTTCATTCAATTTCAATTTAAATTTCAACACGAATGTGTATATTGTGTCGCGTACGAATGTTTTTGGGGGGACTTTGGAGGGTCTGAGTTAGTCATAGAGCGGTGCCAATAAAAAAGAGTTTCGCTCACCGGCCGGTGGAATTTATTCGAATGTCTTTGGCCGGGCAAATGGAATTGTAATGGAAATCACAAAGTACCAAATGCAAAATACAAAATACACAACATGCCAACTTGTGTAAGCAAACTGCTGCAGCTGCCGTTCTGTTGTCATTTTGCTATGGCCAAACAATGAAGTTTCAATTATTTCTCAATTATTTACACAATGTTTCCAGATCAATTTGGGTTGCGAAAAGCTTTATAGACGGGGGATGTATGTTTTTGAGTATTATTTCATTACAAAAAAATATGTATCCAATTCCAAGAAGACCAAGTAGCTCTCAGACAATCTCATAAATATTATAGATTTATTTAAAAAATACTATATGAATGTCTTACTTATCCGAGACTCTCGATTTCCTCTTTCCAGGTGAGAAGCCCTACACCTGCCAGTGGCCGGAGTGCGAGTGGAGGTTCGCCAGGTCCGACGAGCTGACCCGGCACTACCGCAAGCACACGGGGGCCAAACCCTTCAAGTGCGTCGTCTGCGAGCGGAGCTTCGCGAGGAGCGATCACCTGGCGCTGCACATGAAGCGCCACCTGCCCAAGAACAAATGAGGAAGGCGCGGGGTCCCAGCGAGCCCAGCTTCAGAATCAACTATACCACAATCCAAAGGACTTTAGCGTAGATAAAATGAATTCGTTTAGCTGAAAGGTTAACTACTACATGGTACACACACTCTACTCTAGGAACAGCTAACCAATTGGGGGTGGGGATGACGGCAGACATCACCCACTCGATTAACTCAAACGCGAAGTAGGCTAAGTAAATGAAATTACCACCTGCTTGACAAACATCCTAATGTACCAACTAACCCGCACCACAAGGCAAAAACACCGTCGGCACCACAATCACAAATTGAACTAGGCTAAAGTAGCGTTACGTTACCATGTATAAACTTATTTCTTTGCATATAGGACACTAGATCTACATAGATGTTTAATCAGAATTCGGAACCTAGGTGGGTTAAGTAGCCGTAGTCCCATGTATTCTACTTGTATATCACTATCGTATGTATCTTAGTGTCGTAAACCGTAAACCGTTTCAAAACCACCAAAAAGTGCTGGCACAAAAGCATCCAATAAATGTATTTGAAAAACTACTTCCATGCAATTTCTTACTGTTTGGCAAATCTCTGGGTATATTCGCGGGCATGCTCATCGTGTTGGGAGCGATTGCGCTTATAGAGTGCGGCGATTGCCGGCTCCAGGGGATCGTTTGGGTTCGGATCGGCCATCAAGGAGATGATGGAGATGAGCAGCTTGGAGACCGACAAAGCCGGCGACCATTGGGTATTGAGGATGTCCAGGCAGATGTGGCCAGACATGGCTATGTTGCAATGGTAAATCCGGGTGATAAAAGCAATATACGGGGCTTGGAACGGGTAGTCTTTGGGAAAGACCAGCTCCAACTTGAAGTGCCCGCCTTCATAGGGCGTTTCCGGGGGACCAGGTATGGAGGCTATCCAGTGGAAGAGGTTGTTATCCACTACCTCAACGCTACAACCCTCTATGCTTCCCTTGGAGAACTCGGCGATCTCCTTTTGCAGCCTGGCTGTGGAGAGGGGGTCACCTTGGGTGGGAATTCGGGTGCCCATGCGTTGAAGTCTCAGCACCAGGGGTATATTTTGACTCGTTGGATTGCTCGACGTCGGGCGATCGCCGTGTAAAAAATTCATCACCATTTCTACGACCCTGAAACGCCGCGGAGGATCCTCGGGAGCAGCTGGGTTTCTGGGTGGGTCCGTATCTGTGCTCTCCTGACCAACTTCAATGGGCACCGGTGCGGCTCTAGTTGGTGGGGGTCTGGAAATGTTTCTTCCCCTCAAGGTTCCACGTCTGCCTCCACGAGTTGGCACTGTTGAGGCCCGACCTGCATTTGCTATTCGAGCGGGTAGCACACTGCTCCTGGTGGCTGCACGGGCCCCTCGAATTGCTGAGGCCTGGCCATTCGCAGTGCGAGTCCGGTGAAGTCTGTTGTCAGGAAGGGAATTGGATCGAGGGCTATTTGCTGCATTCCCGGGTTCCCTCTGAAGCCGAATCCGCTCACTTCGTCTGGCCGGCATTTTCTTCGAAACACAAAATATAATAATAAATTTATAAATTATATGTCTCACTACTCACTGGTGGGGATGGAGCAGCTGAAAAATATTGAATACAAAATCCAAGCGTGCTTATTATACCCGGAAATTCGATAACTGAGTTGTCACCTTTATGAAAATTGCAAGCATCGATAGAGAGGTATTTGGGGTATTCCTCGATACTTTTGAAACGGTGAAAACCAGGGCTGTCATTTTATCTTACTTCTCCCTCTTAAATCATATTTGTTAGTTTTAGGATCTCCTTACCCCAATTACAAATTTAGATAAGAAGTGGTAATAAAAAATTAGATATTACATTGTCTTACTGTTCACAGCTACTTAAACAAACCCAAAGCTTAGGGAATATCCAGAATGTTTTCTACAATTTAGTTATTACTTATCCCAGCTTGTTAATTTTACTGTACACATTTCTAACAACAGACTTTGGCGCGACTGTACCTCGACTAAATAGCTCATTCTATTAGTCATTCACGGCTTGATTTGTTTGTCACTTATTTATTGCAATCACCTGGACTTTAAACAATTATTAACATTTCCCCAATACGTGCCTGGCAAGGCAAACACAAATCATTGAAAGTTTTCCCCGTTCAAAATCTATTCGAAACTCTCCACACGTCACAAGGGCCGTCATAAGTTTTTCTATTGACTAAAAAGACAATAATTTCATTTAGATGAGAACGTAAACCCGATAAGTGTGACCCCATGCCGAACGAAATGTCTTGGAACTCAAATGGGTTTTGTTGTACTGGGCTCGCGATCATTATCAAAATATTTTGTACACGAAACAAACATGTCAAGCAAATGTCTTTGCCCCCTCCCCAAACCTCGAAAGCGACCCGAAAAAATAACAATAATAATTTCAATTGTCTGCCTGCATTTCGATTCCAACGCGTCATGTTGTTTTGATTGGGGCGATGATAAAAGTAATTTCGCTTTTGCCCCTTTACAGAGGGTATTAATTTATAGGGGAGAGTTCAGAAACTAAACGAACTTTTCGGAGAGAACCAGTTTGACTTACCATAAATTAAGGAATCTTTTAAAGCAATTAATTAGGGGATTATGCATATGATCTGTGAGTTGGAGATGGCAGTTTCTTCATCTAAGAGTTGATATTAATTTTCTTATGTTTTCTTATGCCTGAGAACCAATTCATGAAAATAAAAATGCCAGCGAATTAAACACAGAAATTTTAAAAAATTGCTGTAAAAAAATATTGATTGCAACATTATTTTTAAGAAAATTAGTTCTGCAATGTATATTTTTCCTCCAAGTGTAATACCGAAGTTTATAAGTAAGCACTCGATTATGCCCTTCCCGTGGGCGTTGAGACATTGGCATGCCCCCATTCATTCATCGCAGCATCTCGGCATCCACTGGCACATCCAGATCCCCAGCCACATCCAGCCCCATCCATCCAGTGCCATTCCAGCACCACTCTTCAATTGCGGTGCGTTTCGGGCTGATTAATCATTTGGCGACTGACAGCTCAACTTTGCGGCCACAACGGGGCAACCGCTTATTAAATTGGCTTAAGATCGCCGGATAAACCTAAAGTACGTGTAGGAATGGGACCCCACAACTGGATGTATTATGCATATAGTACGTCGCACAAAGGTTTTGTCTACAGCACCCACTTGGCCACATGGGATATTGTTCGAGGGCAACAAAGCCTCATGAAATTGATTCGATTTCAGTCAGATCGCAGATGCGATAAATCTTATGATTTCAATTAATTTGTGAGCGAAATGCGAGGGGAAGTGCACTCATTATGCCAGCTTGGCTAATGTGTCAGTGGAGTTTATAATGAAATACACAGAATATGTTTTAATTTGCAGCTAATTAAGCCCGCGTCTGAACTTTGATTGATTCCGGGCGAATCAACAGGGAATTGTGAATAGCGAATAACAAATTAATGGATATGAATGAGATGTTCAGCGATTCGAAAGGTGATTCAGTAATTAAGAACTCCACTTCCTTGTGGGTGGATTTATAGTTTTCCTACGAAATGGCAATGCCTTGCCTTAAATTGTTTATATACCAGTATACCCTCGTTTTCTTATTTAATTATTATTGATTGACTGAATCTTTATTATGGCACAATTACCTAATGAATCTGATAGTCAAACATAACATAGTACCTGTTGAAAATGCAAAAAAATAGTATTCAAACTTAATTTTTGTTTAACTGTGGATCCTAGCTATATGAGCAAGTGACTGCCACACACAACCCATTAAAACTCTACAATATGTCCCCTTATTTTATGGTGTTTCCTACTTCCTCTACAACTAACATCAATTTGGCAACACCTTTTACTTTCGTTTGGGCCACGAGTCCAGCTGCCGCAACACCCACAGTGACTCAAAACCCACATTCAGATATATGTACGTATATTGCAACTCCTGAGCAGGCTCATCCATTTTAAGCCAGGCCATAACATAAAAGCGCCCATTAGCCAAATGGGGGAGGACCCCCCCGGGGTGTATTTCCAGGGGCGTAGGGGCGGAAAGGGGAGACAGCAGACGCCATCACTCGTGCCCGTCTGGTAATCGTGACAGACATTTGGCCAAGTGGTGGAACGGGGGATACGGCCATCTACCAGTACACCTCGAGAACTTTTGACTACCTTTTGTAATTAAGTTAAAGATATTCCTTTAAAATCATTAGAGAAAATTGTAGACCAACAGTGAGAAACGAATAAACTAGCAGTCTCAAAGTACTGGAACGTAAACAGCTCTGTTTAATCACTTAAGGACAAACCAAAAAGTTTTTGATCCTCAAAAATATTATTTTTTTAATATTCTTTATCATTAAACTTATCATGTTCTGGTAAATCAGCATTATAACAAGGATATACAAGGATTTTCAAAATTGGTCCTTCATGCCGGATTCGAAGTGACCGTATTTTTTTCAGTGAGCACCTCCTTCGGCCGCCGAAATCGAAAACCGAAAAAACGGAAAACCGCGAAACAGGAACGGCGGCTAACTAGTCTGCGCCGTTGGCCTGGTCTACGATCCACTACAAAATGGTATAATGGCAAAACTTTTGGCCAGACGTGCGCCTGCTTTGCATACAACAATATGCGACAAGACAAGACAGCCGAACACAAGACAAGCTGGCTAAAAACGGCGACAACTATAATTAAGCTTAATTGCTGTTTAGTGCGAGTCTGGGCAACTTTTCGCCGTCGTACGAGTGTCCCCCTGCAAAAGACAAAAAAGGAGACAGACGCCCACGCACCACTTCACGTATAATTAAATTAAATTTATAATGCGAATCTCAACGCGATAAATAAGCCTAACCAGGTGTTTTTCGGGGCGCTCGGGGGGTGTGGCTCCAGATATCTCTGTAATTGAAAACTTAAAGCGCACTTATCGCTTACTCTCATTGTTTTTCGTGTGTCGGGGAAATTAATTAGCAATTAAAAATGCAGCGCACAGCGAATGCTACAGACCCACAAGCAACAATGCCCGGGTCTCTCTAATCTGCTGGAAAATAATTCATATTTATAAATAGACAAACATTATTCAAAGTGTCCGAGCGGGAGCCCGTGGCCCGAGAACCGTAAATTAAATCAAAATCAAAATGAAAACGATATGGTCTTATGCCCAGAATTTATAACGAAAATAAAGGCCAGAACACACTGAAATCGAAAACACAGAAGGAGCTCAAGGTGGGGGATGACCGACAGGGGATTGCCCTTGTAATAAATAGAAGATAAAATACTTAGAAGTATCTACTAATCTAAAATAAAATAATATCGAAGATATGAATTCTAAATTATCAGTCAAAGAGATCAATATAACACTATATTTTACATAATAGCAAACCTGATATTCTAAAGTTCTTAGGTGAAAAGGCTGAAAAAAACCTCTAATTGGTTTCGAAACTATCAATTAGGGACCTAATAAATCTTGTTTTTTAGGCCACCCTTATGGTTGGATTTTAGTTCATGGACCACTCAAGAGACCCCTAGAAAAGGGTACCCAAAGCCATTTGGCCAGTGTCCGCCCACAAAAAAGCGTTGTTAGCTGTTAGCAGTTGGGAAGTTGGAGGTTGGGAACTTGGCCGCTGTCCGCCGGTCTTTCTTGTCCGTTTCTGGGCTTTTCAACCCGGCTTGTGACTCAATGCAGCTGCAGTTGATCGACCGATCGATCCGAGCCGAGGCTCTGGCAACCGAACTCAGAAAGCAGAAAAATGAAAACGGTTGCTGCATTGGCAATGAACTTTTCGCAGCGAAAAAAAGACAAAAGTCTAGACTTTGAACTCGGTCAAGTCGAGACACATTTGCGAAACTGTTTGCATATTTAATTGAACACCTACAACAACAATAAATGAGCTGCAGCTGCGGCAAAATCGCTTTTTCGCAATAATAAGCATAAGCATAATAATAATCAGGCGCAAACAGGCTCAATGGGCCGAAAAGTGGCCAAGGGGCGAATAAACCAAGTCGTGCTTGGCCAAAACTAATGACCATACTTACCATATTTAGCGCCGAAAGCTGGCAATCCTATCCTTCGCGGCAACATCTGTGTCAACCTTGGCAGCTTCAGTGTTGCATAGTGAGAGGATCTGACACTTGGGCTGGCAACCCTAGTCATTTACACGATTTGAGTTGTTTTTCTTTTGGTCAAAAGTGAAAAAGCTGTTGAACTAACATCAGGCATGGTCTGTTCTCTTTATAGAACCTGTGAACATAGCAGTTTCTTAACCGTTTTATTTCAGAACCCGTGACTGTTCGACATTTTTGTTGTGACACAATCCAACCCGAAATGATTATTACCATTCGTAAAGAAAACTTTTTTAAAAAAGCAAAATATTAGACCAGACTCTAATTGCTTACAACATTTCTATTTCCCTTTAAATACTGAGGTTTACAACACTGGTTCAATCGATTGTTGCATTCGATCTCAGTGTTGTTAGGCAATCGGTTGTGTGTTTTACGAGAAGTTTTCTGACAAATAAAATATTGTCTTAAAGTCTAAACCAAACTTGAAACCATGTCCCAGCAACCCCGCCGGAATGAGCGGAGGCGCCTACGAGCTCTCTTCTT
This sequence comes from Drosophila biarmipes, assembly GCF_025231255.1. NCBI lineage: Eukaryota > Metazoa > Arthropoda > Insecta > Diptera > Drosophilidae > Drosophila > Drosophila biarmipes. Next base: position 15,411,513 of record NC_066613.1, read on the forward strand.
CCTGTATACAAGGCCTCGGGAATCACTTCGCAGAAGGGTCCGCATGAATTCGGGGATGGAGCTCCAGATAGTCTCGACTTCCTTGTCTAGAGCTCCCCCTCGCATGATGCCACTTTGTAACTCGTACTCATATTCCTTGTTTCGGTTTATCCTAATGCGACGCCCTACTGCTACTCCAATAATTCCACGTTATGTGAGGTACGTGGACCTGACCCCTTCGGGAATTAGAAGAAGATCCCGTCGACCGGCCATCGCTAACGGTCGCCTTGTAATGGCCATGATAGTGGATCCTAAGCTGCATGTATTGATGCGTAGGAACCCATCCCGAACTCTCACATTGATCCTAAGAGTTGCGCACTACTTCACCACTTAAAAAGGACAACCATTTCTATACTACTCCGGGATACAGAGATGTTGAAAGTAACTATAAAACTGGAATATATATATACACAATATAAAACTGATATATAATTGTACCCACAGATGTTTTAGCTTCTACAAATTAAACAAACAAATTTTACTTCAATAGAGACCAGGAAAATTCTTAGTTGTATACAGAGATGTAAAACGTATCACCCATGTAAAACGTACTTTTCAAAAGATACAGATGTCAACTCTCTTCAACTTCAACGAATCTTCTAGGAAGGCTGAATTGGAACACCATAACGAAATGAAACTTCTATATAAACTTAAAAACTTTGAAAAATGTTCCACCCAAATTGTACTTTTCATTTAGATATATCAACAAATAGATAGAGATAAATACATTGCTTCGTGGTTGGTAATGTAATTGACTAATAAACTCAAGGATATTCTATACACGAATTGTAAGGAAAAATATTCTTTTCTATTTTATTCATTTGTATTGAACATTTTCGAGAGTTACCTCAACGATTGGCATCTGCGAGTGCGGTTGCACAATGAGCAATCGCTTCCTGCAGCCGGCGACTTGGACATCACTCTTCATATGTCAGGCGGATTGTCGTTTATGAGCTCGATACAGATACTCGATACTGGTCCTGGAGGCGGAGGATACCCGTGGCTACTCGTGATTAATTGTGGGGCACGCGACGATGCGATGCCAATCGGCTGCCCCAAGTGACAAAAATCAATGCAACTGCAATGTGTGAGATGAGCAAGTGTGGCAAAGGAGCGGAAGGGAGGCGGCTGACAGGAGCCATAAATCTTGGTCGACCCCAGAAGTCGCAGATGTCACGGGGCGACTGCGACTGGTGCCCACACAGGGTCCCTTATCGGGGGCCAAGTATCGGGTCTTCTGGGGAATGTACTCGCGATGGGCAGAGCGCAATGGAACGGAAGTTGGCCACAATCAATCTCAATTAAACTGATAGCTACTGCGCGGAGGAGTCGCCTTATTTGGCTGATTTATTCCTTGAAGCCATGTAATGATTGCAAGGTATTTATGAAGGTTAATGATTTTACGGTCTACATCAGTAGTTGAGTGTAAAAAAGGTCCAGAAGATAAATACCTATAAATAATTATTTCTCATCTCTCGTTTATATCTTAACTCTTTAAGCGTTTAAGTACAAATTAGTGATCATCTTATTTATATAATTTATTTATAATTACATATATGATACATGCCTTGGAGAGTCGCGTTTATTATGTTTCTTAGGTTTCTAATGACCTAAAGAAACATGTTATTTGTTTTTTGTCGTACCATAACTTGGCCCAACGTACGACCAACACCTCAGCCACATTCGAGTGACAATCTAACACTCGCAACTAGCTGTTTAAATTGCGCACATCCGCTTGAGAGCTGCAAAGGAGCCGCAATAATTTACACCAATATAGCGCGAATAAACGCGAACAGGGACGGTGGAAAAGGGGGGTATTGGCCATAAACTGAGCCAAGAGCACGCGTAATTTGGCCAAACATTTCCATTTCCATGCAAATGGCAGCCAGCGAGCGGCGAATCAGCGCCCATGAAAGCAATCGCAATTGCGTGTTGCACAATCGTTGCGGGCTAAAAAGAAAAATTCAAAAAATAAAATAAAAAGACGGCAGACAACCTGCAGCCTACACATCAGCCCAGAGAACCGAGAACCCAAAGCCCAGAGAACATGACATCAAATGGTAAACAAAGACCAATTACATGGAAGAAACAAACTTTAAGACAACCGGGGAAGATTTGCCAAGGAGAGTCGAATAGGGAAACACCCTCTGGAACGTCACGTTAAAACAATATAGTAAATAATATTAACAATAATTTCTAGAAGCATATAGATACTTCCCAAATATCGTTTAAACTTATTCAGAATGTAGAACACTTCTTTGGGAACTATAAGTTGAGAAAATATGAACTTTTATAGGAACGACTATTCAATAAAATATAAAATAATATTTCTAGCAATTCTTTAAACAGAAAATTTAAAATTAATGAAGTATTAAAAAATTAATATACAAGTGCTATGCGGTCTATTACAAAAAGGCAGTACCCTAAGCAAAAAAGTGTCGCAGAGAACTCCAAAACACATGGCACATGGGCGGGCAGGCGAAAAACATTAGCCGAGAAAATATAAAAAAAAGAACCGGGCCACATTAAAGCCCACGAACTGAGTCACCGTGGAAGATGCGTTGGACGTCGGTTATTCAGGCGCAGTTGCAGCTGAGTGGTCTATGCAGTATGGAACCCAACTTGGAAGTCGGCATCGACTGTTGCATGCTAAACATTGCTAAATTCAAGAGCGACCAACATTTATCACACTACGCCTATCGCGTTTTCCCGGCCCCATTCCGCCGCTAATTAATGATAATGTCAGGAACTAATATGCAGAGGGACTAGAACCCAGTTTATCATCAGTTAACGTTTTCATTAACCATATGTCACACGCACGTTCCTCGCATTTTCATTTTCCAACCCCCTTGCCAGCGCGGGATCCTTGAAAATTAAATTATGCGCTCGGGGTCGCGTGTCCTGCCACGATTTCTGACCAACTTCGGATGACTCAAAATACATAAAAATGCATGCATGCACTGGGGGAAAAGGTGCATGATTGTACTCTTAGATATAAGTATTGATCGAAGAGCACTTTCATTTGAATTTTTGTTAAAGTTGTCTCACAGTTCGTATTGCATCTTTGCAAAAACCTGAGTATATTTATTTTGGTCTTACATAAGTGCATTAAACTGCACCTTAAAATATATATAAATAAATATTTGTGTTTTATTTTAAAATATTATCTTTTTTGTAACATTGTTCTATATATTTTCTTCAGTGTCCTCCCTGCTTTACCTCTATATACCATTCCCATTTCCCATAAATATCTCGAGGATCCTTCGCCACAGTTTCGGACAGTTGGCTCGTGTGCCGGTCTAAAAGGTGTTAAAATTGTGCCACAAAATTGTTTGACCTCTGGGGTTGTTTTTACGACCGTCTGACTTTCCGATGGCACATGGACCCATGGAACCGGGAACTTGGGACCCCATCCACCGCCGATTTCACTGCCAAATGATTACGCCGCATTTTGTCGACACTGAAGTTTATGTTTTTTCACGAGGCGCGTGCCGGTGGACTTGAAAGGTGGGCAAGGTTTTTACTCCAACGAAGCACGCAATATTCCAACTAAGGGATACAAAATACCCATATTCCTTGCCGTTCACAAAGCCGCGAAGAGTAGAATAATGAAAAGGGAATAAAAGGTGACGGGGAACATGTGTGATTTGAAGGGGTCAAGGGTCCCTTTACATGTATCTTATAGATTCCAAAACAGCTTATGAATATTCTAATTAAATAAGCAGTATCTTTTTCTAAATTTAATTATAACATGTCTGATTTGATTGCGTTGTAATGAGAAGCCCCCAAATGGCACACTTGCGAAACTTAATTTCTGGAGCCTCCCCGTTGTGCAGACCTCCTAACCCGCGCGGCACATTTAACCCACTAAGCCGGTAACCCAGTTTCCAGACAAAAACACAGAAATCAAATGCCCGAATTTGCACATCACGCCGCCGCGTACTTCGCCTTCAATTAGCCCAAGAAACTCACGCGCCAAAATTGGCAGTCTGGAGTTGCGTAATCGTTGGATTACCTGATTGATGGATTGGCCGGGGATCGGAGAGCCATTTGGATACTCGTAGGCTAATTCAATTGCTTTATAATTGAACTAAGGAGGCGCGACGGCCGACTTCGATTCAGTTTGGAGCGCTTTAATGAGCTAACTCCAGGTCCGAGAAGCCGAAAAGCCGAACTCACATGCCGCTCAGCAGGTTTTTTATTATTTTTCGGAGCTTTCGTGCCAGGTTAATAATCTAATGGACACGTTGTAATTTTTTCCATACTCGAAATTGCCCAATAATCGATTCATCCGATTCGATTTGGACTTGGATTTCAGCCGTGGCCACAATTGAAAATGAAATTTAATGCCGAATTAATGGGGGAGTTTGTTGTGAAGTGAGGTCTCCTTATGGGGAAGTGATGATGCGGTCTTTTGCCCGATGATGGATTGCCCCCCACGCTAATTAGCCGCAGTCCAATCAGACCCCGACTACGACTCCCCGATGCCAATTCGAATCCAATCAGACAAACTCCAATTTATTCGAGGTCCGCGCATAAAAAACCCATTCGCATGGCGAGCTTAAAATGTGTGTCCTTTGTTTAATTAGTGCACTGAAAAATTAGTCGAAAATAAAACCCAGTCGAAATACTTAAGCGGATTAAGCGGCGATTTATCAAAAGCAATTAAAGATCCCCGAAAATGCCCCTTCTCGGATCGGATCGGATTTTGATTTTGATTCGCGGAATGCGTTAGCGATGACAAATAGTAGCAAAAATGTTGGGCAACAAAATGTTTATAAGGCTGCTAAAAGCATGTTTGTATCTCGCAGATACAAATCGCAGATCGCCAATCCGAAGGCGAAATGCCGCAGTTCGCCAAGTGGGCCAAGCAGGCAGGCAGGCAGTACAGTAAAATTTGGACAGAGTGAACCAGTACCTGTAACTAACTAAAAACTAACCATGGTAAGAAACTATCCAAAAACCAAGCACTTATTTGTTCAGTATTTTTGTAGATTTTTAAATGTTGTGTTAGATTTTCCTAAAGAACTATGTCTGATTTTTGAATCCTTGACTAATTATCCCTGATAAAATACAAAGGTAGGATCAAATATTTTTTGATTTCCTATCTATATCTATCTATATATATTGATATTTCTATATTTTTAAAAAAATTCCTTAAAATACAGATACATTTTTTGAAGATTCCGACTGTAAATCAAAGTTTTCTCCTGAGGAGAGCGTTTTCCCGCTCGAAATGGCAACCCATTTGCATTACCCAATAAAACACACTTAATCCGCAATCCTTGGCCTTTCCCCCAGCAAACACACTTTAGGCAGACCAACTGGTCGGCCATTCAGAGGAGATCAAAGCCTCTGGATCGGTGGCAAGTGGCTGGTGGCAAGTGGCAGTGGCGGCAAGTGGGTCCAGAGCCTTCCAGTCGGGGCTACTAATTACCCTGTGGGGAACCACCACCATCACCATCCCAGCCACCTCTATAAAGTGGAGCAGTGGAGCCGCAGTCGTGAGGTTCGCCTTGCGCGAAGCGTCGTCAATATTTGTCAAGCTGTCAGTTGGCCTGACATTTACGTTTGATCAACGGGGGCAGTGCAGTGCATGGGGCGAGTGGACACTGTACAGTGGCCACTACTGGGAGCCGCCAGGAGTCGGCGTTTTGTGTTGTCGCTGACACACGGGCAGATAAAAATAAACCGAGGCGAAAAGTAGTGCACGTCCGATTTTCCACCGCAGAGACACAATTCAAAGGTGACACATTAACGAGGCGAAAATGCAGAAATACTGGAGACAGGCCAAGGTGGACCTCGATTTCGACTGGGACTGGGAGTGGGACAAAAAAGTGGAAGCCTTGACGCGCTATTATTGGCCAACTGGCGGGGGAAAGGCGATTGTTGCGGGAGATTGCCATCTCTGGGATAAGTGGAGAAAGAGATGTTATTTGTAGATATTTGCATTTTAGTTTGGTATATTAATTAACGAAAGTTGGCAGGAAAATTCTAAACAAAGAAAGAATGTTTTTAGAGGAATTCAAAGAGGAGGTGTAAGACTAAATAATTCTATATTTGTATGATTCTTATTTGATTTTTATAAGAATACCTATGCTATAATGCCTTGCTTCTTAATATATGTAAGGAAAAATTTTAAAAACCCTCCAGTTATTTTAAGCTAAAAAATGACAATAATAAAAGGAATTTAGCTGCTATCGCCTTAAATATATCCCCAAAAGTTGTGCGAAAAACCAGCACTTGCAACTCACCCAATTGGCTACCAGTTTTCTGCGCGGCTGATTTATTGCAGCAGGCGGCAGAGATCAGAGAACATAAATCACGAAAATATTTCAATATCATTATGAGACATGGAACTGCAACTGATAGAAACCGAAAGCTGTGATGGGTTTCTCCTCCGATTCTGTCGATGATCCCTGGCTAACCCCTGGCACCTGAATTGGGCAAGACTGCCCCCAGCCACAGAAATATCTCTCTTCATTACCAGCTGATTGATTGAGTTGGCCAAGAGTGCAAAACTTGGCCTTCGACGGCCGACAAAAATGCGGGCAAGTAAACTTCCGTTGCCCATTGACTCGCTGACCACTTGGCACACTTTTGCTTTTCCCCCGTGCCTGTTCCACCTGGATATGGGGCCCAAAGTGGAGAACCCGGGCCTGTGGGTCTGCGATGAGTCACTCCGCAAAGTTGGCCAAGTTCAGAAACAGCTGGTGATCGAACCAAACCGAACCGAAGCAATCCAAAAGCCAAACGAAGCGACCTGGCATATCCAAGAAGTGTTTTGTGCGCTGCGTAAGAATTTGTTAGCGGTCGCGTTTAGGAGCTGGGATACCAAATGGAAACCAATTATATTGTGACACTGAAAGAAAAAATGATAAAATGAAAAATGATAAAAGATGTTCAAAATAAATATACTATAATATTTACTTTAAGATCATTTGGTTCTTGATAAGTAAAACTAATAATACTCGTATATCTTTAGATTTCAGTAGAAAATAAAAACTTAACTGGACTTACGAGTATATAATATTTTATAGTCATTATTTATTATTATTATTTCAATTATATCTTGTTAAAAATTATTATTATTATTTCTTCCAGTGCCTTCCCCCTCGAATATTTTTGTGAATGAACTCAAACCGAAAGCCGAGTTTCACTGAGCCCATGGCGTGGCGTGTGGATTTTTATGTTCCCTCAATGAAATGGCATTTAATTAGCATAATTTTTATTGATTGAATCCCCCGAAGAGAACAAAAAGAGATGAGCAGGGGTCGCCGAGGCGAGTTCTTTCAACCTCGATTTGCATAATGCTGGCACAGATCCGAACCCGAATCGAAGCTAGAATCGGCGTCCGAACAAAAGGTCTTGCGTGGGCCCTAATCGCCCCTTAGGAGGAATACGAGTGGAAACAGAAATAGTCAAGTGTTGTCAGCGAAATTATGATCGAAATTAAGATAGTGCTGTGCGCCTGGGTTAATGCCTCGCATATCTGGCGCGATCCGGCCGGATCATTGCATTATTCATGCCACAGACATCGGAAATTTGTTGTCGAGTTGTCGGCGCATGTTAATCGGAGATCGATATGCCATAGATGATCGGGGGGCCACAGAGAGAGTGTCGGCTTAAGTGTGTTTGGCCCAGAGTGAGAACTTATGGGCGATCGATCGATGAACCTGATCGCCGGTTAATCAATTAACACACTCGCCCATGAGATCACTGGGGAAATTTTAGTTTGGGCCTAGGTGTTAAGCGGCGGAGGAACGAGGTGAAAGATGGCCCAACATAAATCATAAATTAAGTAGCCTTAAAATTCATGGGCATAGTCAGATAAATTGTTGATGATTAGTAAAATATATAGGGATTACAAAATTTGGGACTTTTAAATCACATTTAAAATGTTTTACTAATCGAAAGGTAAAGGGTATTTTTGAAAATAATACATATTTATATTTATTTATATATTCAAGACAAAATGAAGTTTTATCTTCATCCCAAATGATACCAAATTAATTTCTTAACCTATTTTACCGAGCTAATAACATCTAAGTGAATCAAAGTAGAACATACATATTTAATTTATGCAGTAAGTCAGCTATTCCGATTTATTCATGGCGTTTTCTCACAGCTACCCCATTATCTGTATCTCATCGAAGTGGTTCTCTATTTGTTTGCCATACAGAAAACAACAAACACCACCCCTCGCCTTAACCCCTTCTGCCCCACTTGCAGCATATATTTCTATTTCATTTCTGCAGTTGCATTTTCGTTTAATATTTTAATTAAAAGGCAAACGTGAGTCGCGACTGGGAGCCACCGAGTGCTCCACATGCCGCCGCCGCTTTTGGTGGCATGGCTGCAGGTGTCGAAGGTTGTCTTTGCACCACCTGTGCACCACCACCCCCTCGGAGCCCCCTGGAACCCCCCTCAAAACACCTGTAGCCTTTGTACATGCCGTGTTAATCACCAATAATAATTGTTAAACGAGTTGGAAGCGAGTGGAGCACAAGGCTTTTGGCGTTTGCATGAGTTATGGGTCTGCGGGGCAAGGAAGCTTGGATCAGGATATATATCTGCGATCCCCTGGATGCCCGAGCCCCCGATCACCCACCACTGGGCCATGCCTTTTGGCCATTTTGGTTATGCGATGAAATAATTTAAATATTTGCGGGCAGCAGCGGGAGGTTGCAGTCGCAGTTGGGGCTACAGTGAGCACCCCCGAAAGTGGCTTATGCAATGGGTTTTGCAGGGGGCTTGGGGGGACAAAAGGGGTTCCCCGAAGAGGGGATCCAGCTCTGACAGCCCACGCGTGGCTCTCTCTTGGATCGGGCTTATCCCATTTACCATTTTTGGCTATCGACATCGACGAGCGCTGGCGGGCAGCCTCCAGCTTCGATTTCTGCTCTCGAGTTGCAAGTATTAACCACTCCTGCCAGCTTCTTCTGCTTCTTTCCCGGCTGCTGATGAGGCAGCCACAGTTTTTTTATTTTATTTTTTATTTTTATTTAGCGGCGGAGACAAAGTTGCGCAAGTCGCCTCGCCTCGTCTCCCATGGCAGATTCTCAGATATATTTCATTTTTATGATTGTGTCTATTACCAGCAACCACGCACGTTTGCCGTATTGCGAATTAACTCCAATGACACGGGGCATGGATGCTTTTTAAACGAGTTTGATCGCTTGGAGGCTGGGTTATGGGTTGGATGAAACTCCTGAAGGAAGCGGGCTTCTTCCTCGAGGAACTAGATTTATAGGGTATTTACGGTTCCCTTTGCCAACTTGGGGTTTCTTTGATTTCTACACAGAAAAAGTAATATTTGTCTACGTCATTTAATTTAAATAACTCTTATAAAAATGTGGTTAAATTTTAATTAAGAAAGAGTACACTTTGTTTACGGGTAATTAGTCAAATGTCTCATTCTGATTTCAAGAACGTTTTGTCCTATTTTAAGAATCATGTACAAGAATAAAACGTTCTTAAATTTAAAATATTGTTCTCCAATATACAGCTAGATTTTTTCTCTCAGTAAACTTTTAAGCTACCTGATCCTAAAAACTTAAATATATTTTCCATATTATAATAACCTTCAGTTTTATTCTTATTACTATTATTAATTCCTATTTAATGCAACACAAAAATAATTTAACGATAATGGTATAAACTCCTTTTTAATTTTTGTACTTTTATCTGCTTCTATAAACTGTGTGGGAAACCTTCTCATGAATTTCATTTAAGTACCCCACTTTTTCTCTCTCTGCAGCTCGCTCTGGTCTTGTCGTCGTTGTTAATGTTGCTGCTGTGTCTGTGCTGGCAGCAACAGCAACGGCTACAATGGCAACAACTTTTTGAGGTGTTGGTAATTGATTTTTGTAATATCTTGGCTGGCACTCATTTTTGTTTGGCTTTTTACTGCAACAACAAACTTCCGAGATGCATCTGCGACATCCGTTGAGGCAGCCTAGGCTAAAAAAAACTGGCAAAAAAAAGGCGCGCAAGCGTGCGAATTCAATTGCTCAATTGTGGAGCTAGTCACACTCTTTAGCCCCTTTAACCCCTGACGACCCGCGCGGAGTCCCCCTAACCCCACGAAGGCTACGCCTGCGCAATATTCGTCGCTGTTGCTCCCTTATTGATTTCTGTGGTTTAGTTTCGGTTATTGTTGTTATTTTCGGGCTCTCCGGTGTTTACAAAACAAAAATCGGCAGAGCCTAGATTTTCGGCTGCTCACTGCCAGTTGGTCTTACAAGTTATTGTTTTGAAAAATGACTCACATTTCGGAGGAGCATTTGCAAATCGTGGGAAATCATCCACAAATCATGCGGCTGGCAATCTCTGACACACACCCGCACATTTGGCGAAGAAATACGCCAACACCGAAGATGGAAACCCTGGCGATTTCAATCGCTTGTCTGGGCCAACCTTTTGCCATGGCCATAATTGCCGGAGCGTTAGATTCCTATTAGCCAGCGTTTAATATGCATTGCAATATGACATTTCCAGCTGTCAGTCTGACTCGCGGTTTCTGACTGCCGTTTCTTGTCAAAGAGGCACCTGAAAAAATTAACGAAAGAAGTTTTATAAATAATAAATTAATTTAATACTACGTTTTGAGAATTATATTATTATACTATTTTTTGAAATATAAAATAAATTTAGTAATACAAAACTTCCTTTTTTCACATTTTTCAATAAGATATTTAAGTGATTAGGTCCTTAAAATCATTTATACAACAGTTGTGGACCTAGGCTCAAAACGGTCTGAGAGCTCATGAAATTCTGATCTATAAAAATGATTTTTTTCAGTTTCCTCTGGCAGTCACTGTCACAATCGCAGTCACATTCACAGCGGTGGCTGTTGTCGCCGGCGTGACACTTTACACACACAATAAATCAGTGCGCGCAATATGGGCATTTGACACTCGGAGCTGGGTGCTCGGGATGGATGCGAGTACTGGATGACTTGGGGTGATGGTATATGGTGTAGTAATCCCAGCCCCTGGGAAACGCGATCTGCTGCTGGCCAACCAGGGGTTAATGGGCCACCAGCTGCGTGCATCCACTCCGGCTAATTGGAAACGCGAATTGGCTAACGATTGCAATTGAACAATTAAACGCGAATTTAACATCGGCAGCAGCGGCAGTTCAATTAAGTATATCATAAAAAACAGAACGATTGGATAGGTCTGCGCATTGGAAATGGATCAGAGGTCGGGAGGAGAGAAGCTGGCAATGGAGCCACTAAACACGGACAATGCAAATTGTGTGGCCACGTAAAAGCAAATAAAATTAGAGAGTGCCCGGCCAGAGTCGAGCATAAAAAGCTAATAAATTCCAAACGTCGACATTTAAAACGCACACTTTAATTAAAGCTACTTTAAGACGGGCAGCAGCCAACAGCCAACAGCCAGCAGGCAACAGGCAATTTGTGCAGCACTCAAGTTGCTGCACCGCAGCAACATCAGTGGCAGCAGCAGCAACTGCAACATGACGGCGATCGCAGATCGTGCCCGGGTAAGAGATATATAAACACGGGGATATATAACTCACTCGATCCAAGCTGTGCGGACAAAGCGAATTTATGTATGCCAAATTGATCGATTGTGACGGCGAGTTATATCATTCAGCAATTATAAAGAGACGGCGAATTATCATTGACAAATTAATGGGCACAATGGATGGATGGATTTCACTCGCTACCCAAAACGATGTCAAGCACTCTGGCGTTCCAACGGTAGTCCCAAGTGTGCCATATAGGGTTACCCGCGATAAAGATTTCGTCAACGAGATTCATTTTAATATTTCTCTGAGCCGCGCACAATGAAAAATCAACTGAAAGCCGATTTCCAGAGAAAAGAGCAATAAGAAAAAGTATATAAAAAAATATAAAATCATACAAAATCCGTATAAAAAGTGTCGCGGGGAACCGTGAATAATCTGGACAGAAATCGGGCGACGTCATAAAGCGTGCTGGAATTTCGGTTATGAATATCACTCACTGGTCAGCTATGTCTCTTTTCCTTTCTCGTTTTAATTGAGCCAATAAAAAGTCGTAAAAAACCCTTCATAAAGCCATGAAAATCAGAGGAAAACCATGGTCGCAGACAAGCAGCTTGTTTGTCTTTTCCACGGTGGCATATTGATATTTCGTCCGAGTAAAAGGGAAAATCAAACCCAAAGGGTTTCCACCTTCGAGACTTCGTTAGCAAACTCGGTCGGCGGCTAAACGAAAACAAATGTCACAGCAGCAACATCCACGCAGTACGGCAGCAACATCAACAGCACAGCAGCAACATCCACTGCACAGCGGCAACATCTGCAGAAGCAAAACGGTAAGTGACTGGGCAACTAAAGTGTGTAAATATTTGTTTAATTATGCTCATGTTAGTGCCAGGCATTCAGAGTGTTTGACAGAAGTTGGTCAACGGAATGTGGAATGTGCAGTGGGCATTCAACCGAATTGGAGACACTTAAACGCAGTGCAGCTCGATGGGAAATCGCCAGGCTTTCACTCGGCAGTCAAAGGTGAATTCGGAAAGAGCCGTGATTATTCACACTCCCAAACATGGTGTTTAAAAATATTTATTCTAGTTTAAATAGTACTTAAAATGATCGTAGACTTACATAACTTCTTATGACTTTTAGCACTCCCTAAAATCAATTTAAAGTACCCATCGATTTATCCAGCTTGCCCAACGACCGCAGTTGTGATCCAAAAATTGCAATCATTTAAGTTACACATTTCTCGGGAAAAATATCTCCATTACAGCGGCGATACCCAACTATCAATTATCGGATCCCAACTGGAGAACAGATGAGTTATGGCCAGGCATTCGGCGAAACTGCACGGTTCACCGACTAAATCCCCGACTTCGGGCTAACAAATGCGGCGGCCATTAGAAATCGCTTTGCGCTAATGTGCTACAAATATTTCACTCGGCCAGGTTTTCGGTTTTTGGCAGCCAACATCTTCTCAGGCGGCTTTTTCAGTGGCCTTACACGTATGGCGAGCACCGTTAATGCCGCCAACATTGTTGTGATAATATGTTTGGTAAATTACCGGGACATATTTCTGCTACCAGTTGCTACTTCACCAACTTACTACCTTATTTCTTGGCGAGGGGACAACTCCATCGTTGGGGCCATAAATATGTGCCATTATCCGGCATTGCTCGCCCGTAATTATTCATTTTTGTGGTCGCCTTTGTCGAAGGAATGCGTTTTGACCCACTAAGTTGGTTTCCCGGCTAGGTCTTTGGCTAGAGATGGTCATAAGATCGAAGTAAAGACTAAGTTAGTCCTTTTAAATAATATCATGTTGTGTTAAAGATGCACATTTTTCATTGTTTTTAAAAAAGATAATTTAAGACATGTCTTTTTATTTGTAAATGAATACGAAAATATATTTTGATTGCAAAACAGTATTTTATTTTATACATTATGCCTATAATAGCCTCGGTCTTGGCCAGCCATTCCTTTAAACCTCATGATAAGGGACTATGTTAACCTAAGTTAACATCGATTAAAAATAGTTATAACGACTAAAACCCCATCGATCTTTGCCTTGAAAACACATAACCGATATAATCGAAGACTTATAAACCTATTGGCTGCCAGCTCTAAGCCAAGCTAACTTCGGTGGCTCTTTGCCCATCACATTGTCAAACAATGGGAACAACAATATATCTTGCAACACGAGTCAACTGTCGCTTTTTATTGTCGTCCGTTTTGGCAGACCGAAAAACATTTCTTTGTTTTCGGCAGTTTTGCATTGCAAATTGCCACAGAAATCGCGGCAGTTGGAAATGTTGCGGAAAAACTCATAAAAAAACAGATACTGAAAAACTGCCGCAGGCCGCGCATTCAGCTCATTTGAAAGTCAAATATCTTTGGTTGCCGCAGCAAAAGAGGGAAAATCGAAAATATTAACAAAATCACTGGATCAAGAGATACCCTATCTCTGGGATTCCCAAGATCGGAACGCCAAGACCATCCCTTACCCGACGAACTTCTTGTGAGGGTACTGTGAAATCCTCCCAACAATATTATAGAAAAATTGCCTGTTTTGCATTTGAGTTGCGGCCTCTTGCCAGTTGATTTCGACTCAAGAAAATTACTCCGCCGAAATTGTTTGGCCAAAGTGTTGCGCCAAAAGGCCTAAAAGCCTGAAATGGCAGAAAAGAGGGGAGAAACTCGTACTTAAATCAAAAATGTTTTAATTAACTTAAGTCTGTGGCTCGCAGTTCCAGAGGAAACAACTTAATAATTCACAAACTGCATTTTTGCTCCACCAATTTGGCTTTGATTTTTATCAGTTGGACAGAAAATATGTCACCTAAAATGGTCCCAACATATTTTATTTAGGAATCGTAATAAATATTAATAAAACAACATTTTTAGGAGAAGTTAATCGGTAAACAACATATGTTTTCTACCTTGCTGATTTAATCGTTTGGCTAAAAATTGTCACGTAAAGTAAGGAGACTAATGATTTCGGGGATTTCATAAGTGAGATCTCAAGGCGGGTGATAAAATAAAAAACACAACATACAGCCGCGCCATATGGAGCTGTCTACGATGTTGTACGCATTTTTGGTCATTCGGTTAATTGGCAGTCGACAACATCCCAAAGATTTTCAGTCACATGTGTGCTGGAGTGTTGTTTGGATTCTCGGGCCTCGAAAAAGAAATAAAAACGAGTTCCTAATGAATGGCCGGCCCAGCAAGCTCACGTTTTGAGGTCCCCCAAGAAACCGAAATAAAAAAGCCAAACAACGAATGTATTTTGATTGTTGTTTGACGCATGTCAGCTGGATCTTGGCCGTTGTTGTTCAGCTGGCGCCACAGAAATGTCAAAAATAGTGCTCTACAACCTCCATTCCGAGGGGTATTGGATGGGGGATGGGGGTTTTCCACTGCAGCCCCACAAATGATCAGAAAATGAAGTTGTTTCGCTTGTGCGGCACGTGCGTTTGCTTTTCGGATTTGAGCCGGAGTTTGACTTGAATTCGTTTTTCATGTCTCGAGGCACGACAAACGGACCCATTGACATGGGCAACGCAGTTGGGTGCCTCCAGATATCCGCCCCCCGAAAAAGAAACCCCCCTTCGTATGTGGAAAGGTTCGATGTTGAGTTAACTAAGGCATGACGTTGAAGTTAGGCTTGCAATTAGTTTGGTCTTGATGCTGGGGCATTTCAAGTATGCTGATAGATGAAGGCAGGCACTGACGGCACCGTATGCAGGGCCATGATGGATGGCCCAGGAACGACCCACTACATGGTATCCCCTATGACTGGAAAGAAAAACTGAAATGAAAAACCAAAATGTGGAACAGAAAACGGTTAAGAACTGGGTATAGAGGGTTCAGAATGGATAGGTTCTGGAGAAAGAGCTATGATACTTCCCGATTCCAAATTACAATGTCAACCTAACTAGGGTGAGGGTAGCTATAAAATAAAAATAAAGGATACTTTAAATATGTATTTATTTTATTAAATATATTTAAATAATTAATAATCTTAAGATACAAATTTTGTTTATTGTTTTAATTATAAAGATAGGTATATATTTCTTCAAAAACGTTAATCTAATATGTGATTCAAAAAGTCAGAGAAATTGGCTTTTATTAACCATTTGCTCATTTTTCGGGTATTCCTTTCTTGTCATCTCTTAACTATTCTAATATTTGCCAGGCTTATAAGGCACATCGACCCCTCCCACCCCCTTTTGGCCAGATAAAACAGACATTCTGCCTTTCAATTGGCCCGACTGCCGTTTATCTCTGCACTCGCAGCCATCTCGACAGTTTGCGGCCATATCAGATATCGGAGATCTCATTGTGCGATCGCTGCTCAGTGCTGTGCTTCATTAGTCGGGCAATTAATTTTTCCGAGTGCCATAAAAGGGAACTGCGGCGGTAAACGATCCTCCCCCCACCGCTCCGTGGAGATCCCTGGGACCGCAGAGATTGAGTAATAGCCCAACTAACCGGCAAACCGCAATTCACAATTGATTTATTCTCTCTTCTATCGGGCAATATCGGGGGAACTAGACAAATACGCGACGCTTGGAAAGTGAGCCACACTTCGTCATCGCTGGCAGTTGGATTAATTTTGAAATATTGCCGGCCAGTCAAACGTCGTTTATGCGCATGTAAAGTAAACGAAACGAAGCGGAGCGGGGCGGGCGGAGGAGTAGAAAGGTACAGTGTCTCGGGGGGACAGATTTACTTGCCTCAAACTGGCCATTTCCAGTGCGACTACGAGTACCAGGGCCACATGTGAGCTGGAGGTGAGTCGTCGTCGCTGAGAGCTGGCGCTTTGATTTATTGCCAAAACGCTAATAAAGACAACAAGCTGCAGGCCGTCGGCCGCTCGTTCGACTTCGTGCCGAGGTCTGGGATCTTGGCTCTGGGATCTGGGATCTGGGCTCTCTGATCTGGGATCTGGCTCATGGAATCTCATGGATCTGGACAGGATGTGCCGCTGGCCAATTGACAATCATGCTCGCGGCCCGCCATAAAACATGCCTAACTACAGGGTGGGAAGCCCACTGAATACCCTCGCTCTTCATAAGCAGGAAGTTCATAATGTTGGCTCAAAGTGCTCATAATTCTTTAAAATATACAGATCAAGGTAACTGGTTTAGACGAAATGGGATTTTGATGTTGTGCTATAAAAAATTGATTATCTTAGTTGCCATTTTAAGCATTGTGCAGGTTAAGTATAAGTATATAAATTATAAAAATATAAATTTATAAAAATATAAATTTTCTTATAAATATTATTAATTTTGCTTTTAGGTAAAACTAATTTTTACACCAAGTTCGTTGAACCCTTTTCAAAAGTGTATTGGCCAAGTGTTTCCCCCCTCCATCCCCAGCCAAGTTCGTTGTCCAAGTCTTTTGTGCTAATTAGGAGGCTCCTGCTTCAACATCCTCGCCTTCCCCATCCGATCCTCCTGTTGCCGCCCCTCCTCCACCTCGTAACCCCGGCTCATGGCTGGCTTAGTGACCCAGTTAAAGGTCCGAGCCAACTTGTTTTGGCAAACATGTTCTAGCAGGCGGCCAAAGGCAGAGATCCGAAGGGGAACTGGTCTTCGCAGCACTTGTTGGTCCAAAAAAGTTGCATCATCATTGTGGAGGAGACGCGATAAAAGAGGCTGGACGGAGGGGTATATATATCTATATATATGTTTATGCGAAGGGGGATCGGATCGGAGGTTAGCCAACTATTGTACAACAAGCAAACGCGCGCCTGGCAGCAAATGATGCCATGTTATATATTTTCCGTCCGTCCTCCTTTATTTTTCCCCAACGTCGGCACATTCGTGCAGCTCAGATTACTGCGGGGCGATAAAAATGACTTGCCAACTTGCACATTTGGCCAAGAGCTCTTGGCGGATTTGGGCTCGGATTCGGACTCGGCTTTGGGGGAGCCTCCAAACTCCGCAGAAAAAATGTCGGACAGTCCGGGCCAACTCGTTGCCCATGGCAAATATTTAGATAGATTTGACTTTTCATGTTAATGGCGCGCTTTCAGCTGTTCATAATTAATCGGGCGTCCGCACTGAACAAGTGAGGCATTTTTATTTGCCAGCTTACCAGTGGAGCAGACTTGGCAGCGGAGTCGAGTCGAGTGGAAAGATTACCAAATACCAGAAGACATTTTTTATGGCTAATTAAATGCATTGGAATCGCATGACTGCCAGGTATCGATGAAGCAGCTCTGAAACAAAACATGAAAAACGGTTCTTAGAAGTTGAGCACACAGAGAAAACAGTCATGATGGGTTATTATATCAAAAAAACAGAATCTGAGTATTCTGGTGTCATAAGGTTGAAGTAAATCCTTTACCAATTCATTTCTTCTTAGGTATATTTGAGGTAAACCCTATAAATGGTGGTCCTGCTATAGGTGTAAGGTATATGCTTAACACCAAAAGTATCTTAAAGTTGTATCCCATCGAACTGCATTCTTCGCCGTGCATCAGATCAGATCTTAGAAACTCCACTCAAGATATTCCAGCTCGAATAGATCAAGCCGAAAAGCCCGAATCAAGTTTATCGGCGACCGTGTTAACAACCTTAATCTCTCGGTTTCTCATTAATATTATTTTTCGGCCAGCATCCGAACATGATTTAGACTCAGTCCGCCGCCGCCGACTCATAAATAATATAAACAACGAAATCAGCCAGCGAATCGGGCGATAATAATTATTTATGAAATATGCACGCAAGCGCGGATTTTAATTAAACTCGTACATGCAAACGTCCAACTGTATGTTGCTTTTCCATTTGGACTTAGATTTGTGCTCATTTCTAGAGCGGGTCAAATCGATAGAGCCCAGATAAATAAACTCGAGACCGGGCAAAAAGCGACAGAAATGTTTATTAATATTTTGTCATAATTTTCGGTGCTGCAACGTGAGAAATTATTTCTGTATTTTGACAAGCGGCACTAGACGACGGTAAGTCGAGAGATAAATCTCGCCCGATAAATTCGCAAGCGGGTCAAGTGCAGGGGTTTTAATTAAAGCCGGAGGATCGGGTTGGATCGGATTGGATCGGATCGGATAGGGGCCTTATCTCGAGAGCTGGCCGCAAATTTATTGGCCCACTCACGCATTAAAATCATTTATGGAACTCATATCGCCGGGCCACGAACAACGAACGAGCGGCACCGATAAAGAGCCCGATCTGAATTTATTAAAACGCCATTTTCACATAGCGAGTGTCGGTTTTTCTTTTATTTTTCCCATATTTCAGCCGCGTATATATTTTTTCCGATTTTTTTCCATGTTCGCCCGCTCAACAAGTGCAGTTGGCCAGGCTCAAAGTGTTTGCCCGTTGCAATTGCCATTTTTGTGGCGTGGCAATACAATCAATTTTTAATAAATTGTGGAAATATCGCTTTGAAAGCATTTTGCATTTTCATATGTACAATGGTGTTCAAATTAATAGTTGTGGAACTTGTAAAATGTCCAAGAATACATACTTTACAGGCCATAAATCAATGTTTTTAATAGCCCGCCAAGGAGCTTTTCTCTTGAATAAATGAAAATGATTTAAATATTCTGGTAATTGTTCAAGTAAGTTAGTAACTAACATGTTTTCGGGTATGTTTTAAAATATTTATTCATGAATACGATTAGCAAATTATGACTATAACATACTATTACATTTTTGAACACTGCTGTGAATGGGTTTCCCAGGGGCCTCTATTGCGTGGCATTATTCAATGACAGGCCGTCGATAGCAAACCGATTATGCCGGATTTGACCTATGGATTTCGCAGAGATCAGCTTCATTATGCGACAAATTCGCTATCAATTTGGTTTTCTTTCCATTCATTAGGCGGGACTCCGCTGAATTTACGACGCTGTTTACACCCGGCACACAGTCAATATCCATCAAATATGCATTAAAGTTATTATCCCTCCTCCTGCAACTCGAACTGTCCATAAAAGTTGCAATTAAGCGACTCAAACGCATATCTAAACATGTCGCGTTCGGGGTTTGGAAAAAGAGCCGAGACGGAAGACCGCAGACTGAAGACTAAAGACTGTGGACCGTAGACCGAAGACTGAAGACTGGAGACTCGACGTCTGCGACAGTTTAGTGGCATGAAAAGAGGGGCAAGCGAGGCGGCAGCAATTTCGGTTTTAGTTCGCTGACTTCAGATCTCAGACTGCAAACTGCAGCTCGTTAAAATCGGGCTTATTAAAGGCGCGCGTCGTTTATGGCACATGAAAATCATTTAATCGATGGCCATATTTGGCCCCGGATTTACTGCACATTTTGGCAGACAGCCGAGATTTCGCGGCACGGCACCCACACGCCTCTAATCACAGAAGTTGACTGCCGTTGAAAAGCGCGGAGAACCATCAAATTATGGCCCACAAATCGACGGCCAAAGTCGCTAATTATGGGCGCTAATTGCGGCAAATAAATCTGCTAAACAATTTCAATTTGTTATTCCGCTGAGTTCATAAATATGCACGAGACACCGGGCAATCTCCAGCTGCACTCCAAAGACTTGGAGCCAAAGACTGGGGTCTAATTAGACAGCTTGGTGGGAAAATAATTGAATTACCAGCTCGGGAATTATAATTTATTAGCGTGTGCAGAATATCAAAGTAAATCGATTACATATGAAGAAAAAATATCGAACGATTAAAATGCGAAACTTAGTTTTATGTACTCAGACATTCATTTAAGTAAACAGCTTTTACTAATGGAAATTTTACTGCCTCGTTTTCCCATTATTTCTAAATCTCCAAAATACAAATGTGGGATTTTCTTTGGAATGGCTCAATTGAAACCATGCAATAAAGATTATCCAGCTTATCGATTACAAAAATGATAAATTTTATTGCACCGTTTCGATTTAATGGATTAAAATGTATTTACATTTTTAACGACCTAACTAAAAATTGAATAAAAAGATTCGATTATATTTCTTTAAGTGTAAGTGTTGATCGTATTTTATAGCTACGCAGGCATTGATTGAATGTGTTTGCAGTGAGCGAGGCGGTGAAATAAACTATATAAATGGCAATTAATTCCAACTAGTTTTGCTTAATTGAAAATCGAGCTTAAGATGAGAGTGACCATCCTTATACAGCATATTTCAGAATTAATGGCTTGTTTACATGAGCATCCCAAACGCAAAAGGACACAATGAGCCGAAAAGGATGGGGGAGCTCGTGTATCTTGGGATCTGAAAACCCCATGAGGAATTCGGTCTCCACTCCTCTCGCTGCAAATGCCAAGCTCGCAAATACAAATGCTGATTGCCAATATTCACATTAATCTCCCGAATCCCCCGATCCGCAGCACTCCCTCCCCAGATTCTCTATCAACAAATATCTCACGCCACAATATTTAAGATGCCAAAGCGTTTTGCGTATTAATCGCCAGCAGCGAGCTGTGTAGTTGTGGTGTTGCTGTTGGGTATGTTGCCGGTTGCTGTGCTGCCATGTTGCTGCTGCGCAGTGTTGCTGCTGCGCAGTGTTGCTCCTGCAATCGCCGCGAACGTGACGGCCATCGAGTGGCGCCACCTGCCGACCCGAACCCTGAAGAAAACAGCTTGGCGTGGATAGAGTTACCTCCGAAAGCATTTCATTCGCCAATTGATTTCAAGATGCTGCCTGAAATCGAGGAAAAAATGCCAGCAAATGATTTTGGCGATTTCCTAATCTCGGTGTTCGGTCTTGCCATTTTAAAACAGAGTGTGACTTATGCGGGTGCCAAGAGAAGTACACAGAAAACGGGCGGAATTATACCAACAATATCTGCAACATGAATGACTCGTTACGCCTGACCTATGTTGTTCATATTGCTGGTCTTGCTAGTGGCTGGTGTTGCTGCTGCTGCAGTTGCGGTGGCTGCCGCAGTTTCTTGTGTTGCCGCTGGGCTTTGGCCGCCGCCGCGATTCGTTTCCATCGTCGCCGTCCTCAATTGCCTCTCTGAATGGCGTCCGATTCGATTATTCTAACATGAATTATAGTTCGTGTTCGCTGAATGGACAATTATGAATTTATCATGTTCAATTTTCGAACAGATATTTTCTGCTCTTTTTTCAGGTCCCCGAACCTTTGGCTGTGTTTCATTGCAATTGGCAATATTTGTTAGCCGCGCCAAAAGTGGTTTTCTCATTCAGTTTTTCCGCTCGAACATAATTAGTTTGTGGCCTGAAAATATTTGCAATTGCCTTGGGGAGTTTTAAATAATATTGGTATAACTATAATAAATAATATATTATAAACAGCTTTCTTAAAAATATTTTTATCAACTCTCATTTGACATTGCCTTTAAAAGATATACCTAATATATTTATGCGTATATACATTTTATTTATAAACTTTTTCTTCATATAAAATAAAGAACCTTTCTTAAAAATAATTTTCAATTTCATTTCCGACTCCCTGTCATGGTAACTTTAAATTTTATATTTCATATCTTAAGCACTCATATCCCTTAAGCACTTCAAAATATTTTTGATAACAATTTCCTATTCCGCGTAATTCAGTTTATCGATTGCATATCTTAAGCACTCATATCCCTCAAGCACTTCAAAATATTTTTGATAACAATTTCCTATTCCGCGTAATTCCGTTTATCGATTGCATGCTTCGATTGCATCAGTCATCGCTCAAACAAGCTTGCGCAATTATTTATCACAAATTGCGAGACCCATAAAAATATGGAAAATATTTATTGAATTTAAATGCGGCGAAAAAAGGGTGAACAAATATTGCCACAAATGTAAATGCAACTGGAACTCGGGCCGGACTCTGTTTTGTTTTTGGCCTTTACGATCGCGGGAGCATGAGTGTGCTGGAGTGTATAACCGATAATATGGTGTCGTAAATTCGCAGGGGAATTAGTCATGGTGCGTGATAAATCCGCTTTTATTTGTCTTTCGTGTGAGAATGTCTGTCCTGGGCCGAAAGTATTCAATAAGTTCTTTGTTGCCACTTTGGTTTTACTTTCCGCTGGCCGTTGACCCGTCCATTCACCGGGCAAACGTTTTACTTTTATTCATCATTTCCCCTCCCTTGCAGCCAATGTCAGAGTTTCACTTTTCAACCTGCAACCTGTTGGGCCGAATTCTCTAAGTCCCGAATGCTGTGCGGCTGATTATGCAATTATTGGCAATCACTTTCGGGCCCGTTTAGACCAGCGGGCGGCCCCTGGCTTTTCGCTTTTTTCCCCAACTATTTCTACAGGCAACACAAAGAAAAGGGAAATTACATAAAAGTGAGCAACTAAATTTTCGCCGGCCTGGGATTTCTGCACGTTCGCAGCACGAAAGCGCGCGCAAATATTCAGACGCCGGCAAAATCGCCACGAATTGATCGCAAATGAGGGTTAGAGTTCAGTTTTTCGGCCTGGACCGGCTCGATTTTCGTCTTTCGATTTTCTGAGCTGCCCGTCTGAGTTTCTGAGCCTCCGAGCAGAGCTCGACTCTTGAAGCGCAGCTAATGGTGTTCCGCGGGCCGTATTGTTAGCAAATATTTGTGTTATAATGGCGCAAGGTTTAGCAGCTCCCAAGCGAAGGGGCTAATGATATGGGTGAACCCGTTTCCACCGCGGGTTCAGGGGTAGAAACTGCATAAATTCGAGGGAGTTCCATAGGTCGCTGAGGGAAAAGGCTTACGTAGGGTTATATATCCCATGAAAAATATATGATATTACTTCTTGTAAATAAGATTAGCGCGACATATTGCTCTAGAACTATTCAAAAAATTATCATAATTAAGGAAAATGTAACTTATTTATCTAAGCATGGTCAACGGAGCGTATGAGTAATATCAATTGATCATACGAAGTTTGTATCTTGTTAAAAACAAATGATCAGTCTGTTTTCACATTATAAAAACTTCCCTTTATAATATCTGATTTATATATGGAAAGTACGATTTTTTATATTATTTATAAGTATATATGGATTATATGGATATTTAGAATTACGAAATTTGCAATACTTTCCTCCACCGAACACTGGGACTCGAGTCTCCTTTTCAGTCATTCTCTTAACCCCATTTGACTCGAATGCGGTCGATGCTTATCGCCTGTTTGTGGCACGCATGCGTTAATTGTTGGCATGGGGCAGCAGCAGCAACGCGACAGCAACAGCAACACTCAGAGAAACCGACCAGCAAATAGCAACATCAGCAGGCATTGGGGACCGCAAAAACAACATCCTGCGCGTGCCCCCAAAACATACAATATATCAAAATCTAACACTGGCGCTGGATATCGCGTTCGCCTGATTGCGCCTGCCCATAAATCATTCCCGAGCTGGGTCGCGTTTGCTCTCGACTATACCATAGCATTTGTGGCCAGAGCGTGGTATATATAGTGGGGCCGATTGTCGATTGCAATCATCCAAAAAGACAGCACGCACGCGCGTCTAAGGATAATAACCAGTGGGTTCACCCGGTGGGTGCAAAGTGGAACGAGCGGAAAACGTACGACTTCATTAGGATCGGGCTGCGAGGAAAAGCTGGTGGAAAACTCGCGGACTGCAGTGATTTACGCGGGGCGACAGGCGAACAAGTCTTTGCACTCATTTCAGCAATTTGACAATTAATCAATTGCCACAACAGCAGCCACAATGGGGCATTAGTCAGCCATTGGATTTGGGGGACAAGAAGAAAATTTAAATACGGGCCTGGGTAATACCTTAAAAAAAAGGTTATAGTGATTAAACACACAACATATTTCTATATTTTTTGAAAAAGTGACTTAAAATATATATAAAATAAAAATTCAAAAACAAATATTTTCTTGTGGATTTAACTAGTAACAATCAGAAGTAAAGGTTTTACAAATATTACAAAATTAAGAAATATCTTTAAATTAATATAGTTATCTTATATATATCCAAAATTTTATTAAATCAGTTTATTATATTGTAGTTGAATCAATTAGTTTAATTATACCATAAAGTGTCTCATGGCCATAATAAAACCCGAATTACTCTGCCGTCCAAAGGGTAACCATTCGATCTGTCCAAAGTTGTCTTTTTTGAGGTCAAATGCCTGCCAGATTTTTACCTTTGCTATTTTTGTGCTGGCTCCACAGCACGGTTGTTCATTTGTTCAATTGTTCAATTGTTCAATGGCCCAATGGCTTTTGTTCGAGTTCGGGTTCAGAACGTGCGGGTGCTTTGGCCACATAAAAAATCGAGCGATCTATCTGGCCATCGATCGACTCGAATTGCCCGGGACTTGTGTGTGTGTCGGCTAAGTGACATGTGACATATTGTCAACGCATATTGGCCGACGATCATTTGCATAAATTCCAATTGCAATTCCGATTCCGAGCTCGAATTGCAGTCAGTCGCAGGAGTGCAACAATTGTGTTGACAAACATTGTTGCTACACATGCAACGCGTCGCGCGGGCTGAGTGACAAAAATTTTGCCGGCTACAAAATGGCTAATTGTGTAAGCATGGTAAATGTTATTTTCGGTTTGCATATGTCGGCGACTAATCAGCAATTGTTGTTGCTGTCAGTCGTGCGGGGTGACGGCTTAGCCAAAAAAACCGCAAACAAAATGCAGCCAGCTTTAAATGGTAAAAGTGTTATAGCTCGACAACATTGTTAATAAATGTAAAAAAATTAGCAAAGTCCAAATTTTTCTAAAATAAGTTTATTAGTTTATACCACTTTTTTACTTAAGATCTTCTGCTCGAAAATAATTGATCAAAGCTTTGGAAATATTATTTTTCCTTTATATTTTGAGCCAGTTTTACCCACTAAACATTTTACATTAAAGTGCTGCCTACAACCCCGATAACTCCATATGAATGTGGCAAGGGGCAGGCGGTCAAAGTGTTTTATATTAAATTTCGGTAAATTATTAAAGCCGCTAACCTCTGGAGACCCCGCAGCAACATCCACAACACATGTTGCAGTCGCCTGTAAAAAAAGGAGAAACAAACTGAAGAAGTAGTTGAAAATGTTTTTTATGTTTGCTGCCAAATAAATTGTGGCTATTTATGTTTTTCGCTGTGTGTGAATAATTTAATTCCAATGGCCAAAACGTGACCAATTTGGTTTATTTACACGTATTGTGCATAAACTGCCTTCGGCTCAAGTTCCAGGCGGAGTTTAGGAAAAAGAGTTAGGAGCGGGCTTAAGGCTTTCTCTGCTATTTTTCAATATCTGCCCACTGGAATGGCAAATGAAGCCATTAACATGCCGCAAAAGGAGAACACGCACTGCAGGCAATTACCTGGATTTTATGTCTTCATCCAGCTGGAGGAGCCACCAGCCAGCCACCCACTGAACCACCGCACCACCGAAACCCTGCACCTCATCCTTCCCCATTGCGTAAACATGTTGGCAACAAATTACGAGAAACAACACCTTCTATGGGCGGTTGTTTGTCGCATGTTGCACGTGCAGCAGCAACATCGGAGGAGCCGTGCGATACCGAAACCGAATTTGCATTTTAAGTGAATTCTCTTCATTTGTATTTGGGCCGTTTCTTATTCGCTGCCGTCGCTCTTTGAACACGTGCCAATTAGCCGCAGCAATTTGGCCAAATTGCAATATGTTGTTAGCTGTTGGCGTTGCCAGTTGCACTCTTTATGAAGTTGTCGCCGGGCGGCCAATCGAGTTCTCGGCGCTATTTATGGGGTAAGTGGAAAAAAGAAGGGATGTGAAGGGGATCCACTTTACTTTACTTCTTTTTCTACGTGTTTAAAAGTATAATTAGTTAATTTAATGGTAATTTATAAATGGGTATATAAAAAATAAATGAAAAACACTTTCATACTACTTCAGTAAAAATTCATTAGGTATATACACCTGTTGGTGGTATTGACAAATCTCATGATCAGCTAAATTGCCGCTCTCTGATCCCCATTCTGCAATGCATATATTTAAATTGATATTACGCTGAAAATAATTATGCAACTTCGGGGTTAATATCGCGCAAAATCAATAAACTTTTATGCACGAGCGTTTTCTATTTCGATATTTCAATATTTCGATACCGCCGAGTGCAATTTGCACCGCTCTTTCGGTGGTAGTGGGTCGTTTTGGCCGTTTACTGGCATTTCCCTTGGTGTGAGTGTGCCACCCATCACCCACCGGCTGTTTCGGTGGGTTCAGTGGGTCAGCAGCGTCACGTTCGCGACTCCAGAAATCCACAGGAACCAGTTGCCAGTTGCAACTTGCAGTTGCTGCGGGTTCGTCTCGGACCAATTTCGGTTTCGTTTGCAATTTCGCTATCGTTTCGCTGGAAAAATAAAGAAAAAGTTGAAAAATCTATGCATATCTGAGGCAATCAATCATTAGACGCAATCATAGGCCACATTAACTCGCCACTCTTGGCTGCGTTTTGTTTTCCTTTTTTTGAGATATTGAAAACTAATGCGACGCCCACTGGACACTCGAGACTCCATGGGGGCTCGGTGGTGCGGTGGTTCAGTGGCTCAATGCCTCGTTAGCGGGATTAGCAATTACCCAAAATGGCAGGCGCAGGAGGCGACGCAGACAGTTGAATTGTCAGTCATTTTGTCAGCCGCTTAATTGCAGCTGGCAATTCGAATAAAACTGGCAATCGGCAATGGGCAACTGCCAGCCAAAGCCAAACAATGACACTGAATCGGTGGCATGAGTCACAGTTTTGAGCCACCGTTGCCGCTGCACTCGGTGGATGGTGGCCATGTGGCTATCAGGAAGCCGGCGAACCTATCAGCGGCAACAGCTACTCGACTGCTGTCCGAGATCCGGCAGAAAAACCAGCACTGAGCAAAAAGAAGGGGCCTAAAATGTTAAATAACATTCTATAAAAGCAGCCAATATACAATATTATATTCATTTATTTATGTATTTACTTGGCCCACAATTATCTGCTGGCATATTCTTAACTTTGAAATATGATATTTTTTTCGATTCATTATGGTTCTGAAGAATTCGCGTTTTCATAGTTTTAGAATATTTCTTCTGTTGTTTTTTTTTTTAAATTAATTTATGGTTTTAAATAATAGTTACTAAATAAAGGTTTTTATGATGTATATTGGTTGCACTTGTTTTGAAGAATTTTCGTTTTCTTATACTTGAAGGAATAGTTGTTTTTATTGGTCCACCATGTTCTAAGGAATTCGGGTTACCATTTTGCTGAAGAACTGGAAAATGGTGAAAAATTACTAAGACTACGAAATATGTGATTGCGGACCGTATTGATGCCATTATTTCGCGGAGTGTCTGCTGCTGAGAGCCCGGATCACAACGAAATCCTTGACATAATGACCCCTTTTAGCGCTGGCCGCGATAACAATGGAGCCGGGACTGTTGGACAGCCCGGAAAATGGCAAACGAGCTCGATCCGCTGGCCAGACAATGACGTCTAATTAGTTGCACCAAGCTCGGCAACCGGCAACAACCAAGCAGCAACAAGCAACAGCCAGGCAGCAACATGCAACACGTGCAAGGGGCAGGAGAGCTGCTACCGTTTGGCAGCACTGCTGTTGCTGCTGCTGCTGATGCTGCTCCTCCGATGTTGCTGCTGCAAAATGTAATTCAATCATGCAGCTATGAGCCTGCAACATGCGGCATTTGCAGCATGTAAGTTGCTTGCACAATCTTAGCAGACGCACGTTGCTCACCCCTCAGCGAGGTCAACATGCAACCAGCAACTTGCAACAAGCGACTCCCAACCAGCAGACACTTTTGATCGGAAAATGGAGAGAAAAATGGGGAATAAACCAGCTAGTGCCAGCCCCTCTGGGAATTTTAAATGGCTAAATGCCTGCCGGATTAACTGCTCATCCGAGTTTAGTTTACTAGATTTGCTAAGTGCAGGAAATTCTAATTATTTGCTGATTGCCTGACCTCCTTTTCGGAGTGGCAAACTCGTTGGCATCTCTCTCATGCAAATGTCCTAGCTTTTCCCAGCTGCATTTTTTTTTTAGCCAAGAATGCATCCAGCAGATTCGAAATGCGAAATACGAGAGCGTAATCGCAGATTCGTTGCATTCGGCTTATTAGAATCGTTAAATTATGGCAGTTTGCAGCTACACTCTCTTATTTTCCCCAGTTTCACCCATTTTTTCCAGCCATTCCAAGCCAATCCAAAAGTTAGAGCTGCAGTCCACCCACACAATGCAGGCTCGAAAATGAAAATGTTCATTAGATTTGCAACGGTTTTCAGCGCAACATGTAATAAGTGTTGTCTCAATTCAATGCCCTTCACGTGATAGGGGGTATTCTGAAAATGTTAAGTAGTCTAGCAAATAAAAATAGGCATAATATAGTGGTAATAAAGTTCAATATATTCCCAAGATTTAAAATTTAAATGCAAACAAAGGAATATTTAGGGTAATATTTATTGACTTTATAGTGAAACCTCTAAGCGTTTTCTTGGCAGCCAACTAAAAGAGTATCTTCCAATCGCATAAACTTACCCGCCCCATTGTTTCTTCTCACTGTTTTTTGGCCAGCAGCCTGGCAAAGACAATGATTATGTGTCAATATGCAAAAGGCGATTTACACGCAAGTTAAAGCAACTAAATTGTATAATAAAAAACATTTTATTATTAAGCCAGCTGAGGCGGCGACTCCGCCAGCCGCCGGCCAAACAAATTGAGTGCCATGAAGGCAATAAATGGCCTGGCCTGGCTCGAAAACCGGGTTCTAAACAAAACGCACCTTAGTTGCAAGTTGGCAACGCACAATGGTTTCCACGGGTGGGGAGCAATGGGGGTCAGTGAGTCACAAAGTGAGGCAAAGAAAAATGCACACCACAATATAGCATTAAAAAAAACGAACAGAATCTGTGGGCACCCAACAATTGTCGCAGTCTTTTTACGCTGCGCTTTATGGGTCAACGTGGCGTATAATTAATATACTTGGGCAACTTCCATTCGGCATTAGAGCCACTGCAATTGCAATAGCTCTGGCAATTGCCTTCGAAGCGATGATGTCCATAATTAGCATGACTTTTTGCCAGTCCGTTGATAATTGTCTTAACCTTGCCATCATTTCCTGACATTGATCGATTTGGCCAAGTGACGCGCGTCAGCCTGGCTTTATTACTTTTCGTTTCTTCTGCATATAATTGATTTTTGTCTTCAGGTGAGCTCTTGTACCTTTTTTTAGGAAGTCATGCGGCGAGGAAGTACAATTGCTGACCTGATTGATTGGTAATTGCAATCGATTCGTTCGATCGATTCGAGAGCAGAAACAATCGCGGAACTGGTTCAAGGCAAGGATCTCGAGTCTCTCAAGCCCAAAGGTGATTCATTTGCAGATCGAATCGCGGCTCTGACGTCAGCCGATTGTTTGATTTAATGCCACACTGCATTTGGTTCTCAGCGCCAGCAGCTGTACTGAAAGAAAATATCAGATTTTAAGTACTACACCCTATTTGTTTGGTATCATAAAAGGTTAATTTCAAATACACTACTTCAAATGTTCGTTTAAAATATGAAAAAGAGTTATAAACCATGCTTAATTTAAAACAATACAAAATTTTAAAAATAAATTTAGTTACGAAATAAACTAAAAAATAAGTATGAAATCATTTTATTATGATATTTTTTATATAATTAAAATCAAAAGATGGTTAACCTAATTTCAGTGTGTTAACTTTTAGTCATAATGTAGTCCCATATTTAGTCCCATTGCACATTGGTTGGTGCGCATTGATACTATATTTATTATAACAATTTTTTTTCCAGTTCTAAAAAATGTTCATTTCCTTTTGAGATAATTTTACGGACTACCTGAAGTATTTTACAGTTTTATAACCTCTTTTGCTGAGTGTGCGACTGCATTTATTGCATTTGAGCCTGGGCTAGCATTTGTCATTTGGCCAAGAGAACACACACCTTATAGCCAGCTTTTGGCACCCACTCGCTGGCCAGAGATTCCCATGGCTTTTCTGTTTTGTGCCGGCTGCCTCGGCTTCTGCAAATGAATGAATGAATGACACTTCTGCAGGCCGGCTTCCGCTTGGAGCTCGCTTTTGGCCAAACCTGACCAAATTTGGCCACAGATAAAACGGCCTGATGGCAGCTGATGATGGCGCCCGCGCATGCGTGCAGCTCTTGGTAAGAAACTCAGACTCCGCTGCGACTGCCTCATCATCATTTATTTTATTTTAATTGTGTATTTTTTTCGTAGGATTTGCCAGCGGTTTGTGCATGTCGCTGTGCAGATTACAACAATCGAATAAAAAAAACGGCTGCTGCTTGTTCTGCGTTTTTTTTCGTTATTATTTATTTGCCATTTTTTGCTGGCAAATCTTTAATGAATCTCTGCGCAGGTCGCAGTGGTTTTCGTAGTTTTTGTAGTTTTCTGCAGTTTTCTGCAGTTGCGTGTGGGCCTCAAATCGTTTTTATTATTATTGTGCTTGTCGTGTAATTTAATTTATGAATTTGAGCCTGGGCCGCTTGTGATTTTTCGGTGTGCGCTTGTGATTCTGTGATTTTGTGGCTTGTACTTTGTTGGCTGCATAATTTTCTAATGCTGACAAATGGGATTTGGATTTATGGCTTTTGTCGCCGGTCGCACGTAGGTGTTGTATGTGGCTGCTTGTTTGATTGAAGATGTTGCAATTGGCGACCTCGAAGCGAACATGGACAATCGCAGTTTGCAGTGGCAGTTGCACAATTGTTTGGGCCCGGGCGAAAAGTGGAGCATTTATGGGTGAATGCAAGTGCAGTTTAATATTTTTAGTCTGATTCGAAGTCGGTCACTCGAAAATTGCGAGAGTCCGAAGAGGCACCAACGTCCTATCGAAGTTAGGGTTGTCACCTTCACTTTTAAGGATCACGCTTTGGAGTTGTCACATTTACTTTTCAGGCTTACAATTCAGAGTTGTCACCTTCAGCTCAAGGCCAATATTTTTAAAGGGTAAATTTATAAAATATTTTAGTTTATTAAATAAAATATCGAATCCATTATTTTTTAATTTATATAAGTGTTATTATATATATTTTATTTTTTTTATTTTATTATGTATATATTTATATTCTTTTTCTTTCTGTTTGGCATTTATTAGCGAATTATTTTTCTCTGTTTAGTTACCTTTTCTCACCGAATTTTCGAACAAATTACCATATTGTCGATGGCTATCGGAGCAGGTCACATACTCCGCGGCAATAACCCTCGCGAAAAAGCCAAAAAACCCCTCGACTCCGATTTACTTTGTGCCATTTTGCCGACTCCCGTTTGAAACCGTTCTAATCTAAACTCATTATAATTAAATAAGTCACGAGTTTTGAATTTTAATTTGGCTCTGGTTGGCATTGCCCTGACAGACAAAATCAGCTACCAGTCAATGGCATGTTTTGCAGTTCCCTCTTTCGGCGGTGCCTTACCACTTTTTTCCTGCTGTTGTTTCTGTGCTTTTTTTGTTTTGGGCCAATTTTATCAGAATCGCACAAGCCAAGGTCTAAGCCAGAAACTTAATTATATTGCACAGACACGGCCAGTCGGCGGAATCTTAAAATTTGCACTTTAGGCCAGCGCACAAATTACTTAAAGACAAAATGAGCCAAATTAGCAGACTCACTGTTTTCCCTGCATTTGCTACTGATTTCGGATTTGAACTCGGATTGGGAGTTGGATTTCTTTAGTTTGGCTTTGGGCTGGGGTTCGTTTTCGGTTTCTGTTGCTATAGTGCTGAAGTCAAGGTCCCAGCGAAGGTGTTGAAATGCTGTTTGATTTACGACTGATGCCTCTTTGGGTCTCTGGGCTTGGAA
This sequence comes from Drosophila biarmipes, assembly GCF_025231255.1. Taxonomy (NCBI): domain Eukaryota; kingdom Metazoa; phylum Arthropoda; class Insecta; order Diptera; family Drosophilidae; genus Drosophila; species Drosophila biarmipes. The sequence continues at coordinate 15,443,781 of NC_066613.1, forward strand.
ATTGCTTTGAAATTGGCCAGAAAGGAATGAGGCAAGCTCGAGAATTGGGCTCAGGCCACCAGAGCTTCGTTGTATTTTTACTATTTTTCTTCACTATTAAGTGGCTGCAAGTAGAGGTTGCTAGTGGCTGATGTTGCTGGTTGCTAGTTGCTAGTTGCTAGTTGCTGCATTGTTGTGTCGATTTTGTGCGGCATTATGCAACTCACGACAATGACAATTCACGGCAGGACCTTTGACGACCTACAAGCGTGTTCCAACTGCTCCTCACACTTATTTTCATTTTCATTTTCAGACCGGGCTTCATTCTCGTTTTTATTCGGATTTTATTTTCATTTGAAGAAGCCAGAGTTTGACTCGCCTCGTATGACAAATCGATTTACATAGTGTTGCGAGGCTTTTCATTAGGCTCGGCACTTTGGATTCCGATAGCGACTCCGATTCCAAAGTTCGGAACCAATTAGGTTCACAAATGTCAGACCTAGCAGGCCCTGACCCCAAGATTTCTGCCCGAGTTGTCATCAGGTTCCGTTCTGTGTTCCCTTGGTTCGCCGCAAAGAAAAACTTGCAACAAAATCCTAAGCCCAATCCCCAGAAGTTCACACTGAGTCAGGATGGCCCACAGCGGTTTCTGTTCCAACGAGCAAATCCTCAAGTCCGCCCTGCAGAAGTACCAGGCCAACCCGCACGGCGGCTTCTCGCCGGTGATGATGTACCTGGAGGAGTTCCTGCACTACGTGGTGGAGCACTCCCTGGAGTTCTCCGTCAGCGAGGTGGTCTTCATGGCCCTGGAGAACTACGAGCAGCTCAACGACTGCGAGAAGGTGCGATACGAGGACCTGGCCGACGAGGCCAACTACCAGGTTTTCGGCTGAGTCGGCCAGCCGGAGCAGATCCTGCCGGCGCCTTCCAGTCGAGGAGGTCGTGGCCTAACTGGAAGTCCCTCATTTGTCACTTGCTTCATGTGAAATAAAATTCATGGCAAACTATTGGGTGGGCTTTCGGATTTGTGTGTAGGAATTTGGGATGACATGGGGCGCAGGACATGGGGTGCTTTCAATATTTAAGAGAAAGAGAACCATAACGATTTAAGTTATGCAATAATGTATATCCAATGAAAGAGAGCGTTCTTTACAATTTATGAATATTACCATGTATGTATTACCACGCACACATTAAAATACTTAATCCTTAGCTCTTCGTTAATTTTAGGACCATTTGCCAATGGCCATGTGTAATCTCTATGTCGCGTGTTCGAGTACCGCTTCAGCAGGCTAGGTTTTTTTATGCTTTAATTTTTTTTTGGTACCCAAAAGTTTTGAGAGCTAGACAGACAGACACGCAGAATAATAAGCAGGTAATATGTACAAAATGGTTAGCTACTATTTTGTAATTAAATGTATTATGAAGGTCTATGGAGGTTAAACAAATAAAAATGTATAAATTACTTCAATCGAAAAGCCTTTACAATTCTATAGTTAAAAAAAAAATAAATTCCAAATTCCTTTATTTTTTTTATTAAAAAATTTATTTCTTGTCAGCTTTAAGTGCGTTATAATCGAAGTTTTTCCCTGTCTTTCCCCTAAGGTTTACCTTTAATTCTGAATTCCAGTGTTACTATGATATATTATTATTCAACGAATAATATATATACATAGGTGCAGTGAAAGTGGTATAAGAATGGTCAAGGAGTGGAATTCGGACAGTTCTGATCACGAGCTAAACGCTGGCTCCGACGGTGATTGACGTGGAGGCGATAAGTACCGGATCAGCTTTATATATGTTTTCCCCGAGACCCATAGAGAGGGAGAGCGTAATCGCGGCAGCTGGTCGATCCGACCGTTTGGGCCAAATTGAGTCCGAGTCCGAGTCCGATTCCGAGTTTGAGTGCGAGACGTGTTGGCCATGTCCAAAGTGTCGAGGTGTCCGCGGCCCTATTAAGAGCTGGCATTTGAAATGATTTATATAATGCGGCATGTCGTCTGGTGATGCCAGACACCCGATAGACCCCCTATAAGCCGTGTGCCAGAACATAACCCGAGGTATGTATAAACAATAGTACGCCATTTGAACCATATACAATCCATTGTCCAGAGCTGGCCTGTCAACAGCAATTTGACATTTTCGCTGTCACTTTTTGGTGTGCCCGACATTTTACACACAACATAAATTATAAATTCGCCAAGTCGGAGAGTTAGAAATGGAGTGACGCGCGACATGATTGCGAATAAAATAAAGAAACAAAGCTTTTATAAATAATATATATATTTGTGCATTTGTGCAGCGGCGGCAATTAGCCGGCGAACAAATTGAGTTAAATTAAGTGGATTCTTGGCATTTGAGCGGGGCAACAATGTAGCCGCAATCATTTCAACAATTTCAATACGACGACGACTTTTCCACAGAGCCACAGCGCCGCAGAGTTACAATTAAAAATCGGTTTTGGCTGCTCCACAGCCGTCGGCTCTCTGAAATGCCTTAATAAAATGTTAATAACTTAATCAATATGCCATAAATATCGCCACCAACCACTCTGCAAAAACAAAGGCTCCCAATGAGAGGCTCCTGCAACACTTTTGCACGCGGCGGCAGGGTACAAAATTATAAAAATAAATTCTTGAAACTCGTTTGCTGCATGCGATTACGTCGCCAATCGTCGACGATCAGCGACAATCGGCGATCGACGTCGTCGTCTGCGATCGCATGAATTTCAAAATCAAAATCGTCGACACAGCTGTGACGAATCTCGCATCTCGTATCTCGAAGTTTGAAGTTTGCAGTGCTCCAGTCCCAAGTCTCGAGCAAGGCCCCCTTGGAAAGGGGGCGGCATGTGGGAGGGCGGGGCCGCCCAGAGCTGCAATTACCACCGCTGCTCGCTTTTCACTTTTCAATAGCCATGCCACTAATTTGACAGCCGGCGAGCAATCGCCATCACTCCTGCAGCAAAAGTATAGCTTCGGTTTCCATCCAGATCCAGATCCAGATGCAGCACCCCTTCTCAGAGCCCCTGACAAAGTGTCGTGGATAGCCTTATACACATATGTTGATATAGCCCCAGAGATACTGACGCGGAGACAGGGAAATAACACAGTGGGTGAAACTTAGGGAGTTTTGGATGGTGTTTATCTATATTGGGACAATACAATATGATTTTTATATAAAGGAACTTTATGGCATATTAAAAATATATTTGTCTTAAAATGAACTTGTGAAACTAGTGGCAAGCACATCTTTATTTCTTTTCATTTTATTTATTGGTTTTATAAATAGATTTTATTTTATGCCTCTTCCTTCCCACCCAGCCCACTGTGCGCATGATGAATTCCTGGGGCTGTGTGACAAAGACAACTCCGGCTGCTTTGCGACTGGGACTCCTGCCATAAGCCCCAGTTGCCCCGATATTTTCCGCACTACCAAGCCATGCCATACCACTGGAACTGTCGCACTCCAGCGGAGTCGCGAGATAGACAGCTATCGATCAGCTGCACAGTTGGCAGTTGAGGCAGCTCAGCGGGCTTAATAATAAAAGCCCGCCACTTAGTTGGCCTTAATTTATGCAGTGAGCTCGGAGGCCCCGGAGTGGCGGCGGGGAAGCCTCTGCTCAACCGATTTTTGCGGCTTAAGCTTTTGCGTTTTGAGATGCGTGCCAGAGATAAAAGTAATTTGCTTGATTTAATTTTAGTCGGCAGCACACGAGACAACCTACACATAGCATCCTGTTTGTCAGCCCCGCGCTGCGATCTTTTTTGTTCGCTTTTCAGTTTTTAATTAGGTAACTGTGGCAAATTTTCAGCCAAGTTTCATGTTGCAAAATGTAAGTGGCAAATGGCCCACCACCCCCTTGGCAGGAAAAAAATGCCAAAAAATGGGAAAAAAGCGCGAGTGGCCAGAAGAAGGAGGCCAGCTATGTTCAGGCCACTTCTAAAGTGGCTAATTGTGTTAGAGCATAATTTACACGTTGTGTTTTCGGCTGCCCCCAACAAGGCACATGGACATGTGCCTGCCACATGCAGCAGCAGCAGCAGCAACTGCAACTGCAGCAGGAGCAGCAACCACTTGGAGTACTTTGCTGCTGTTGCCGCAACAACGCTCTCAGGCTCAAACAACTTATTTTGTTCAGCGGGAGAGCATTAAGAGCTTCTTACTAAACGAATTGTGGTAGAGTACATGTTCCAAGGAAAATGGTACTTACGGAAAATAACCGGAAACTGCAAGTATTTTTGTGTAGGTAAAAGGAAACTCTTAGCAGAACTGGGGTAGATAGATAGAATCTACAGATATAGATACATTTTGCATAAATTTCATTTTGAACTTTTGAAGAAAAAATACAATATTTAATTTAATATTGGGTTGATTGTGCTTTGTAACCTTTAGCTATAAGAATAGAAATAAAGTTTGGCAACAAGAGGGTGTGTTAACTGGTGTTAATAGTAGTAAAGTATCTTTAATATACCTTCCTAGATATATTAGTAAATTCTGTTTAAGCTTTAATATCAAATAGTAAAGGTTCTTAAGAAATTATAAATAATGAATTTAAACAGTATAAACATTTAAACAATATAAAGTAACTCTACAATCTAACTGGATTAAATAGATATGTGTCTGAATAAATTGCAAATTATACAATTAAGTTAAGCAAATATATTAATATTTATATAAGAAGACCTTTTAGAGTAAGGTGTCAGCATATTATATAAGAATGAAATTATGCTAAAATACATACGAGTTATGTTAGGGGCTTTTTAAGTTTTTCATTTTGTTTCTCCCCCTTTTATTGTGATCCCATTACTTCCCCGAGCCCCAGGCAAAGTTGTTGAACTATCACCCGACACCTCTGACTCAGATCCGTCGACCACATACGAATCCCGTGATGTCTTCATATCGGAGATCCGATTCGGCTGCCGTGAGTCGCTTTTCACGCACCTCGGACAGCGGAGCGTGGGAATTGACGCGCTATCGAGTGTCGCACACACGCAGTTGGGCCATTTGATTAAACGCCTCGTTTTATTCAATATTTAATATGTGAAATTATTGACAGTCGATTGGGCAATGCAAACAGACAGACTGACATTCTGGTCGGGGGGCATTAGCGGCCATGCTCGTACTATAAGCTATATCTGCGCGGTCCGGTCAATATCAAAATTCAAATATCAATATTTACGCAGCAATTATGCAAATTAAGTTCAGCTCGGATCGGTTCGCTGCGGCATGGATCGCAGTGACGAAACGGCGTTGGCATCTCTGGGCGGGTTTCTAAAAAAGTGTCTCGGCGTTGGAGTCTCAGTTTCTGTTTTTCCAGTCTTATCTGCCAATGAGATTGCATTTGCCATGACGTTCGACTTAATTGTTCTAATTACATGCATTTCGGTGTGCGTTTTAATTGCTCGTGGGAACAACATGAATGCGTATGCCACAGTCTGGTATCTATGTACTTACTTATGTTAGTTTATTTTCCCCATTTTCCACTTTTTGGCGGCACACGCACAGCTTGACACCTGCTTAGAAAAATAAACTGCGGGCTTAGATCTCGGATTTTGTGGCGCCAAGTTGGCTTTTTTGCCAACCGACTAAGTCGTGTATTGTGGCTATAATTCACTCCTGGTTCTGGCCTTTCGTCTAGGACTTCCCGCTGTTGTCAACTCCTTAAATGTTAATCCCAGTTGGATTTTGGGTCCACGGAGTGTCATCATCTCTAGAAGGTTGCAATTAAGTTTGAAAAATACAATTTGTCAGCTTGGCAGCGCTAAATGGGGCTCCCTGCCAGCTGGAATTATAGGGACGGTCTAGGAAAGGTAAGTTTTATTAGTACCTTAAGTATATTAAATTCTTCTTCGACATCAGCTCTTATGAGCATAAAGTGTTAACGACACTTACCTGCTTACTTGGGGTCATTAAAAGCATATATCTGAACATGAGAACAGCCGCTTAAAGTGTTCCTGATCGTCTTACCTCAAGTGGATCCCTCCGCAGCCAATCTTCCCCCAACCCCACGCTTTTTCATAAGTGACAAATTTATGGCGCGTGTGTCGCAAACCACATAATTTGTCTGACTTTGACCCCCCAGCCGAGTCCCGGCCAAGGATACTTCTGCCAGCAGATCGGATCGGTCATCGGATACAGCCCGAAAATCACGAAATTTATGCGCAACGCCCGCGCGCCAAATTAATGGATGCTTATTAATTTATAGCTATTTAAATGATGGCGAGGATCGCGGCATTCCAAGGCTCTCCGCTTCTAATGAAGTCGGATCTGTCGCGTGTTTCCAGGCGAAGTGTATTTAATTTACACCTGAGACCGAAAACTTAAAACCGAAAACCAAAAGTCGGGACTCGAAAAACGAAAAGCCCAAGCCCCAGAGCGAACTTGAACCTTTTGCGGGCTCTGGCAAATAAATTAGCATCAGGGGGTGAGGTCGCCTCGAAAAAATTAAAACATTTTTCGCTTTTATTTCTGCGTAGTTTGAAAAATGAAAGTGTTTGCTTTGGTTTCTTTTTTCGGGGATCGCGGCTCGGGTCTGGAGCTTGTGGCATTGACTGGTCATAAATAAGGCCCAGCACTCGGTGTCCAGCTCATCGATTCCCCGAGCTCGCTGTGTGGTCAGTTTTTCTGTTTTTCTGTATTTTTCAGCTTTTCAGCCTTTCTATGACTAAGCCCGCACAGCTGGCAAAACTGGCTAACTGGCGACCAAATGGCCAACTGACTGGGGCCAAAGCCCAGCCAGCGATTGCATCGCTCTTTCTCCTCCGTTTGGAAATTACTATTATAGTTTTATGTGCTATTATTTGGGCATCACACAGCACAACAAAAGCAAACGCCAGCCCCCGCAGCGAATAATCCGCAGATCCCGAGACACACATGAAGCTGACCGGCGACCGAGGGTCGATCGAGCCGGCTTTTGCATAATCGAGGGAGACACTGCGAGAAATTATCTAGTATAAATTGTCAGGGGAAAATGAAAGGGTTTAAAGATGAAATACAGTCGACCCTTAAAAAAAGCAATTATTAAGTACTGTTTTATAAATGAGTTAACAAAATATAAGTGTCTAAAAAAGTGTTTTTTTAAATACAAATAAAAGTGCAAAAATAAAATTTGTGGTACAGGATCCAAAAGAATTCATTAAATTTCGGGTTTAAATAAGTAATATGTATTTATATAAAAATTATTTAAATAACAACTAAAACAACAAAAATATTAAAAAGGTATTACCTTTTTAAAATGTCTAAAGTTGAAAGTTTTTTAAATATTCTATTAAAGTAAAATACAATATTAAACCTGTCTTAGATGTTGTTCAATATACATATATTTTTAGAAATTTTATTAACCTTTATATATTTTTCTCAGTGCTCAAACACTGGCCGGCCGACAGCGGCATCTTGATTAGCATTCGCAGTCCGAGTCGCAAGTCCGAGTCGCAAGTCGAAGTTGGCATCGATTTGGGCCCGTGGGGTGGCGAGATTCTTTGGCGCCAAACGCAGCCAGATTGTCAGATTGGCTGGCTGGCATTTCTTCGAGTGTAACTGTTTCATATCGGCCATCTCAGAAATATTTGCAATGCAACATTTGCCTAAGCGGCATGCAAGCCCACCGATTTGGCGCACAGTTCTCACAATTAAAATGCCTTTTTGTCACCGAGACGAGAGAATTCCTCAGGCGGCGCCTCTTCGCCGCTCAGGAATGTCAATGCCAAATATCTGGGAGCCCATAGCCCCTATAGAGTCCCCCGATTTCCCAGATCAATGGTTTTCCAGCGTGGGTGCTGCGTAGCCCAGCAGCCCGGAGTTTTGTCGCCGATTGTCGCCTCGTGTAAATGTCAGATTGGCAAATGCCAAGTGAAAACCAGTAGCCCACTGCGACCAAGTCGACTGGAAGTGTAGCGACTCGAGCCAAAGGCCAATCCAGGTGGACAAGTCACTGGGATCGAAGTGGCGGTTAAATGGGAGTAGGTGGTGCATAAGGCGGTCCATATGGTGGTGCAGCGAGTGCAAGAGGGGCGACAGTCTAAGGACAAGTTCAGAGTGGACAGGCTACATGAACATGTCCACTGAGCCGCGATTTGGGTTAGGTGCGATTAAGATCGATGGTTCTGCATCTGGGTTTCAGTTTTTATAGGTCATTTACTTCGGTGTAAAATGAACAGCCTCTTTTAGGAATTATGCGGAAATACATAGAAAGAGTTTGAAAATAATTATTTTTCCTAAGAATTACTTAAATACGGAATTGTCAATTAATTTAATTTATTATTCTTAATATACATTTCCAAGTCAAATAATAATTTTATAGATATTTTTGATAAATTCTTTAATCTGTTCTGTTCATATTTCATCACCAGCTCCGTGGTCAGCTAACGCTCCCTGCTCCGCAAACGGAAATGAAATGATCACATGTGGCAGACACTCGCACACATGGGCTGCCCCGGCCACGCCCCCTGCCCCCCTGAACAAACAGCACGCCCACGCCCCTGAACAAAAAGATATAGCCATAGAGATCCGACTCGGGCCCAGAGCAGAGCTGAAAAGCGCGACCAAAGAGCAGGCCAAGATCAAGAGACAGAGCAGCGCAAATTATTTCTCACCATTTATCTGTAAAAATTCGCATATTAAATAAGCGTGCAACCCGAAATTATCACGGACCTGGCATCGGGCCCGTCTTTAGCCTCAGCTGTAGCTTTGCTTATAGCCGTAGTCTTAACTTGGCCAAGACTCTCGATCGTAATCTGTAAGTGTTTCGGAGCGCGAAAGAGTGAGATGGAGCCGCAGCATTTATTTGTTTTTTGCGCATACGCAAAGGATATGCCGAGCAACGCCTACAAAAGGCATGGGGGCCTCAGAGGGCCAAGGGGGCTCTTCTGGGGGAGGATGCTTCCCCTTGCAGATTCCCGGCGAGATGATGATGTCGACAACGATTGCGATTGCGCGCCTGGATTACAATAATTTAACATCATCATAATAAAACAATCAACGTAAGGCACTCGTAGCGAGGGAACACTGCTGGCAGAAAGGGTTCTGGTGGGTTAAGCGGCCTCGCAGAGGGGTTAAGGGGGGTGTGTGTGTGCTTAAGTCGATACAAATCGCATATGCCAAAAGGATAAAGGCTGCACAATAAATTGAGAGGTCATTCTCTGCCATTCGCTGGCGCTTCGATGCGATGCCACGATGCGAGACTTTTGGCTGCGTCCTCCTCCTGGCCGCCAAGGAATCCCAGGAGGGCAATCTGCATCACTGTTAAAAAATAGAGCAGTTACAAGCTAAAGTCCTTTCCCCACCATTTTTAATTTAGTATATAAATGATAATATAAATTTTCTTAATCAATAGTTAGAAGTTAATAATAATATTTATACATTTTTAGATGCCTGTACAAGTAAAGAATGCTAAAATCTAAAACGCTTTTGTGTCTATTTCAAATTCAAAAAACTTATACTGATCGTAGTTTATCCCTCGAAAGTGCTGATACCTCAGAAGTTGTAAGTTAGAACCTCCTGCTTGTTTTTCCCCAGTGCCGACTTGTCTTGGACTTGTGCCAAAGTAATTGATGTGCTCGCCTGACCTGTGGGAGTTTCCGAATCACAGATTATCTACACCAGACAATGGTGAGCCTCACGTCGTCGCTTGGCTTTTTGTTTAGCTCTTCCTTAGGCCGCCAATGTGTTTCTTGTTGTTGTTTTATATCTGAGGTCTACGCCCACCAGACATGGCCAAAAAAAAAAACAATAAAAAAAACAGAAACCGATACAGCCGAGTTCCTTTGAAGCTCTGACGCTCTTGGTTCTCTCAAAAACCCCATTGATTAAACCCAGTCCTCTGATATGCAAAGTATGCCACTTTTTACGAGTCAACAGGTGGATTGGCGACATCGGCTGGGAAAAAGTCAGGGAAAACGGTGGAACAAAAAACTAAGCTTGGCAAAAAGCGAGGTAAAAAGGCAAAACTAAATCTAAATCGCCATATGCAAATCGGGTTTCGGTTGTGCAATCTCATCTGTCCCGCTCCCATGCTCCATTGCTTGACCTCGCCTCTGGGGTCTCCTTTTTGCCTCTTTGCCAGCCTGCCGCGTGTTGCATGTTGCTAGTTGCTAGTTGCAGGTTGCACACTGCAAGTTGCAAGTTGCTGCTGGCCAAAAATATGTGTGAAAGACTCTGGCCAAAAGTCTGGCCAGGCTAATTTGTCTGCGTTTTCCGTTGTCAGTTGGCTTTTTTTTGTTTCTTGCCTTCGAGTGCGTGGGTGCTAAATAAGTGCAGCAAATTATATGGAGACAAGTGCCAGAAGATTGGAGTACGGGGGCTGCGGGGTCTTGAGATGGCCGGAAATCGAGAAGAGGATGATATCCTCGCGTGGGCGGAAGATCAATGTGTGTGGGGATTCTTAGAGGGTTTTAAATCGCTGCTTAATCTGCGACTATCAAGCCAACAATGTTGAAAGAGGAAGGAGGTTATTACTTACCTTTCAGGCGGGGTACTGAAACTGTTCCTTAAGAAAGCAAAAATAAGAGCCCTAAAAAAGAAATTTTATGCGTAATACATAACTATATGCAAAATAATCCCCAAAAATGCCTGGCAATCGGTTATAGCTCCGACAACCTCAACTCTTATTCCGAGATGATCTGTGACTATAACGAAAACACTTCCCCCACAATATATCACCGGCGTAACCCCACTGACTCCATCTGAGCATTCTCATCTCAGATCGCAGATTGCATCATTCCGCCCAATATAAATGCGAGGCTTGTCTTGCCTTTTAATGCTGGAATTAACCTCGGGTCCAAGTCATATTTCCACGGCCTGGGCAACCCGTTAATACGCCTATGACTTATATGGCCAACAAGCATATATCCGCCTGACAAAAAAAAGAAAAACTGACTGCGACTGAGGCTGCAGGCGAAAATAAAAGGAAATAAATCCAAAAATAACCTGCCAAGATGGCGAGATGTGCCATTTGTGAATCGCTTCTGTGACTGTGCCACCCACAAATATTTGACTTCTCACCTACAATAAGTAAAACAATAAACCGCCGGCTATTGTTGGTGTGTGTGGTGTTCACCTGGCCAGAGACAAATGCAAAGCAGCGGAGAGCTGCAAAAAAACGAAAACATTGCATATTCAATAAATTTCTTGTTTGTTTTAACAATATTTGAGATCTTTATCGCATATCGAAAAGCAATCCACACACATTCTGTACCATTGTTGGTGTCTCGTTGCATTTGCATGCCAGTGGGTGAAACTAGCAGCCAACAAACACGGCAGCGAACCAGCAACAACATGGCCAAGAAACGCTTGTCACGCTTGGCTAAAAATGGTAAAAATGACAAATGTTTCACAGCGACCAAAAAAGTGCAGCCGCAAACGGCAAAAAAGTTCAATTTCTTAGCCGCAGAACATGACAAGCATGAAACTATCGTAGCATTAAGTAAAATATGTAAAATAATAACAAAGCCACACACACTCAGGCGCTCGCAAGGAGGACAAAACAAAAGACTTAGGCAACGAACTTGCAGTCGGCGAAGACTTTGGGGCAAGAGTGGGTTAACAGTGCGGCCAGGACCGGGCTGGGGAGGCCGGTGGGGGTTGAGCCAATGCGGGACATCAATTCAGCATCATTATTAGCAGCAATTTGCGTCTTTTATTGCCCGAAATTGTCCAGCGTCCAATAATAATGTTAATACTTCTCATAATAATACACCGACCGAACGAAAAAATCCGCGCACAGTGCTTTTTCTGCGGTTTGTTTGTTTTTTCGGCCGCCAGCACTCAAAGTCCATTATTGAAAAGTCCCGGAAAAACTCCGAAAAATATTGATGTTAAAACAAACAATGGGATGGGTAGAGATGTGGGGGATACTCTTTGTCTGATAAATTGTTGTACCTCTTTACTAGAGTTTATTTACCAATAAATGTACTTATTTGTTTTACAAAACCTTAAAAATATTTTTCATCATTACAATTATTGGAAAGTCATGATTAAGTAATTTCCCTATTTTAATGCATCCAACATATAATTTTTAAATATAGTCTTCAAGTTAAATTCAGATTTCAAACTATTAAGAAATGAGATACGGATGATCCCATATTATAAATAAATAAATGTACAATTTGATCAATTTTAAATTGTGTAGGTATATAAAATAGATCAGTCTTTCAGTTTCAAGGCTTGAATGATAATATTTTACTGACATGTTACCCGCTCCACCGAGCCTACCCCTTCCCATACAGGGTATTCCCACATCAGCGCGGACGACGCCTGATAATTTAGCATACTTACGGCTCTGCGATTGCCTGCAATTTGTTTCGGGCACCACCTACTACTCGGTTCCTGCTCCAAAACCCCTTGAAAGCCTGGATTCTCCATTCCGCCGGTGAGAGGTCGTACCTCCCCCTTGGCCCCCTGTGAGCCATCCCACCCCCTTTGCGATCTCTACTCCCATGTGTGTGTTTGTTGGCCATAAAAATCAAAGTGGGCTGGCTGGCGATTTACTCAGTGTTTTTTGGCCCGTTGTTGATGTCTTCATTATAATTTCTATATGTTGATATGTGTACGAGGTGGTTTTTTGTCTTTTTTGTGAAACAATTTCACTGGCCAAGGAGCGTGGGCCGCCGGAGTGGAAAATTGGTTAAGCCCAAATGCGAAGGGACCGCCACTCGGGGCGGTTTCTGTTTTAGATTGCCCGGCTAGCTCGGCATTTGTCTTCGCCAGCCGGGATGAAGACATTTTATTTTGGCAATTGGCCACAGTTGGCTCGGGTCAGGGACGGGTTAAACACTGGAATAATTGTGGCTGAGATTCTCAGGGGGAAAGTTGAAAGCGGTTAAGATGGGTGCTCTTTAAAAAACCTTTAAAAATGGATGATGAATAATATTTAACGGATTTTTTTTTGGAATTAACGGAATTGTTAGTTCGCATTATGAAATTGATTTGTTTTTTGAATTTTTATTTTTAATATTTTCTGTAGTTAATATCAAAGTCCAAGCAATATTTATAATAATAAACTACAATTAGCGAGGACTTCGTCAAGCTTGTAAACTTTCAATGAAGCAATCTGGAGTGATTAAATGTGTTCTTAGTTATAAATGCCGTGGTAGCCACCGATTATCCCCCTAACTATGGATGTCAACGGGGCTTCCGGGGCCCCTGCCCCCCGTTTTTTTTTTTTTTTTCGCTCCTCCGTCGACTGACCCATTATCCCATGTGTGAACCAGTATTCCCCATCCCCAAAGCCCCGATCTAATTATCAGCATTTGCTTAACAAGCTGCTCGTCTGCGGCGATAATGCAGAATGCTCTTGTTTTTGCCCCTGTTTTTTCGCTGGGAGAGATGGAGCTGGCGCCTCCTTGAGATGGAAATTAAAGGCCAGAATGCCAGAGAGCCAGAAAGCAGGATGGCTGGCAGGGGTTAAAAGAAGCAAACCGGCTGGCAGAGTTTAAAAAGCAATCAACACGTGATTATAATGATGCGCCATGCCGGGTATCGTTTATGTGCTTAACCAGCTGGTTAGGCTGCCCGTCTTACACATAATTGACAGTGGTGACTGGGGCGCACTCGGACCCCGAGGGTCTGCGAGGGGGTTAAGGAGCCCCATTCGATTAGGGGACGCATTCATTGCATTTTAGTTGGGGCGACTTGTCGCTGACGGTAATTTGCCCAAGTGGAAAACTTGTTTTTTGTGCAGTTTTCATCCGACCGACCAGGTTGATAATTTAATTTGCATAGTGCCAATTTATGCTGCACTCGTGATGGACATGGGGCAGCCATGGGTTAAGCACAGGAGCTGCGCCCCACCCCCCTCGCCTTAACCCTCCTCGTTATCATATCATTTGCATCTACACTCGTGTTTATTTCTGCACCATTTGTGTTCGACGATCGCTATCTGCATCCGTTTAAAACGCTGCCATTTTTTACGAGAGCGCGCTGCTCTTGTTCGACAATTTGTAGCAAGTGGTTGCCATGTTCATGGGAATATGGTTTTGCATAGCTAGAGTATGCCTGGATACACAAAGTATGGATCGCATGGATCGTACGGATAGCCCAGAGAGTCCCCGAACATGTGTTTGTTTATATTGCGGCTGCTGTTTGGCTGTTAGCCGCCTTGCCCACCCAGTGGGCAAAGATACTTTTTCCCCTCTACACTTTCTGAGATCGTAAAATCCATGGACACGCAACGGTTTTATTTTCCTCCGAGGTGGCCGCACTTCGATGACACTTTTTTAATTAGTCCCCTGCTCCAGGGAGCATATAGTACATCTTGGCTGCCAAACAAACTGTCGTTTCTATGGCCTTTCGGAGACAGGTTGCAAGTGGCGAACGTCGCGTGAGCGCTTTTCCTTTATTTTCCAGGGGCCGTCCGCGAGGCAATTAGTCATTTTCACGGAGGTTCTGCCACTGCGAATGATGATGCATGCACCTGGAGGCGGATTTAGTAGTTCCTCACTGGATTTAACCTCTCTTCATTAAAGAGTGCTTTTAAGTCCGCAGCGGGATTAGTGGCGAAGAGCCTGGGAATTCATTTTTACACACCATTTTCATTTTATTTAATCTTTTTTGGAATCCTTGTATATTTTATATTCACCCACAAGTGTTGGTTAACTAAAAAGTATCTTATTTTACGTACTAAAACTTTATCACAAAGAAGTGATAGAAGAAGGTATAATCATAAAACTTTTGAAATGTATCTTTTTAATGAGCAACTAAATATATTTTTATTTTATTACAAAAATATTTAGGTAATGCATAAAAGGCAACTTTATCACTTTACGTCACATATTTTTATTCACATTTTAAAATTTATAAACTAATTTATTTATTTAAAGTATAAGTATTCCATTAAAAAGTGTTCCTTTAATCTATTTTTACCATCTCATTAAAAAATCTTTTTATAAGCTGATATAATTATAACTAAACACTTTATATCATATATAAACGCACCCCAATGGGCGGAACGATAATTCCTCGGACAAATTGCTCCGATGACATTTCCATCGAGTTCGCTGCCCAAGTCTTTCGATTGGCGGCTGAAATTTATGAAATCTTGAATGGCAAGCGATTTATTTATTTAATGCATTTTTAATAAATTGCCAGCCAAAGTAAACAGTTTAATTGCGCAGACAGAGTGGAGGGCCCTTACCGGCAAAAAGCGGACAATCAACCAGCGGCCAATCGAGCTGGGAATGCGTTTAATAAATCATAATAAATATTATGGCAATTGCAAATTATTCTAAACAATTCACGGTCACGGCATTTACAAAGGGGAGTCGTTCGGGGGCCCCGCAGGAGAAACTGAAAAGCTGAAAAACTGAAAAGTAACATTTCAATGCGAATCGTGAACGGCAGCCCAAGAAACTGGCCGAGATTTGCAAGTCGGAGCTGCTGGGACGGCAGCCCGAATCGAGCACAAACAATTGCTACTAAAACAATTGTTCTTTTCTTGTAGCTTTTAATGTCGAACAACATTTGCATGGCACTTGTGGCCGAGTGGTTCTGGCCTCCCTGCTCTGGCCAGAACCACTGCCATTGCCACTTTGATGGATTTATGAGCTATGATTGCCGATTTGAGTGCTGCCTGCGCCTTTTGCCAGCCCGAAGAATAAGAATGCTAGCCTTCGGCCTGCATTTGAATAATTAAAACGTCCAGTTTTCCACGGAGTAGTAGTGCCAAAGTGCCCGCCTATATGGTGCTCGATGCGGTCAAAGCGCAGCGGGAAATTAATTAGTCGCTTGATAAATGAAAATTAAATTAGTCGCTTGTACTTTCCGCGCTCCCAGTGGGTGAGTGAGTGCCTCGGTGGGTTCAGTTCAGTTCAGTTCAGTTCAGTGCAGTGAGTGGTGCCGAGTGGAGTGCAAAAGGTCAGAAGCAACTATAGTAGAGCCACAAGTGAGTGGTGCTGCTCGACAGTTGGCCGAGCTGGAGATTAATGATGCCACCAGTGGATGTCATAATTTTAGCTAATGAAAGGAGTGTGCAGTTTTGGCAATAAGTCAGACCTTAAGATGTTATTTGCTGAGCAACAAAGGCTAACACAAATTGAAATATGTTCAAAAAATTAAATAAATCTGACCAAGATAAGTTCTTGTTAATTTCCATAAGGTTATCTTAACTTTAAGAATTTTTTTTTTTTGAAGGGGCTAACTGATAAAATGTCAACTTTTTGTTCATGAAAGGTTGTTTCGAAATGGATAAATTAGTAGAGAATAAAATATGCAAGATGTAAGTATTACCAAAAATAAATAACAACTAATACTAAGACTTAAAAACACAATAACAACGTTTCTACTTTGTTTTTTTATATCTTTTAAAGTTCGTATTAAAAGTATTTTAGATCTACGATACCCAGATGCAGCACACATTTTTGGGTGGATTTTAAAACTCAATTTCCTGCCTGGTACACCCAAAGCGAAATCACTTTTCCTTTCCCAGCTGGGTTACTCTGGCAGTTGGTCACTCGTCCGGCTCTTTAATCAGATAAAAATGTTGTCTGCATTTCATTTTAGTAACCGCCGCCTTGTCAGCTCTTGCACTTGTCATTTGGCAGAGGCAGAGGGAAAACCAGAGACCTGGTAGAGCCACCTACAGGTCCAAGTCCGAGTCCAACTCCAACTCCAGCTCCGACTCCGATTCCGATGGAGAGTCAGGCCCGTTTAAGGCATATCAAATGCATTCGAGTGTGTCTAACGAAGTCCGCAAATATTAGCGCTGAGTTTGTCAGATTTATGAGCAAATCTCCATGCTGACCGAGTCCGAGTTTGAGTCTCAGTCTGACTGTGAGTCCAAGTTGGCTTGCTTTTGGGATTGGGTCTTTCAGCTGAGGCCACAAGTTGGCCATAAGTGGAACACACTGCAGTTTGTCGCCCCCGCCACGGCTTTTCATGCGCTTTTCAAGCCAAACATTTGTAAAAAGGCGTGAAAATAATTCAGCGTCAAGTGACAGAAATGCCACACACATTGGCCCCGGGGGTTGTCCAGTTGTCCAGCGGGGAATAGGTGGGGCTTTATTTTTTAAGAGCCGCGGATAATTGCTAGAGATGGGTGCCAAGGTGGCCACATTTCAGGGACTTTTCTCCAGAGGTCTCAAAAAATTGATTAAGAAAAATGTTGATGATATTAGCTATGAATAGAAGAGGGCATAATATATTAATTCCTTTAATACGTTTTAAAACAAAGATCTTTCAACTCTGTCAAAAAAAGAGGTGTTGCACTAAGATAACACACTCCGTTTTTTTTTAAGATTTATTATTGCTTTTTATACTGATTTTTAGGGCGAGAATTAAGAACTCGAATTGTAGTTAAAATTCACCTAATTTTAGCAGTTTTTTGTCCGTAACTTGGTCAAAAAAGGCTTACAGCTAAACGACCGACTGTTTTGTGTAGCTTGTAACCTATGCTAACGATTTTCACCACTTTATGGAATAATTATTTTTTGACCAATATTTTCATATTTTATAATATTACGACAAAAGTGAAAAATTAAAATTTTTTAGGTTTGAATGCCAGTGAATTCCAAATTAAACTACGAGTTCAACGAGCTATGACATTCCGCGATCGGACGACTACATTCTTTATAGCAGTCAAAAAACTGATTTCTTAGGGCTGAGAAGTGAGATTTTGAATTTAGTCTTTTGACTAAAATACGTTTTTTTCTTTCCGTTTTTTAACTGTAGTTTCGTCAAATCAAAGCGTACAGCACTGTGTTGAGCAGCTAGCAACCTATACTTACAATTCCCATCATTAAAAAAAAAATTTATTTTTTGAACCATTTTTGGATTTGTTTAGAGGTCTGTTTTTCTGGCAACAAATGAAAAAATAAAAAAAATTTTCAGATTTAAATGCCAATAGATAGGAAATGTAACCACGAGTTCAACAAGGTATGGCATTTGTAGTAGTGACTTTTATTTACAGCCAAAACATTGATTTTTTAGGCCGGAAAAAAAGAATTTGGTTCTAAGATACAAATTAGTTGTTTTAATTAAAACAACGACTGCTTTGTTAGAGATCTCCATCACATTCCCGAACAGAACCTATTTTCCAACTATCGGTCTAAGAGCTATCTAATAATATGCCACCTTTAGCTGCCCCGCCGGCGGTGAATCACTGAGCAAAGCCGCAAAATTGCGGTCAGTGCGTGTGCGCAGCGAAATCGATTTGTGGAATGCCACTTGGATGCACTTGGATGTGGTTGTGGCAGACCCCCTCTCGAAGTCGGATACCCCCGAAGTCGAGAGCCATGCTAATAGCTGGGATTACATGAAATGGCAGTCTTTTGGATCGCCCACGCGTCACTTTCGCGAAGCGGGCGAAATGCTGCATGTTGCATGTTGAATGTTGCATGTTGCCGGCGTGCGTTGTCAACGTGCCATGTTGATAGCACTGGGTTGCCAACCGATCCGCCGATGGCCGATTGTCCGATGGACGATGACAATCGACAAGAAACATGGCCAAATGTCAACTGCTTACCAAATTTGGCCCGCAAATTGTGTCATAATTTGTTAAAAGCGCCACCTAGCTCTGCGAAATGGTAAGAGGCACTGGGAAAAATTCCTTAGCAGGAATGGCTTAATAAAAATGCAAATAAGTTATAACTTATCTTTTTAAAAAGTTATTTTATTTAATTAAATTTTTTAAATAATCGTTTTAGCAGTTTGTTTTATTAAAAATTTTATGTGCTATTCTGTGGCATTTTTATGGCACTCTGAAATGAATTTTGCATTGCATACGCTTAAAAAATAAATTGAAACCTGCAATTTTGATCTCAATTTTTCCGAGTGGTGCTTGGAAAGCCCATTGCTGGCCAAGCCAAAGCCGAAATTATGGCTGCCAGGGGCCAATCCGAGTCCGAATCCGAGTCCCAATCCGCGGACATCGACTAGCCAAATGGACAGCTCTCCGACTTGTCCAGACTTAGGCTTTTACATTCTGTCGGACAGTTGTTGTGGCCGCCGCTGCCTTGGGGTCTCTTTTTCGGGACAGGAGCCGCGAGAGGGTTAAGAGGGTGGCAGGGGCTACGAAGTCGTGCAGCGGGTCGTGACAAATTTAACCTAATGATCCGAAATTATTGCACCTTAATTGCCCGCTCGGCGATGCCTGTCTGCGGCGGCTAAATGGAAAATCGACGCGCAAATATTTAGAGAATTTTATTTATACTTTAAATAATTTTTTCGGCTCTCCGCAGGCCTGTGGGCCATTTCGAGTGGACGCGGCTGTAACTGACTGGGCTGACTGGCGCTTGCTTGGCAGCAACTTTGGGCCAAGTTAGCAGGCAGTAAAAGTGATTTGTAGTTGCCGAAATGGCGGAGCGCAGCTCTGAGTTATTTGGCGGCATTTAGCAGCTCTTGTCGTTTCGGTAGTAACTGTTGACAGTTGAATGCTCGTCGCAGTCAGCCCCGAAACTCAAGCTCAAACTTAAACTTAAGCCAAAGCCGAACAGTTAAAGCCAAAAACTCTGAAGTTGCATGTCAGCCGTTTTTCAAACAATTGGCGGCGCAGCTTTTGGTTTTGTTTTTTGCGCGATTCGGCGTGTAAAAATTTACACGACCGGGGCAACAACACATTTTATGACCTTTTGCAGATTTGCCGCTTTGCTTTACTGCCTCACTGATACTGATAGCCAAAAAAAAGCAGGGGGAAAAGCCAAAAATGAACAGCAGAACATTTTCAGCCGGCTGTCATGTTATGAAAACGCAGCCCACAAAAAAAAGAAATACAAAACCAATAATCCAAGCTGCGGGCTTGCATTTTGCCCATTGCAATTGTTTTCCTCTGTTTTTGGCTATTTTCGGATATTTGCCGTTTGCTAAAGTTCACAATGGGTTGGGTCAAGGCACTAGAATCGTTGACCAGGTGTGCGAATCGATGGGATCTCACATGGAGAAACCCCAGGGATCGAGGAACTTTAGTCGCAAGTAATGTTATCAGATCAATTACAACTAATTGTGAACTCAGAAGCTTATTCTGCTCAAAAGTTCCATAGGAAATGGCACTTTAAGATCGTTAATCCTTTAAGAACACATGGAAAATAATTTATTTTATTTGCTTAGTTTATAGTATTTTTCCAAACGATAAATATCCCTTACTTTAAGTATTTGTAATTGGGACAACCAATATTTAATGCCAAAATTTATCTTTCTATCGTTCGCCAACCAAACTAGTTCAGGTAGCTCCTCATAAACCCCATAAAGCCGACTTAAATAAAGCCACAAAAATTAAATAAATTATCGCGTGTATTTAAATATGAAGTCGGGACCAACTGAAAGTGAAATTTATTGGCCATAAATAGCTAGACAAAATCGATTAGTTGCTTTGTGGGTGTGGCCATGGCAGCCAAAGAAACTCGAAGCTTGAAAATGCAACAGCAACGGCCACATTTCCACGAATCAGCTGCAGGTGCATAAATTAAAGTGCGAAAACTGCAATAATAATAATGATATGGGGGCAGCGCATTCGCGACTCCGAGCAGCTCTCATTATGCGGCGAACAGGAAGCCGAGCGTTGTACCAACTAAATGCTAACTAACATGCAATGGCTGGCTCACAGCGCACCTCACAGATACTTCAGGCATAAATATATATATACAGAGACCGACACGTAATTGAATCAATGTGCGACCGAGTGTGTGGGAAAGTTCATTTGCAACGCCCCCACATCGGAGTCGCGCATTTCAATTCTATTGTTGTGCCCTACAAAGTAGGGGGTGCATTCACTGGGCTGGAAAAACTGCAGAGAAGGACAAACATAAAATGGAGCTTAGTGATGGTAGTGAGCCCAAAATGCAAACTAGTTACTTTATTATGATTAATGCAATAAAAGGTAGTACAAAAACTTGATAAATATTTATAGCAAACAAAGTTATGTATTTTACAAATTTATTTAAATTATTTTACAAATTAATGGCGATTAAATTTAATTAAATTCCAAAACACTTTTCTAACAATTTTGAAAATATTTTAAAAAAAATATTTATTAAGCGCATTATTTGTATTTGTCTTCATTGTTTGTTAAAATATTAATTAAAAATGATTTATATTAAATCGATTACCTAACATTCTTCACATTTTAAAACATTTCCCAATAATTTCAAGCCCAGACTCGTAGAAAGATATTAAACCAATCGAAATTAGGCCGATCTTAACCAATAACAATTTATTTTTCCAAACAAACCCTGCTTTAATTAGTGAATGTAAGCCGTTTATTTTATTTATGTTACCCAAATGGAGGGTTTACGTAGTCTTTACGTGCCCTAAAATCTTTTATCTGCCATTTTCCCCAAATAATGGCTGCAGGTGCTTTGTTTTGCCAACAATTTCCTCTTCCCATCAACACTTCAGTAGGGTATTTGGGCTTTTATTGCACCTCCAGAGCCAAAGACACAGCATTTCCAACCCATTGGAACTAAAAGTCGAGCGCTAACGAGGCAGCAACAACAAGTAACCAAGTCATAGGCACACAACAACAATTGGCCACGGTAGTCAGGCATTGATATTGCAATTAATATGCTGTCTACATCTATGAATATATATATGCGGATATAGCAGATATATATCCATTAGCCGGGCTATTACCACAGCAAACAGCATGTGTGTGGAATTTTTCTTTTATTTTTTTTTGGCCAACCGCCTGGCAAGTTCGTTGCCTGAGTCTTTTGTTTGGCGAATCGGAAAAATCGCTGAGGTCGATTATTTGATTTAATTTAGATTCCTTTTGGGCCGAGGGACCCCACGGTTGACAGTTTATCAGTCGCTGCTGAGCTGGGAAGTATTCCCCTCCTGGATTTTTCACCATTTCCACACGCCCTCCCCTTCCCATTTTGCCCCTCCCCCTGTCAGCAAATGCTTTTTTGACGTCGCCCGTTGTCGATGCTGTGCAGCGATAAAGTTGTCAAAGCAATTTTTGGCTGGCTGGGTAAAATTTTCAACTATATAGTGCCATACGCCATGGAGCTCCAGCTGCCTGCTTTTGGGCCTGTTGAATGTCTAATGTCGTGACTCGATTAATGAAATGTTGCAGCGCTGCAAAAATGCAACGAGAATTATAAAAACTTATATTATAAAAGCATTGACAGTCGCCTAATGGCCGTTTGTTGGCGCTTTGGTGTCAACGTGGCCTGGGCCACGTTAATGGATTGGCTAATTAGATATGGTAACCAGGCTGGGGTGAGGATGCTAATGCAAATGAGCACCTGGAATGTGAGCATCCCAGGCCCAGCGATTCAGTCAAAAGTTGACAGGTCACACAAACGCTTTCGCCCGGCCGTTGACAACTCATTGAAGATTCGCGAGTGGAGTGCATTTGATTAGCTTAATAATACAGCCATAACTCTGGGGCCCCATCAACATCTTCATAATAAAACAATCAACGCACAATCAACGCCGAGATCAAGTGACTCTCCATAGACAACAGGCAAGTTTTGTGGATGGTGAACACTCAAAGAAAATACTTTAATGTGTTAAAAATAAATAGAAATAAAAAAGATTATGTGGTCTTCTTATTAAAATATACTATATTGCTATATTTTTAAAAAAACATATTTACTTACAGAATAATAAAATATTTAGCTTCCTAAAAATATATATAATCTTATGTTATCTTCGGATTACTATTAAAACATTTTGTGAGATCATAAGTTATTATTCCTTGTTATTAATTGTATACCAATTTTATTTATTTCGAAAGGATTGTAAAAAGAAGTTGCTGACTCTATAAAAAGTTTAAACAATTTCTGAAGAATATCTGTGTGTTCCCAGTGTGCCTGCAGTCTCTGCAGCCTCTTGCTCATCCTCCTCCGTTTGGTGTCTTGCTTAAAGTTGGCATTTCCTGGCATTATAAGCGTTAAATTGAGAGGTCAACAAAGTGCTGGCTGGTGTGTATCTGCGCCCGTGTGTATCTGTGAGCCGGCATCTATGTAGGCAATATCTGTGTGCGTTTCCTGTCTAGATTCCCGGGCCCAAAATCTTTTGGGCCTGTGCCAAAGTAATTGATGTGCACGCTTGACCTGTGGGAGGGAACTTATTGCAGATAATCTGCAACGCAGACAATTGCCTCAATGAATTTTTTATAAGCCACCGCACTCTGAATAATCCACAGGCCTTTTTCATCGGGCCCATCCAAGTGAAATGTGGCCCATTGTCTTCGTCAGCCGGTCTCAGAAAAATATTTATTACGGCATTTATTAAACGCTTTTCACAAATCGAGAAGACACACTTTGACAATGAAAGAAAACCGAAAATTCCACGCACCGCAAATTAGTCGAGCTGAGGCAAAACAAAAAGCAACTTTGGAAATCGAAGTCAGACAAACGTGGGCGTTCTACAGATTTATGTTGAAAAGATACAGACAGACCGAAAAGTGGTACAGAGCTTCGGATGGGATCTTCTGCCTCCCATCATTGACAGCTCAAATGAAGATGGTAGTTTCGGGCTTTCGCAGCCTTTCAGCCACTTTTCAAAGTCAAACTTCGTGTAGTTTCCAACCGTGAATGATCTAACGAGCGCTCATAAATATTTGATATGAAAAAAATTCAAATAAAATTGATACGCATCATTTGAAAACTCATCACCATCATCGGCAGGCAGACTTTGGATGGGAACAAGATCTCGCGATCGGACAGTCTTCAGTCAGTCTTCAGTTTGAATGTTGTTTCTTGTATCGCAGCAGCAGAAGGCTTATTTGTTTTGCCGGTGGATGTGTATTTTGGGATTTGTTAATTAATTAGTCGGGGTTAATGGGCTGCCATTAATAAAAACGCTTATTTATGGCGCTAAAAATACAAAATGCTGCGAGACCCCACAAAAACTTTCTCCCCAAACAAAATACGCTGGTTGTATAACGCCGCTCCAAACCGAACTGAACCGAAACTGAATCGAAATATGAGAAGGCCCAGATTTTCAGATATGAATTATGCTCGGCAGGTATGGGAGCCTGACACCCAGAAAAAGTCTTAATTAGCGTTTTGGCCCACTCGTTTTGGCCAAATTGCCTCCTTGGAGCGGCGGGCATTCACTTCGCCCAAGTTTGGCTATCTCTCTGTGAGCCGACTTGATAATGATGAAGGCTGAAATAGAAATGAACCAAACGCTGCCTGGGTTTCCCATGATAACTCCTTGGCCATGGGACCCGGCAATTGTCTTGCCAGCAACCTGTCCGAGAACGGGCCAAAATGGAGTCCACAGATCGCCCAGAGATATCCGGATAGGCGACTCCAGAATGGCACAAATTTCATTTTCATTGTCCGCCGCTCATTTCTGCTTTTAATAATTTTAATTAGCGATCGCTTATCGCCGATTATGTCAGTCCGCTGGGGAGAACAACCCACACAGAAAGTTTTCCGCAGTCGCAGGCCGTTGAGTTGCGTGCCTCGAATTGGATCTCTGGCATTTTCACACCAGGAATGGCCTGGACAACTTCAGCTTGGGCTTCGTTTGCAGCTTTACACGGTGATAAAAACCTTAGGTATGGAAAATGTATAGCTCACAAGATAAAAATAAATAAATTTATTAAAGCAGCTTTTAAGCTGTGTTCTTCCTAGATAAAAAAGTCGTTTAAATAATAAGTGTCCAGTGAATACACTTTGGTGAATATTTATTACATATATGTATAAATATAATCTAAGAATATGTATAATATAATCTAAAGCAGCCGTGGAGTCTATAAATCCCTAAAAAATAAATCAAACTGCCATTTCCCTTTTCTGTATTTTTCTCAGTGCACCTTTAACTCCATCTGTCAAGCATTTTCCCAAACACCAACGCATGTGGGCAGCATTTGATGTCGCTGGCTACTGACTTTTCCCCCGTCGCCCCTAATCGCCACCTTTGTCTGACCATAATGGAGTGTGACTAATTAATAAATTAATTTCGTTGTTGTCTCATTTGTAATTTCAATTTGTCTAATAGGATTTCATGTTTTGACCATTTCTGGTCGGCTCGCCGCCACACATCTCCACCACCGAAGCTCGTTTTATGTCTTTAGTTTAAGACTGTTTAAGCCTCTCGATAAAGCTATTTGTACAATGCGCCTAATTAAGCGTGAAGTGACGACTTTGCAGGGTGTCAGATGTGGGCGCTAAAAAAATCTTAAGCCATGGTAACAAAAAAGTCTTAAACTATGTTGAAAAGTCCCCATTTTCAGCTGGAGTGCCAGAAGTCAGCGTGTGAAAATGATTCCATTTGAATAATACCTTGGAGAGGTTTCAACATGATCGAATGACGAGATAATAAACTAGTTGAGAGCTTATGATAGACAAACTCTTAAGAATGCTATATAATTTTCGAAGGCATTGAGAAAAATATTGTAGAGAAAATTTCTTCAATATTATAGATATTTTTTAAGGACGTACAAAACTTTTTAAACTTAAAAATATTAATTTGTTCACTTATAAATCAAAACATGCTTTAACTTTTTAAGTAAAATTTTTTTATAAATAGTTGTCATAAAACTAGTAATGCTTTAAATGTTATTCTCCAAGAATTGTCAACTTTTTTCCCTTCAATTGAATAAAATTTATAGGAGAACCAAAGCGGGGACAAGAAACAGACAACAAACATCGACAGGCAGCCACTGTCGCGGACTTTCGAAAACCAGAAGACAATCCAATCCCGGCAATCTGGTCCTATATCTACACTTCTGTCAAGTTGGAGCAGAACAGACGGCGACAGGCTCTCTGGGATCGGACCTGGGATATATCATATCTGGCAATTTGAGCGTTTAATCACGCGTAGACATTTGGGCGAGATAAATCCAGAACAGAAAATAAAAGAACTGCAAGAAATAAATCCGAAAAAACCCACAATAAAAAGTAATTACAGGCACACGACGTGGGCCAAAAAAAGTAAAAAGGAAATAAACCAGAATATCGAGCCTGCAGAAACAACGAGAATTGCTGTGACAAATCTGCAATTTTTATTACCGTTGTTGCCTTTGCAGGGTTCCTGTTGCCTGTCAGCCCGCAAAATGATCGAAGAGTCTCATATGAGAACGCGAAGCAATTGAGATTGATGGTTGCCTCGGTACAAACCTATATAGGTGAGGGGGCGGCGGACCCCGAGGGGGCGTGGCAGCCCGTCAGTCAATGGCTGTTGTTGTTGGTGCCGCGTTTCGCAGGGCCATTTTGCATTTGGCGCGACTTTTACATGAAAATTACAAACTACTGGCAACAGGCAAAAGATTATTTTCTGCGTAGGTTGCACTGCGGTTTGTGTTTTTTTGGGGCACCACCGGGGGGAGGGGGTGGCACATGCCAAAGGCAGCAAAAATTGTGTCGCCAATCTGTGGTGGCACATGCATGTGGGCACACTGAGCAAAAGTAATGAAATTAAAAAAAACTAAAAATAATTAAAAGAATTTTTCTCACCAATATTTCTAAAACTATTTTTCTTTTAAACGTCCCTACTCTAAGAGTACCACTTTTGGATTTTTTTGTTTCTATATCTCAGTGATAAAAAAATGTACAATTTTTAAAAATTGCTTTAGAAATTAGCTGGCAAAAAAAAAACAAAATCTTTCTTTTGCTTTTTTATTTTGCCGACTTTTTGAAAAAAATTGTATTGTGAGGAATATACTATTAGGTGCTCGATATATATCATTTTATCATAGTTTAATATTGAAATTTTTAAAATCAAAGTACAAACACGATTTCTTGATATTAATTCAATCTAGCCACCGAGTATTTTGTACTTGATAGTAATTTCTCGCAGTCCCTACTCTAAGAGTACCACTTTTGGATTTTTTTGTTTCTATATCTCAGTGATAAAAAAATGTACAATTTTTAAAAATTGCTTTAGAAATTAGCTGGCAAAAAAAAAAACAAAATCTTTCTTTTGCTTTTTTATTTTGCCGACTTTTTGAAAAAAATTGTATTGTGAGGAATATACTATTATCATAGTTTAATATTGAAATTTGTAAAATCAAAGAACAAACACGAGCGATCTCTTGATATTAATCATCTAGCCATCGATTATTTTGTGCTTCATAGTACTTTCTCGCAGTGTGGCTAGCAGGCGGGGTAGCCGCTTTGAATGACGCATGCAGCGAGTGCCAAGCTCGTGGAATTCATGATCAATGACTAGACACAGATACAAGCACGCACACACGAGCCACAATCATAAACAAAATGGAGCAAGAGGGAGAGGGACAATGTGCGAGCGAGAGGGGCACAAATTAATGAACACTTTGGCTGACATTTTAAGGACAAGTTCGTCGTCGAATGGGGTTTTCTCGGGGAATGAGGAAAAACCGGAGGGAAAAGCGGCAAAATAGCGGGGCTACCTCAGGTTGATGCCTTATGCGATTGGACAGTGAGTGATTGGGGAGCAGGCAATGCTAATGGTGATATAGTAGCTGCTGTCCGATTCGCATTGGAAGCCGCTTAAAGGATTGCGGACTGCAAGCGGTTGCTGAAGCTTATCTAAAAGACAGGATTATGTGCGCGAAACTCACTGAAATATATATAAAGCTGGAGATAAAGATACAATCTGGAGTGGCAAAGATATAAACATCCTTGAGCTGGCTTTGATTGGCTTTTCTTGGTTATTTTCTTGGCGGTCTCTTGGTTATTTTCTCGATCCCACACCATATGCGCAGCCCACTCACATTTGGCACAAGGACAGCCTTCTGAACTAGCTGCTAATTAACTGGCTAACCGGCCTGACTCTTTGCCTTTTGCGTTGGTGGCCTAAGGTCTCCAAGGGAGAGCTTGTATGTAATTCAATCAATGGCAAGACAACAGCCACAGCGGCAGCTGCACCAACAGCAACATGCAACATGCCACTGGCAACCGGCTAAAGTCATTGACAATTGGGGCCAAGACACGAGACAAGGAAAAAAGAAGGAAAACTACAAGGGTCACCTAATCAATGGGTCTGCGCGATGTTGCAGCAACATGTTGCCGCCGTAACAGCAACTGCAATGCTTGTTGCAGTTGTCAATAGAAGCGATTTGAAACTGTTGCACTTTTCCCGTGTGTGTGTCACATGCCTGCAGCTCCAAAAACGAGTGGGTGTTGCTGTTGAGTTGCAGCTATTGCGTGTTGCTGCTGCTGCTGCTGCTGCACCACAGCAACACAAAGTGTCAAGTGAAGCGACAACGGCAACAGCAACATTTTACAGGCAGATAATGAGGCTATTTATTGATGGCACAGACAGCGCAGCAGGTACAACAATTTATGACACCTTTATTAAAGGAAGCAGGTAAAAATAATAACAAGATTTTTCAAAATGGTAAGATAAGATTACACAATGGAAAATATAAATAAAAATTATTTTGTATAAGACTTATAGATTTATAAAATAATTAATCATGAAAGGTATACTTCATTTCAATTACTATTATTTCTCCTACCCTAAAATGGTTAACCTTTTATGATATTTTAATTAAAGGAAAAAAACGAAGGGAAATGTAAAAATATATATAAAATAAGAGAAAGACCAGCTGACCCATCTGCTAACCCATTCTGAATCTTCCATTTACGATCACCGCTGCCTGAGTTAAATTGACAAGCGCTTTGTGACTTCACTCACGATTCCATTTTGGCCAATTCCTGCCATTTAGCAATTTGGACGTTTATTTCTTTGGGCCATAAATCAAAGCCGGACAAACGAAAGTAAAGTGTGCAATGTAATTACAAATTAAAAGCATTGGCAGCCAAATGGCCAAAATGGCTGCACCACAAAAACTATGTTGCAGCGGCACAAAAAACACTATTGGCGACATTGCAAGGCGATTTAATGAAAAGCGCGGCCAATTGGGAAATGCATTTTGAAATTATATAAAAATGGCAAAAAATTAGAAAACGAGGGGGAAAACAAATCAAAAACTGAAACGTTGAGAGGGAGTAGAAAGAAAATTAAAGTCACGGTTTTCAGCGTGTAAAGTGTGCTGCGATTGCTGATGTTGCTGCTATTGCTGCTGTTGCTGTTGCACCGATGTTGCCAGCGACACTTGCAGCAGTGGCAGCAGCAGCAGCAGCAACAACAATCAGCCAAAACAGTAGAATGTAAATGTCTTTCTGGTCAGGATCGTTGTTACTTTGCGGCCGCTACACTTGGTGCCACAAAATCCAAATTGCTTGGCAGCCATCGACAAACAACAAACAAAAGCAACGGGCCAGCAACCTGCAACCTGCAAGTTTCTAGCTGCAACTCGCTAGTTGCAACTGCCTCATCAATTGATTAAATTTGCAACTGCACACAGATCGTCGTCGATGCCTTTCACTTAACAGTGCACGATTTTTATTTATTTAGATTTAGATTTAATTTCGGCTCAGCCCGTTGCCATCTCTTTTTCCTCGGTAATTTGTACGCCAGGAAAAATGTCATTAAAATTTGTAATTAAGGGGAAGTACGTTAAATAAATATTACAATTTTCTGGCATTAATAAGGTGTTAGGAAGGGAAATACTTATTAGAAAATTAAAGCAAATGTGTTAGAAACCTGCAAATGACTTTGGTTATTTGAACACTAAAATTGATCTAAAATCCAGAAATATTGCAAGTTTTGCTTTTCCCACAGAACAACACATATATTCCGCCTCAAATTCAGATTTCGGGGAAAACGCATCCAAACGCAATTGAAATGTTTGGGTTAACGCCGCGGAAAATCTACAAACAATAGGCATGTTTTGTTTCTGGCCAAAAACGGCCAGAGCCTGGAGTTTGGGGCCAGGAGCATAGAGCACAGAGGCCCGATAAAATCTAGCCGGCATTTGTTTCCCGCCTGGCCACCAACAAAGTCGTCGCCATTGTTGGCAAACGGCAGTCAGGTGTTGCTTTTATTGTTTTACAATCACCACCAGGCCAACAGCCACCAACAGGCAACAAAGGAGACAAGACAAGAGGAGGCTCCTCATCGATATTGGCCAACTTTCACAAACAAATCTCGGCGCAGAGTCGAGCCATAAAAGCCACAACACAATTCAAATGAAAATAGAATCAAATAAACTTTTCTCTGCCCGGCCGACCGAACAAAAGGCCACAGTGAAAAATGTATACATATAAATAAGATGGAAGGAAAAACTGCAAGCGGTAAACTGCAAACTGCAAGTCGGGTCATAAAGAAAGCCCAGGGACAAACGGGCGACTTCCACGGAGTCGCGAACCTGGCCAACAGGCCAAATGCAAATTTCCCTCGCCTCCCGAACAAAATATCAAATAAAGAAAAAGGCCCAAAAAGCAGGCTGGCTGACCCAAAACAATGGCCAGCACTGTGAGGCACATCGATGCTGAAGTGTTAACCGATTGTCCAGATACGCGACGATTGATAGTGCTCGCAAAAATGGCTCCAGGACAACTGATAGGCCAGCTGATATGTGCGAAAGGAATGGATCTCTTCATTACCCTTCGATCTCCGGGTGTTTATGGCACTTGTGCTGCTCGCTTTTTGTGCCTTTTCCTGGTTTTCCCACACACACGTGAGCCTGGCTAATTGGCTGTTGGAAAGCTGGCTGAATCTTTACGCCGTCTGCCCCATTTCGAGAACCTGCAACGTGCTCCCCCAACAGCAAGAACATCTTCTCTAACTGCCCATCAAATAAATCAGCAGCGAGACGCACATGCAAACACGTCGGCTCTTACACTGCAAGAAAACTTTGCAGTCAACTAAATACAGTGCAAGTGCTAAGCAATTTTTTCTCAAAAAAAAAAAACATCTTTACTTATATTTTATTATTTTAAAAAGTTATTCCCTAAGAAGTTTTGATCATTGAATTTAGGAAGTAATAACAATACAGATTTCCAAAAACACAACATCAACTATTATAATACCGATTCTATCGCACATCAAAATAATATTGTAATAAATATTATTTAAATACTAAGTCACAAAATAAAAATGTATAAGGTTTTAAATATTTTATAAATTATGTAATCGGTATTAATACTATAACACAAATTGATTTCAATATAGAATATTCTAGGCCAAGATTATTTCCCCCAGTGCAGCCATATTCCATCGCAGCAGTCGACCGGCACCAGTTGACGGTGTCCAATTTGCTTTTTTGGCCATCTCAGTTATCAGAGTGCGCGTTTTAATGAGTTCGAGTACGTTTTATGAGCGAAAAACTCTTGAGAAATCGGAGGAACCACAAACGCACCAAAGTGGAATGCACACAAAAATGTTAGAATCTCGCCGCGGCGATAAAACTTTCGCGAGTAAAGAGGCCCAGTCGAAAAGGCACAGGCACAGGCACTCGACTCGACTCAACTCGACTCGAAAGATCTCCAGAGCTCATCATAATCAACGGGTATGGCGATGGCATGATGGTCTTATGATGATTGTGATTGGTGTCGCCTCACCTGGGGCCCTTCACCTCCTCGCACATCCCTCTCACCCGGCTATTTCATGGGTTTTTCTGGTCTGGCACGTACGCAGATGCCTCGAGATGCAAAGATACAAAACACACAAAACCTCCGGAGGTACGTGGCATGTAAAATATGTGCAGAATGGCAACGGAAAACGCCGTGGAATTCATGAATGAATGTCATGTGTTCTGGCCTAAGCGGTATATGAATGAAAGGGGGGAAAATTCGCACAAAAGCTTAAGCGGATTTGCCGGAAAATCTGTGGGAAATGGGAAATGCCAGCGCTACACAAAAGTAGACAAAAGGTTTAGGTGCGTTCTTGGAAAGTTTGCGAAGCATATTTTTGGGCGGTCATCTGGGAAACAGACCTTAAACATTCCTTTTACCTTTTAATAATTCAAGAATGTGCTAAAAATATATTAAATATTTCTACAAAAATGTAAAACAATAAAATATAATAAAAACTGAGTTGACACTGGTAGGTTATGTCAAAAAGGTTATACTTTATACATTTTAAAACATCCACAAACGGCAGACATCACACTCAATACAAAACACAATTTATTTTTAAACACACGAAAAAAAACAGACAATTCTCGAAACATAAGATGTCGAGCGCTTCTTCAGATGTAGATGACCCTAACTATGTTGATCTACAGACCAACGACGGCGTGATTTATACAGTGGACACTCGTTTGGCTCTACAGATGGGACCCATTCGTGATTTGATACTGCTGGAGAGAGAGAATAACACTAGGACGACCGAAGTTTTTCCTCTGACTAGAGTAGACGCTAAGAACTTGCGATTCATAATCAAGTGGTCAGCAGCTGTTGAGCATCTGAAAGACAATGAAAAGGATACGCAATCGCTGCTCAAAAAACTCCTAGTTGAAGATGATGCCGACTACGAGTTCCTCTTGCAACTCATCCTGGCCGCCAACTATCTGCAGATGGAGGACTTGCTGCAGGCCACAACCCAACTTCTGGCAAACGCCATACAGGCGTGCCAAAGTGTCGAGGAGATTTGCACATATTTTAACGTGCAAGCCGATTAAAAATGATTTGTTTTAAAAGGTATGCAGCAGTTTCCTGAAGATCGTAGTTGTTCCGATCCAGCCAAATTATTATAGTGTAATTATTTCGTAAGTAATATTAATGTTATTATTCATAATTTTTTAGTTTCAATTTCTTTCTCAGGAGATACTTAGGTTCTAGTATTGAAGACCATTTTCACCAGATGAGAAGGCACATTCCTAAAAATTCCATTTTGTATGCAATTCATTTTTTATAAACTCCTGAGATGAACAATGTAGCTGCTGTAATAAAAATAGATTTACCCCAACCAAAGTTGCCTTATTAAAACACAACTATTTTTGTAAGTAATTAAATCTTTATTAAATCTCAATTTGTCGGTGATTATTATTCAATATTTTTCTGGTTTTTCTGTTGTTTGTGATCTCTGTTTTTATTTGCCAAAACTCTCGCTACACTTACTCGGCTACTTTACTTAACTTCTTTACTCGTACCTAACCCATTTCGCATTTGCAAATTTTCACAACTTTTTCTGTGGTTTTTCGTTTTTTATACTCCGGCCTTGGCCCAAAAACTCTTTTCTCCAATCGCTTCTCATGGTGTTCTTAGTTATTGCTATAGATCATTTATTTTTACTCGTTTTTATTTTGGTTTCTGCAACTGCAGAAATTGGCAAAGATGTGTCGAAAAATAGGGAGTAGGAAGAACCAATGGCAGAAGAACGAAAACTGGTGGGGATCGAGGAGGAAAGGCCCTGCTGTAATACGAAAGTCGGTTCTAGATAGCTCGCATTCGCATGTAGCGCATGGATCGCATATAGCGCATGCAAATTACTCGGGGGAGTTCGAAGGGGTCGAAACCGACGACGCCTCTGGCTCTTCTGCTCTAATTCTCGTGTATCGTACACTATAAATCGCTCCATAGAAAAAGTGTAAACTATGCTATCCCATATTGATAGAGTTGTATAGCTTCGGCTGCCTCATCTCATATAAATAGGTGTATACATAAATGAATATATACATATATATTCTGCCTTTGTATAGTCATTAAATATGTATAATTTATTTATTCCGCTTTATATATATTTGTTTATATGTATATATGCAATTTATATTGCTTAACTTTGACAATGCAACGCTTTGAAGCAAGAGGCAGACATAGAGAGAGATTCAGATTCAGATTCGGATTTGGATTTGGATTCGGATTGAAACGAAGGACTGCTATGCTATGTAGTTTCGATTCCGCGGATTATCCAAAACCCAAAGCCGAAAACATTACAAGTCCGCTGTGTTCGGTCTAGAAGTATGAAACTTGCAAAGGAAGCGCCACTGTATCGTTAAACTAATGACCTTGGGTTTCTCCCCCATTCGGGGGCTTTCGAAATAAGTTGCTTCGTTTAATTTATATGCTGTGTCTGTATCTGTATCTGTATCTTACTAAGTGTCCTTTGAAACGGAGTTCATTACGTTTAGTTGTAGTTTAACTTTAGTTTTAGTTTTACATTTACTTTACGTCTTTTAAGTTTAAATATTCACGAGCACGCGCGAGCATTTCAATTTGCATTTGCCTCAAAATTTACAATTTTGCTTTTGTTTTTATTTTTGTGTGATTTTTTTTGGAAACTTTCCATATTTTCTTCTTGGTTAAGTTTACTATGTGGAATGCTTGAGTAAAAGTTTCAGTTTCGCTTTTCCCTGCTTTTACAAAATAAATATTCATCATGATGTTGTTCCATCTGGTTCCGAACTCTGTACTCTGTCTCTAAAAAGTTTTAGGTTACGTGACTTACGCCTTAAGTTGTAATTTCTTTATCTTTTACTGGTTCTCCTCGCTAAAAAACTTCGTTCTGGGTCCAACTTGCTTCAGTTTATTTTTCCTGATATTTTGTTGCCATTTATTATTAGAGTTTATATACTTATGGGTTCAATTTCTACCCGTACCATTCTCCTTCAGCTTGAGCATTCTTTTGTCTGCTTTTTGGGTTTCCTTCCTATCTCTCCACGATAAGTTTTAGATTTGCAAATATTCTTTGGCGATATGTATGTACATGTTAGAAGACAATCGAGAACTTAAGATAAGGAACTCAGGCTGAAAGAAATCAAAACGAAAACAACAAAATTATCTTTCGTAAACATGTCTTTCGAAAAATTAGAATTTATTTTTCCGTATTATCGTATATATGTGGTAGTTCTAAGTTTAATGTGTTGTTTTGTTTACCTTTAAGCTTTTTACAATAATGTAATTTATAATGTATAAATGTAAAACATAAGTTCTCGTTTAGAATTGTAATTTGTTTGTATTCTCTTGTGTTTTAGCTGGCTTAATTCAAAAATTAAAAATGTATGGAAAGCAACGGTAAGTGTAAATTAATGTCTAAGCTTTAATGAATTTTTCTCAGCCATTTTATTTGCTTTTATATAATTATTTAATTGAATATCATTTAGTGTTTCTCCTTGTTTGTTTAATTGTTTAATTTTATATAATATAATACATAATTTGCCTTGACTCAAAAAGCGACTTAACGTTTCTACAAAAGACGAATTGATATTTTGATTTGCGTTGTGAAGTTGGCTTGAACATCGAAAGAATTTATTTACACACAATTAACAAATAAAGAAGGTGAAACAAAGAACTTAAAATTAGAAAACCGAGCGGCACTCTCGCTATGATCAACAGAAACCTAACATTATTAATTATGTTCTTGAATGTGGCCTTTCTCTCTTAATTTTCATCTCTTCCTTCCGCTTTTTTTGTGTATTTTTTTCGTTTTTATTTTATTTGCATTTTTATGCCTGGCTGTTTTTTTTGCATTGAAAGTTCTCTGTTTTCGCCCAGTTTGCTGGCTCAATTTTTTGCTTTTAAACATTTGTTGACAATTTGATGCTGCATAAAATACAATTGTTGCTTGGGTTGCTGTTGTAATTTGCTGGAAAGTTGCTGCCATTGCAATCGTCATGGCCTATGGAATCTGCAAGAGAAAGTTTTGATTAGTTTTTGTTTCAGCCTCATCCTGGGAAATAGAATTAAATGCGGCTGAAGTTTAAATGGCGTGTGCCAGTTCGCTTAGGTCTTTAAGGATAAAGTGCAACTGGCCATCGGCAGCGCACAAAATCCAAAAGCCATTACACTCTCTCCTCCCAAAAAAGCAGAAAAAACAAAAAAAAAAACCCTGGCAAAAAGCTGCATGGGAAATAGAACTGGAAAAACGCTGCCGCCACCGAGTCCTTTGTGACTGCATATCGCCAAAATACATTTGTAAGGGACTCGGTGACTGGTGGCCAGAACTGCACGTGACACTTCACTGGCCATTGGCATTGGCAATTTTTTGCTTGGCTCACTTTTTGGCCATTCGATTTGGCCACAAGGACACGCCCGCTACATAATTCAGGGGCCTGTACACTGGGATGTCTCAATTGCGAGATTGCTTTGCCCCACAGCCTAGCCACCACCCCCCCGTGGGAGCAATTTGCAAAACCAGTTACACACAGAGGTTGTTCTTGCCCAGCGAAGCGCGAAATACCCTGGCCCGTCAATTACTCCAGCTGGATTTAATTATTGCAAAAGCCAATCGAGTATTTAACACCACGAGTAAGACCTTATTTATACTACAGATTAATCAAGTCAAGTGCTCTTTTATAAATCGATTAAAAGAGAGAAACCCTTAACTTTTATACACAGAAATTAAATTGCCAGGAGGACTAAGGTACCCTTCAATTGAATTTCATTTTAACCCATTGAAAAATGGTTTCCTTTCCATTTCGCCTAGTGTTTGGCTAATAAAATGACTTATGACAGTTGGTAGAATGAATTCAAACTATTTTCCCTGGCAGCCTTTGATCATCCCCGAAGTTCGGCTTAGATAGAGCTAAGTTAGGGGATGGGATGGCCCCGTACCTCGTCAAATGCCGACTGCCCTCGTGGACGGCCATCTCGGAGGACTTGAACTCGTTCAGCTCCTTGCGAATGGCGGCCTTGTCCTTCGGCGTCAGTCTTGTCCACGGCTTGTCCGCCCGCCGATCGTAGTCGTGGGCCTGCGTGACCTCGATGTAGTCGTTGAACCGGATGATCTTCTTCTCCTTGAGCTCCTCGACAGTGGGCCGAAAGCTGAGCTTGCGCAACAGATACGACTTCTTCTCCTCCTTCTGCTTCTTCTCCTCGGCGGGTGATTGAGCTGCACAGAATGGGGAATTTGATGTTTATTAAAATTATATTTCAAGAGTTATCTACTCACTTTTTAAGATGTTGCGCTCGACCAGCTCCTCGGCCGTGGGTCGCATGGACAGCCGGCGGATGAGGCGGGCGCCGATCGCCTCCTTGGACTCCTTGAGCTCGTTGTCGTTGACCTGGTGCAGGATGTTGCGGTTGATCAGGTCCTGCTTGTCCGGCCGTAGCTGCAGCTTCAGGGAGAGCGACTCCTTGCGGGCCAGCTTGGCCAGCCGGGTGTTGTCGTTGTCCTCGTCCCGGTAGACGATGTGGCCATCGCTCTCGTCGCTGTCGCTGCTGCTCTCGCGTATCACAAAGGGCCGGGCGTTCTCCTTGTTCTCCACAGTGCACGGCAATTGGATGTTGAACATTTGCTGCCTGCTGTGGGTTAAGCATCAAAGGAGGCGGTTACATTAGTGCATACTAGGCGTTATGTCGTTATGTCATTAGCAGACTCATTTAACACTACAAACAGACATCACACAGTGTACAAAGCAAAACCACAAATAGTAACTACAGGCAACTACAGACTACAGACAGGCCATGCATTACAGTGCTTTCTTCTCCGAGTCCTGCTCCTCCCCATGGCCTCTCCCTCCCCCACTTTCCTTCCGCAATCTTGGCCAGGCAATCTGCCAGATTTAGCCAGCTTCTGGCACTCACATGTGCATAAATATCCCTGCATGTGTTAAATTTATTCATCCACGTGCACACAGCTCTAGGTCTTCTGTGCCTCCATCCACAGTTGCAGGTGAAATGGTAGCGAGGCAGATACATAAACATTTTAAATGCCTGCTTTGCATATTTAATCGTTTATAATTGCAACGGTTTTACGGGCTAATAATGCGCTTATAGCGCAATGAATTATTATTTTCGGTTGTAAAACTCAATTTGCATATTTTCTTTTGCTACAGGGTCGAACCAAAAATGTAGTTAAGTTCTTTGATCCTATCATCCTTATGTTTTCTCACTTTTAAGCTTGTTGTAACCAACATAATAAAATTTAAATATAGCTTAAAAAAAACGTTTTTTTAATGTTTATTTTTATATCCCTAGAATTGAGGAAAATACTGAGGACAAAAATACCCTCTCATATTTTTATAAACACCACTGTAACTCGTCTATCTGTTTCCATTTTTGTCCTTAAAGTTTTGTCGCCAAACCGAAAAAAGAAATGAAAATGCTTTTGCCAGCTCTTTATTTTGCCTCGCTGCTGCGGCAGTTTGGTTTCCCCCTTTTTCCCCCATTTTCCTCTTTATACATTCCATTTTTTTTGTGAAAACGGCACGTGGAGTGCACAGCTGGCAGCTCACACCAGTGCAAATAATATGCAAAACACATGCATGTATGTGCGTACTTTGGAGGAACGCTCATGTGTTTGACTTTGTACTTAAAGCTGCAAGGGGGTTTGCGATGGTTTGAAAAGCTCGCCTCGAATGCCATATCCTGTTGGCTGCTTCCGCCGCACTTTTGGGGCGTTAATGCAAAACACGATTGGATAAAAACTGAACAAAGCCGGTCTCGTTTTCCCTGGGGGAAAGAAGCACTACATGGTTTCCTCCTAGCCAACTGTCTCCGAGGAAGTCGAGTGGAAATGCCACACAGGAAGTTGCTATCTCCCCTGAAGATTATAACTTGTAACCAGAATTTTAAAAAAGTATGGCTTTGCAAGGCACATTTTTTTTTAATTTCTTAATGCGCAGAAAGTTTAGGAAGCTCCTTTATAAGCTTTTTGTATTATTAGTCCTGTTTCTCATCTGTTTTTCTTGCGAAAATGTAGTTCTTACATCATTTTTAAATTTTTCCAATTTTTTTTAAATAGTATTAGTATTGTCTTCAGTTTTTGCGTCAAAAAAGTATATCCTACATTGTTCAGTATTTTCCAAAATGGTTTTATCAATTGGTTATTCGATTATTGCTGCCTTGATTCATTTTCACTTATTAAAGTATGGTTTTACATGACAGATATCTTGAAAGAATTCTACAGTTTTCTTTAATAAAAGGTAATTTCCACATTTTTCAGTATTTTCCGAAGTACTTTGAAAATATTTAAAAATTTCAAACTTTATTCATTGCCACTTTTAAAAATTCCTGCTGAACCATAACCTTTATGTTTCCCCACATTTCTTACCTGACACATCTCCGTCACATTTCAAGCGCTTTAGCCCCCATCAAAATGGATTCATTGTGCGACATACCCATAAATTCAGCCCACTCTCACATTTTTTCCCCGATAGGAAGATAGAAAGATAGATGTACAGATGGTTAGATATTGGAGGGCGCACAACAAGAAATCGCTTTTTACCAGGCACGTTTCGCCGAGCTTGGCTTTTCGTTTACGCTGCGCGCTGCAGCTATTTTACATATTTGTGCCCCCTTTTTATTTGATTTCAGTGCGTTATAAAGTGCATAAATTGTTGGCCATATCGGTCATGTGAAACGAGAGGGGCGGAACACTCGTACTCAGGCCTGCCTTTGTCCTCCACTCAATTTGAATTTCAATTTCGATGCACTGGCGGCGGCACACTTGAAGTTTTCATTCGGCCTCTGGACAGCTTAAAGGCAAAGTTTGCTTGCCTAATGAAAAAACTTGACCGGGAAACTCATTTCCTTTTTGGCTTCTTTGCATATTTCGAATGTGGGAAATATCAAATTAAAACTGGGAAGGCGAATTGTAATTTGAAACAAATTCCTGCCTGAAATGAAACATGCAGGACTCGGAGGCAGATACAACACAGACAACAGTAGCAGAAGGAGAAGACAAAGAAAGTTTTTCACGAAAAAAAAGCAAAATTCTACACACAGTCACACAGATACACACACATATAGAGGGGTAATGGAGAGGGCTCGAGTGTTGTTGTGGTGGAAAAGTAAAGGAAAAACTCATAAGGGGCAAACAACGAAAATCGCAGCAAAAAAGTTAGTAATTTAATAAGAGTAAGGGTGTGCGGGTGACTGTTCGTGTTTGTGTGCGTGTGTTCGTGAGGGAACTACCAGTGTTGTAAAGTTTTGCGTTTTTATTTACCCAAAAATAAAACAAAAACTTGTACAAAAATGCAGACAGCTGAGTGTTAGAGTGCAGCAAAGTGCAAGTATACAATGAGAGCAGCTTTTGTTTATGTTTTTATTTTGTTTTGTTTGTGGGGGTTTATTTTTTTGAAAGGAATGCTGGGAGTGTTATACAACAGAGTAGGAGTGTAGTGTTATATAACAACATTTAATACATTTAGAAAGAGAGGTAGGAATGAGAGGGTGCACTAAACGCATTTATTGTTTGGGCTTTCATGGTTTTCACATTACAAATAAATTAGCTAAAAATTGTTTACCATAGTCTAATCCGTGGTCGTAGTATTGGCCTGATATTTCGTTACATATTTTGCAGTTTTAGTTGAGATAGTAGTAGTAGTAGTAGTAGATATAGAAGTGGATGGGTTTTGTTGTTGTTCGACACGCACACACAAACGAATCGAATCGAAATTGTATATGAAATAGAACAAACACAGGTTTTCGGGGGGCAGTCGGGGCGAGGAAAAGAGAACAAATTTTTTTGGTTATAGAAAATAGATTGAGTAACAATAAGAACATAACAAGTTTATAGAAAGGGTTCGGGGAACTATTCTTTGGTGAGCTTTTTTCTTCGGCTTATAGTAGATACAAAGTTGTGATTATACTATAGAGATAAACAAAACTCTCTCTGGGCAGAGAAGCAAACTTTAGTTGGGTGTTTGAATAAAAAACTACCAAAAAACGTGGGGAAGTTGGGTGTAGTAAGGGACGTGTTTTAAACAGGTCAACAGGGAGTTTAGTAAAACGGTACAAAATTGTGCTACTTAACAGGGTAATTACTCGGATTATGCTTAATCAAGGGAACTGTAGTGGTAATTTGACTAACTCCTTGATCTTCGTTTTAATAGGTATAGTTAACAATTCATATATTTCAAGAAGAATTGGGTTAATGCTTAGTCTGCAGTTGATTTATACTTAATTCAGAGATTAATTATACAAAAATTAAAAAATCTTCTTTTAATGGGAGTCCTTTGACTGTAGTTTTATAGTTTTTCCTTGATGAAGCACAATCTGCTCTATCCCCTTTCGATCTGGTAATCCCGTCTGGTACTCACTTGAGTGAATAGTTGTTGCCCGCCGCATCCTGGCGAACCACCAGCGGTCGCTGGTTGGCGGACTGCTGGGCCGCTGCTGCCGCAGCTGCTGCCATCGAACCAATGCCGCCATTACTGTTTGCCATGGCCGCCGCCGTTGCCGCGCTGCCCGCCCCGTGCTCCTGGGTGGGCGTGACCGGCGTGGAGGCGGAGGCGGGCTGGATGCCGCCCTTCTTCTTCAGCGCCGACTTGAGAGGAACTGCATTTGGTTTGGGCTCTTTGGCTGGAATTTCCTCGACGCGCTGCGTGTCCATCATGCGCACATGGTTGCCACCGTACGGGGCGTACTCGTCGTCCGAGTCAAGCTCATCCTGATCCGGATCGTGATCTGTTAATGGGATAATATTAAAAATTAGTAAGGGTTTCATTTGAAGTAAAGGGTTAAGGAAGGGTTAAGGGATAGGAGGGGAACTAGCTATTGTGGTTGTTGACATCAAGTTGATAGTAATTTATTTTTTATTTTAATTCATAAATAGATAAGATTATTATTATTTGCCTGTCTATACATCGAACCAAATAGCTGAGATATTAAAGATCAATTGCTTATAGATACCTTTGCATATAATTATTGAGTATCTAAAATTCTAGTTCAGTTATGAATAGAGTTATATAAACTTAATATCAACATTTCCCACTAGCATACATTATGAAGTGCGCGTTTTTGTTAATGAGCTGAGGGTTGGCTAATCTAAAAGGTTTGGGTTCTTGGGTTGGGGATCTCCGGGATAGGTTCGGTTCGGTTGGGGTGGGGTGGGGTGGGGAAAGGTGGGTTGGGTTCGGGAATTACCATCGTAGTCGTAGTCCTGCTGGTAATCCTGATCGTTGACGGCCCCCGGCCCGTGCGGTCGTCCTGCGATG
Organism: Drosophila biarmipes; assembly: GCF_025231255.1. Classification (NCBI taxonomy): domain Eukaryota; kingdom Metazoa; phylum Arthropoda; class Insecta; order Diptera; family Drosophilidae; genus Drosophila; species Drosophila biarmipes. Next base: position 15,485,293 of record NC_066613.1, read on the forward strand.
AGCGTGGGACTCGGAGTGGAGAACATCGGGGGCGGTGGGATCGGTCCGATCTCCGACAGCGGAATCGGCGGCTCCGGCAGTTCGCTGAGCATCACGCCCGGCGGCAGTTTGCCACCCGGATATGGAGGCGGAGTGCTGCCCGGCGGACCACCCACCATTTTTCCATCTTCGCCATCTGATTAAGATCAATTAGAAAATTGGTTCGCAATCGTTTTCGTTTTTTCAGTTTTTCAGCGGATAGAGGAGAGGAAGTAGAAGATACACATACAGATAGAGATTTATAGAGAGAAAGAAAGTGAGAAGAGAAAGTAAGTGAGCAGCTCTTCCTCGAGTCTAGCCAATGTGTGTGTGAGAGTGTGCATGTGTGCGTGGGTGAGTGACTGTATAGGTGTGTGCGCAGTGGCTAAGTGTGGGTGAAGTTTGGCGATATAGAAAGGAAACTTATAGATCGGTCATTCGGTTCTAGGATCCATAAGAATAACTTAAAAAATAAATAATCAATTGTATAATTTAAATATTTTAAAATTCAAATTTTAATTTAAAATCAAATACCACAAAGGTATCTTTGCTTTATAATATATATCATTTAAAAATATATATTTTTTTAAACAGAAAACTAAATTATGTTGAATTGATTTTGGACTTATTAATTTTCTGAATTTAAGTTTTAAATTCCGAATGCATTCCACTCTACAGTTTCCTTTGCCCTGCCAGCCAGCGCCTTATTATCTAATGACTTTAAGAGCGATTCGCAAGGACATTTGCCGCACTTACACATGTGCTCGTTGTGGTAGCAGATGTTGACCCCGCGACGGGTCAGCTTGTTGGCGCCGGCGAGCGTGTTGGGCCGCTCCATCTTGCCACTCCCCCCGTCCACCTGGTGATGGCCACCGCCTCCGGGGGGCGGCAGCATCGAGCCCTGGCAGGTGGGCTGCTCGATGTTGGGCGTGGATATTGTGCCATTGCCTCCGTGTTGTTGTTGTGCATCAGTCTTGTCTTTTCTTGGTTCTGCAACGATAAAGAGGAAAAAGGGGGCGAAATGAGACAGGAGCAAACTAATTTATGTTAAAAAAAAAATAGCAAAGAGTAGCCAGCACAATCCACTTGGCAGCTTATATACGTGTAGGAGAATGTGCACTTGACAAGCTTTTACTTTAATTGTCGTATGTGTGCTGGTCAGAGCTGGGCGGTGAGTCCTTTGGGCAGTCGGAAAATAGCCTGGCGGGCAACCACTTCACTGGCCACAGAAGCTCTACCAGGCACCAAAAGAAAATATGGTAATAAACTACCTTTAATTCCAGGATAGAGATATTTAAAAAAAAAAATTTTATGCAATTATGTTCCTACTATTCTGAATTTTAAAAAATATTCCCACTCATCTCATCTCACCTCATGATGGTATATTTTTTAAGGAATCTGTTACATCATATCGCAGCTCCTTATTTCTCCCAGTGCACACGTGTCCCTGCTCGCTTTTTTCGCTTCTGTGCATTTTCTCCGTGCTCGAGAGTAATATTTTTAATTGTTGTTAAAGGCTTAAGCGCTGCCAACTCGACTGGGTCAAATTGCGGCAAGGACTCTTGTCCTCCTACGGGCTGACATGGCGGATGCGCGTTATTTCCTTGTTAAATTTAAGTGAAGGGTATAAAAGAACGCAAAACCACCGGAAATGGCCCGAGTCCCCAGTTTCTAGTACCATTTTATTTTTAGACATTATCCCACAAAAAAAATACTAAAGAAGAACTGAAGAAAATATCTTATTTTCGTACTATTAGCGCAAAAGATCACGCAATTAAAATTCCAACCTTAATAGACCAGCGACCAGACGACCCAGGCGGAAGATCGCTTACAAAAGCAATTAAAGTGAGATTCCAAATACATTTTCCACTTGCTGATCGGTTGACAGACAGCCCAAAAGAAGAGCCGTCGAAAATCCTGCGCAATTCCCACACGAGAAAATATTTATGACCCAAACAGAAAATGAAAATATCGCTCACACGGCCATCACACGATTAATTGGCGGTCCGGACTAGCAAATTAATTTCGATTTCTCAACAAGTTGCGTGGCATAAACAAACCGTAGAAGTGAATAATTCATTGAATATTAAATGCAAATATGCAAAGCGAAAAAATTCGGACTGCATACCAGTTGGGTTAATCGCACGTGAATAAATATCAAAGCAAACTGCCACCGGAGGCGGCGATATTATGTAGTATAAACATATATCCCAGGAGGCGTGGCCAATCGTCAGCACCTCGGCAAACTATTCGATACAGATACGAATTCCGCTGGCACTTGGCCAGGCACCCAAAGACTTGACGTGTTTGCCTAAATATGTTTTTAAACAAAGAGTATTTTTCTCGTTTCGTTTTTTGTTTGACGCGCTGAAGTAATGAAATTATTTTTCGCATCAAGTTCAAAAACAGCCAAAGAAAAAATAAAAAAATCTGATGGCTGTCAAAAGAAAAACCGCAAAGGAAAATACCTTGACTTTGACATAGGAGTGAAAATGGCTAAATATTTAATCATTTAATTATAAATATTACTTGATGGCTTAGGCATTTAGAAGCTTTGCGTTTATTTATCTGATTTGACGTCTGTCAAAGGAAAAGGCGCCGAGGAAGAGGCCTTGACTTTGACATAGGTGAAAATATTGTTTACTGCATACTAAACACAGGCCGGTAATGTATACAAAATTGAAGCTAATGTAAGCAAAATGAAAACCAATTAAAATTCTGTATCAATTATGCAAATTAAGATAAAATGTTCTGGCTCTTGGTCATTTATCAATTAGAGCTGACAGCCCGAACTTAAATAAGCTGGATATCTCTGGGTTTTGTATCTGATGAAAATACACCCACAAATCTTATTTCCCGAATTTATTTGGTCAGTACACGGAGAGAAATCGCTAGGGTCAAGGGCAGTAAAAGAAGGCATAAGACGGCTTACTGCTTTGTATCATAAGGCAAAATATTTTAGCACAGAGGCTATAGAAATAATATTGTTCGAATATATAATGCTAAATTTAGTGTACGAATCTATTTTCTTAGTGCTGGGACCTTTGAATGCCCAGCTGTCTTTGGTAAGCATTCGGGGAAGTCATCAGTAAAGTTTTCCAGCCGCCTTTCTCTCTTTCTCTACTGCCCATTTCCACCCGAATATTTTCCCCTTATCGGAGAACATCTCCCCGAACAATGTGCACACTAATGACATTAATTAAGCAGAAAGTTTGGCCTCTAATTAGCAAACAAACACACCCACACAGAGAGGAACACAATGTGGCCAAGTACAAACATGGCCAAAATCATTATCGCCAAATCCCCGCCTCCTTCTTCCGAACACTTAAAACAAAACTCTAATCAATTATCCCGAGTCTGGCCTGCAAGTACAGATGGGTGGGATTTTCCGGGGGAAAGGGAACCGAGCCTCAGACAGTCTCCTTTTAGGTAATTAATGCATAAAGCGTTGGCTTAATCTCAGACTAGCTAGCATTGCGTTGGATTATTCACTTTCGCAATTAATTATTCAAAAATCATGTCAAATGTGATTCCCGAGAACATTTCAAAGAGCAACTTTAACCCGCAGCCAAGTTAATTTAAGTGCGCCTGCCACAATATGATTTCCTCGCACGCACAACAAAGTTTATTTAATTTTTCGTGTGGGCGACAACACGGTGACGTCACACGGGATTTGGATTCATGTTGAACGTAATGCGGAGATTTATTTATAATTCAGCCCTCGGTGCGTGAAAATCGAATGAGGGGAGTGAGGTTGGAAAAACAAAAAAAAATCCATGATGCAGTCGCCAACTAATTGCGCGGTCACCCACACAATCGCAAAAGAGCAGGTACACAGAGAAAAATTAAAAACTATTTATAAAATATTGTATCAAAAAAACATAATGAACATATTTAAAAAAATGTACTAGGTATCTTATCACAATTAATAGATTCTAAATATTTCCTAAGTATCAAAAAACTTTCTGTAATTGTATCACAGATTATATATTCCCTCTATATTGTACATTAACTTTCCCTAAGGTACTTTAAAATAAAACTTAGTATATTATCGCAACGTAGTATTATCACTATAAACTTGGAGGCTTTATTATATTAAGTACTTAATATAATGCAAAACTTCTCAAATTAAATGTAAACAGTCCCTTTTTCAATTACTCAAAATAATAAATCACTTTGCTAAACCCGGAGATAAAGCTAAATTTTTTAATAAATCACCCAATGAGCTAATATAGTGTTCCGTTTTTGAATTTTTCCCCTTTGCTCTCGGTGCATGATCTCTGCGAAAAGTGCTTGTTTTATTTGCTGTCTCTCAACAAATCAGCGAGAAAAGGACCCAAAAGCTGGCGAAGGGGAGTCGAGGGCCCACTGTAACTGCAGGCAATGTGTGGATATTTGATAAATAAGCAATGAGCATTGTGTATTTGCGGTGCCAAAGGGGGAAAGCGGTGAAAGTGAGCCAGTAGCCCTGGGAATGCTGCACAAAAAAGGACGCAGGCAACAAATTTTCATAGCTCATTTTCAGTTTTTGCATGGCAGCAGCAGCAGCAGCAGGCGAGAGTCTGAGGACATTTGGGGAATAAACGAGAACATGTGTGTCGGGCCAAACTTGGAAGATTGGCGAGCAGAGATATGGGTGTGTGGGCTGCCATTAGAGATTGACAGGCCCAGGGAAGGCTTGACGTCACAACGAAATTACATTACTCATACGCCATGTGCCCATGAGCAGCAGCAGCAGAATGGGCGCATATCAGGCAACAACACGTGCACTTGACTTAACCCTGGCTGAAATTTATATGCCACACCCCAACAAAAACTGCATCTTGGCCTCCAAAACTGTTGAAATTACAAAACTACATCACGTATACGCCGTGTAGCACGGCGAACAACTTGGCAATTACAAGAATCCCACAGATCGCACAAATCTCGCACCCCCGCCCCATTTGCAGCGGCTGTGCAGGCCTTAAATCAACACTCTGTCACAATTCATTAAATTTAATTAATGCACCCACCTCGCTCTCGTTGGTTCAATGAAAAAAATATAATATAAGTGTTTGAAATACATTTCCATACTTTGTAGACTCTCTCTAAAGTAAAGTAGCCATTTGGGCAATTTGAAATATATATTTATAATTCTATCTAATAATTTTTTAAGTATGCACATTGAGTCACTATATCTTTTTACAAATCAGTGCCAGAAAATCTCTATCTTTATATTCTCAGATGATTTCATATTCATACTTAATATCACTTGACACTTGCTGCACTACTTAGTCATACCCCATTTTCTTTGATATAACTTACAGAAATTGTCTTTGTCTTTAGTATCTAAATCCAAACCAACTCGTGGGTGCAATTTTTGTAATTTTATCACATTTTAAAACGTGTCCTCTGGAAACTCCCCGATCAATTTGCGTTTCTGACATGTAAAGCCCTCTTGCAAGTACTCTTGTGTCTGTTAACCCGTCGCAGCAATTCACAATTTTCCATTTGCCATTCGTCTTTTCACAGTTTTTTGTGTTTATCGAAGCGAAAAACATTTTCCACTCGAACAAGTGCACTTGACAATGGCAAATTTTATTGAATGTAAAGCAGCAGACTGCGAAAAAGGGTTTGCTGCGAAGGAAATTGTCAAGTTGAGCAAATAAACTATACGAAATTGGGGTTGCACACACGGTTTGAGTCTATACGATGCCCTTTCACCTTGGCTAAGCTGTTGCTTCGCCATATTTTTCCGCAGACTTCCATTACCAGGCTTATAAATCCAAGGCACTTAGGCCACCGCATTTCACCCAAAAGTATCTGCGAACTTTGGCCTTTTCGTCGGCTGTTTACTTTCAATATTCTACTCACGGCGAGTGGAGTGGTATAAAAAATAAGGAAAATACCAAGGCATTTCGGCATCCCGCGGCCAGAGACGACACATTGGCCCACAATTCGCTGGCCGAGATTGAAATGCGTTTGGCATTTAACAGGTTAATGCAAAAATAAACACATCAAACAGCGGGCTGCAGAAAGGCAAAAGGCAGGGAGCACAAATACCTGGGCGAACAATTAAAAGTTTTACGATCCAAAGTAAACAAAACAATGCAGGCAGCGGCGCCAAATTAAAAGGCGATTAAAAATAAATTAAGTTCGCCCCCCGGGCAATTGTTATAAGCCAAATGGCAAACACAGCGGGACGAGATGTAACATTTAACTTAAATAATGTTTGAGTTTTTCACTTTGCAGCAAAATCAGCCGCCCACCCATCAGAAAAGCGAATTCCTCTCATTGAAATGTACACAAAGGTGAAGGTCGAATGCCGCAGAAACATAGGCATCACTCGAAATTTTTCGACCCTGCAAAGTATTTCTTTTTTTATGTGCTTCCCCATTAACGAAATTTCTTAGCCAGATATTTGTCATCGCATTGAGATATTTCTTTAGGTGGCGAGGAAATCAAATTCAGAGGTGACGATTGATGGTCAATTCGAGTGGGAGGAATGCGAAAAAGTGCTTTCGGTTTTAGAGGATGCCTAAAAACAGCACGAGCTATTTGTTTTCATTAAATCAATTTTGTTTAGCAATGGAATATTTATGCTTCAGTTCTTAATAGAGTACCATTTTTAGAAGGCTTTTAACAGATTGAACTTTAAATTATTTTTGTAAATATATAAATAAGAATTTTCCTTCTATACTTAATAGGTATATTTTGTATTTTATTTTAAAATATACTTCAATACTTTTTTAAATACATTTCAATTTTTAACTGATATTTGATAAATATTATTTTAAATTTTATTTTAAATACAGCCATCTCCCGAATTTCCAATTACAGTCAAGTTTTGTGCAAATGCAAACCAAAGTCAGTGGGTATTCCAATTAAATGAAATGTGCCCGCTTCTCGATGAGGACTTTTCTGCCCAGCCCAATCTCTAATTGGAATTCTGTGTTTTCTCACCCACAATTTCTCCGCTCTCTCCACTTTCTCCGCCGCTTTTTGCCATTTGGCGTTGCCTACTTTTCTGGGCGCATCTATAAAATTTACACCGCAGTGTGGCGCGCGTGTGTGGGGGCTGGAAAAGTGGGCGTGGCAGCACGGGGGTGTGAAAAAATAAGGGGAAAGGGGCCGTTGGACGTCCATGTGTCGAGTGTGCGGCTCGTAAAGTTTCCGGTTTTTCCCCGCACTTGTTGTAGTCTTTGATTATGTTGGAAAACCGCAGTTCAAGTTGAACCGCCGACCTTTCCCCATTTGCAGTTTCGAACTTGGTTCACCAACTTTGGCATAACTTTTCCCTCCTTTTTTGCCGACTCTGACTCGCACGTTGTTGATTTTTATTTTTATGGCATTATTTTGTTCGTTCTCGACCAATTCTTTATGCGGGCTATGCTGTCGAAACGGTTTTTCATCAACTTTTGGGTGGATTTTCCTTGCCTTTCCACCGCCTCCTCCCTTTTTCCGTTTCCGTCGGGGTCGTTTCCGAGTTCAAGAAAAATTAAATGTTATTTATGCTTTTCTCGTTTTGTTGCCAGCCTCATTTTTTACGATATGCAACAATTTCTTCTTCGGCCCACCATAAATCAGCCAAAAAAAAGCGAATGTAAGAGAGATTTACGCACCTTCCAGTGTCCGACCTTTTAAATGAATTTATTTTGATGCTCTCTAGTCTCATTTGTTTTCATTTTAATACACAATATTTATATTTATTTTCTACCCTGCATAACTGTGTGCTGATTTCATCTATCGAATTAAGAAAGTAGCAGCTACATTTTCTTGCCGCCGCCTCATAAATCTGTTGCGTTATATAGCCCCCTAAATATATTTGTATATTCTGTATATTGAAAAATACAGAATTCGCGCCACAAAATATATAGGAATTTAAGAGAGACAATGCGACATTAATTTCGAGGGGCCCATAAAACAAAATACCAGAGAAAAGTTCTTAGGGGCAAATCAAAAGAAAATAAGATATAGGATAGAAGATATAAGATAGAGAAATGAACTGCAGCGAGCGTCAACTGTCATTAAGTCTTAATGTATAACGATCATCATCATTTGCGTCTTAGACGAGGAACTTTTGACACTTGCTTGTCAAAAGTGGCAAAACTCAATTAAGCGGTTTTATTTTTCGTTTTGATAAATTATTCGGTTTTTTTGAAGACTGAAAATAGGGACTTTAATGGTTGTTACCAGGGAACACAGAAAGTATTTCGGGAAAATTAAATAACATTTTAATGGTTATTAATAAAATATATTTTTCTTTGGCTTCTTGACAAGTTAAAATATAAATCTAAAATGAAAATCGTAGTCTGCAGTCTCTCATATAAACCACATTGATTTACAAAATATCGAAAACGACATGTAACTCGGCCCACAAATAGTAAATCAACTTGTCGTTCGTCAAAGTGACACCATTTAAATTTAACTCATTCATCAGACACAGCTGTTACCCCGAGAACCCAAAGAGGTTTTGCCAGATTTATCTAGCAAATTACCGGGCTTACACACTCAACTCGACACAATCACCTGCCATAGGTCGACCGCCTCCACTCCAAAATGCTTCCATCAAAGAAAACTTCTCGACGCGGGCCCATCAAATCGTCTTAACAAGCCCGCAAAAGAAAAGTAGAGTGATGGCAGAGGTAAGTTGGGAAATAAGGCAAACTCACCAAATTGGATTTGTTGTCTGGGGCAACCGATCCACATCCACGGGTGGCGTCAGCCACTCGTCTTAGCCGATTTCTGGGACTCTTAGACTTGGGTTTAAATTTAATGAAAGCCCCGGTAAACGGCTAAGACGGGGTAAGACGAGACAACAGGAAAATCGGCCGGAGCAGAGAGTACAGTACACTAGGCACATTAACGAGCTGGCAAAGGGAAAATAGCCCAAGGGCCTAAAGTCTTTTTCACCATTCGTTGGCAAGAGGTTTTTCGGGTTTTTCCGGGGGCTGAGCAACAGTAAACGTCACTTTAACACTGCCAAACGAGTTTCCCTGGCCCAGGGCCATATTTGTGGGCTGGAACTCAGGCAAGCAGGCCCCAAAAGCTTTTCGCACCCAATTGCTGGAACAACAAAATAACACACGGCCTCAGCTGCTGCTGCAGGAAAAACGCTTAGCCCGGTTAGGAAAAGCCAGGGCCCAACACAATGGCATCTCTCTGCCTGTCTCTGCTTTCCCTTTTTGGGGGGGAAGGGAAAACTCGCCAATATGAGTTTTCCCAGTGTGTTTGTGTTACGTACGTGCTTTGAGCTATTTTTTGTTATGTTTAACGCATACTCCGAATTATGATTACATTCAGCGCTCGGAAAGACAAACTCGTGTGTGCTGGGAACTGCCTTTCACAGTGGGCATTCGCTAAGGGAAACTATTAAAATTGTGCAGTTTGTAAGTTGGAATGCTGAATTTTAATACATTATTTGGATATGAAATTATATTTTATTGTTAACTTATTCAATTTTTAAAACAATGGAGATTCACGGAATAAAACTAATAAAATTGTAAAATTTATCAGTAAAAATAATCAACTTTTTTTTTAATTTTACTAAAATAATTTATCTAGTTTAGAGCTTCAAACATCTTTTTTATCATGTTAGATTTTCTCCTTATATAACGTGCTTCGTCTGTATTTCCTATACCCCAATCTTTATCGAAATCTAGCAGACAAATTGCTGTGCTAAAAATGAGTTTTAGGCAAGCATCCCCCACTCAATAAGCTATGTTTGCACGAATTTCAGCGATTTCTGTGCGTTGTTTCATTAGATTTCGCAGTTTCCTTCTTCCCGGTAATAAGTTTTGTGAGGAATTCCTCTCAGGGCCAGATTTCCTGTGTCCCGGGTTCATTCACCAGCCCAAAACCCTGCGACTTGGTTAAGGGCGTTGGCTTCAATCAATAGCTGAAGGTCACACGGAAGGCTCTTGTTCAGTGTTTCCCTTTATTTATTTTATGTAGAATAAGAGCAAGGAAAAAATGATAAGCGTCCTGTTGGGCACATTAATCATACGCCATGTGTTGCGCCTGTCGCAGAGCAATTAGTTTCAGCATTTACGGCTTGAATTATGCATAGGATGTTGCCCTGCCGGCGATATTCGGGGCATCTTGGGCAGTAAATTGCTTTAATTGACAGCGGAAGTGCCCCGAATAAAACATTTTAGAGGCAGGCGTTAGAGGCTTGCAATAAATTAGCCATCACTTTTGGCCAAAAACAGCAGCGGATGCCTGCAAGGTCATCATTATGACGACGATTTCTTGTTTGTTTTTCTCTTTGTTCTATTCTTTTTTGGACGTGGCCAAAAAGAAATCTGTTGACAAGAACTTGAGCGGTATTTTCGGCCAAAACGACATAATTAAAAAGAAATAATTTACTGCCATTTCTCCGGGCGGCGCTTCGGGAAAGTGAAAGTAATAAACATAAATTTAAGCCCCCGGGCAGCCCAAGGATTTCCAATTCTCTAGGGCAAGCTGCTGACTGCCATGATTGATGGCAGAAAGTGGAACGCAAAGGCTTTGTCTTATGTAACACAAGGAGTATTTGGCATCCGAATTGTCATCAGCTGATGCCATCGAGATATTAATGAAGCCCCACGAAAGATGATTGATTGTAATGGGTTTAAGCGGACAATTGTTGATCAGCGGAGCTCATTAGGAATATTATTTCTCCTCTGCGGCATAGGGAAGCGATTTCGAAAGGTTGGTGAATTTCTTCAATTTCTTGAAATCTAAATGGGAACTATGTAGTTTGTATTCCATTAATCCGCAAAAATCTGCTTAAAGATCTGACCTAAATAAACGCAACATTCCCGACCTGATTTATACGTTTTTTATATATTTCAGACCGATTAACTTATTTATGTTCAGTTTTTAAGTGCTGAATATACGTGAATTCTTTTTATTACTATATTATTTTCGGAGGACAGTAATGGGCGTTAAAAAAGTACAACCTTCTCGCCTCTAAAAATACACGCATTTATATTTTTCCCGATTTTGCTTATTTATTTAGAGTCGGTAAGCGTAGGAAAATGGCAACAAAAACATTTATTCTGGCTGCTCGGAATTTAAGCCAGCGAAATAAAACATATGAATTATGTCCGCACATTAAAGAGACAACATCGAAAAATACAAAAAGCAAGAAAAGAAGATCTGCCCCGAGGAGAGACAAATTTTTCAATGGCGTCAAAGAATTTTCAGGCGAGAATTTTCACCGAAATGAATCACTTTGCATTGAAGAACGCGAGAAACCAAAAGAGCGGCAAATAAATTCCCGCTCAATGAGTCAATGTGTCACATGCACATCCCCGCAATTATAATATTCATTAAGTCGGCAACAAAATTAACATGTTTACCTATAAATAAAGAAGAGGCTGCTGCTCTGGGCCGAAAATAAAAGCCATCTATATGTATATATACTTTCAGATAGACAGAGAGCATCCTGAACAGTTCATTAACATGTAAAGACTGCAACAAATTGCCAACACATTTCGCCTTGGCCAAGGTGAAGTTCATTAAAATTCCGCGTCACTCAAAAAGTGTAAAACAAAAATTGCCGAAGAACTAAGAGGCAGCGATTGGGTGAAGGTCGACTGGGAAATAGTTTTTCTTGTTCCCCTATTTTTCTTTTTTATTTTTTCCTTTGGAAATTTCTGTGGCTAGGCGGCATCCTCATCAGTATCTTTATCTTCATCAGGAGAACCATCATCATCAGCATCACCATTAGCATTAGCTTTAGCATGTGCGGACAACGGCTGGAAATTTGTTTGGCCCGCTCGGTTTGTTTGTTTTTCTTGGCCAACTGATGGAGGGGCGTCATCTCGCTTGATGACGTCCACATCGCTTTTCCGCTTTTTCCGCCTCTCCCACCCACAATTTCCCCGGTCTCCCCGGATTTTGACCTAATCTGTATTTTGTTAGCCTGACGCTGCAAATGTGCGGAAATGCGTCCCACAGACATCATTGGGGATTTGAGATTTATCTGCGGCGGGGCCAAAATAAATTTTGATTGGTAAATAAATGGAGGAAAATTAATTTCATTGGAATTTCCACAGATAAATAAATCTTGTAAGAGTGGCTATTGAGAAACAATGTATGGGAACAGGCGAACACAATTTAGATTATTTTAGAAAATGTCTACTATTGGTTTAAAATAAGCAGCATCAAAAATCAATCAATATTATATTATTTTTAAAAATGTTCGAATACTAAGCATTATATTTTTTATTTGGCAATAATTACTCATCGCAAATTAACTATCGAATAATCTCAGCTAACTCCCACGCACACATTTCCCCATTCATTCGGGAAATAAAGCAATTTTCCTGGCCAAAAACAATCACCTTGAATCACGCAATCACAACATAATCTGCCCGCCTAATGTGCTCTTATCGCCACTCGGAGTAAATTACAATGATGTGATGGAAAACCTTCGGCACAGTTAAGCAAAGTGTAATCAAGACACAATCAATCAAAAGGAAAAAGAAATAATACCTGAGTAACTCGACTCGGCCCCCTTGATCTCACTCTGCCTCAAGTGTGTCTAATTGAATTCCGAGAGTTTTCCTTGAGTTTTCCGAGAATTTTCCCCTGGACCGAGTTTGATAACAGCTTAATTAATCGATAACCTGGGGACACCGACATGCTGGCTCTGTGGATTTATGTAATTAGTTTGTTCGAGATACTTTCCACTGATGGCACACCACGGCCCATGCGTACATAAATTACCATAAATCACAAAGATACATGGGTAGGGGTGCTCTGACAAGGATGATGAGTGGTTAGTTAACCACTCCGATGAGGAGGAGCAACTTTCTGGCCAAAAGTCAGCGCTTGACAGTCATTAGTCATATAAAGGCGAACAAGCGGGACAGATATGTGGCCTGCTGTCTGATGTGGGTCCGGATGATAATGATGACAGCCAACAGCGAGTGTAGAACAAAAAAAAATGTGAAAAGCCAGATAGTCAGGGCCGCCGCTTCCCGTTTTGACCCCCCATCAAGATCAAGGACGGCCCAAAATCAAAGCCGCAAAAAGCGCAAAAGCGAGGCAATTGCATTTTATTGCGGCTAACTTTGACCTTGGCAACGGCCAGGACTCGTCCTTGACAAAAGGATGAAAAAAAATGTTTTTATTAATCTCTTAAAATTTATAAAAAATGTATTTAAATGCTTAAAGTTAAACATTCATACCTTTAATATATTTATAAAAATGTTAAACGGATTTTATAACATTTAACATTTAAATATAATCAAAGATTTAGATGGAATTTTTCATATAAACCAATATTTGTATCTCATTTATCCCATTTTTTCTCAGTGCAAAAAACGCACAAAGAAAGTGAATATTATGCAAGAAGAGAGCGAAGCCGCACAACCACGACTAAAAAAGATAGACGAAATCTGTAAAAGGTTTTCCTGCGCTATGCTTTTATTACATTTTTTACTATTTAAAAGCCTATCCCGAGGCTTCCTTTTGTATCTGAGTATGGGCAACGCAAAAGGGTTAATTAAAGTTGAGCTGCGCCCACGTCCAAGGTAAGCAATAAATTTTATGGTATCCCCTGTCTGCCCCTCTTCGTATTTTCCCTTGCCTCGGTTTTCCCAGGATTTTCCTCCTTTGTCAAAGTCCGAAGCTGAGAAGCGGCTTCTTCAACTAGTTTTCTCTTGAACTTTCGCTTCGGTGAAATAAGTATATTTCCCAACATATTCCCTTTGTTATTTACCAATATTTATTTCACTTGTTGTTCTTCTTTAAGCGGCTTACACACAAAACCCTTCTGACAACTTTGAAGTGGCTCTAAACAAGCAGAGTAGAAAGAAAAAAGGACAATACCGAAGTGGGTCCAACTTGGAAAACCAACTAGAATAGGAGAACCTAGAGTAAGTCCACAGGATGTCTGAATTGAGTGGCAGGAAATTACCATTTTAAACAGGGGTGGGAGAGTGAGGAAATTATCTAAGGCACTTTAAGATATTATTAGTTATTTTGTATAAAACCAGTTTTTATTATAAATGTTCAGATTTGTGGGGAGTTATTCAACTCCTCACATCATATAATGGGTATTTTCTGAGATATGTAGTTTTAGATCTTAGTCATACTTTTAGTAAAAAGATTTGTAATTCGTGACACGATCTCATCTCCTTTGCCAACCCAAATAGAGTCCAGTGAAGGCGTTTGCATTAAAATAAATTACGGAAAGCGGGACGAGAAGGAGGAAATTCTGTGTAGTTCCAAGTCATCAGGAGCGGAGGAAATTCGTCTGCAAGGAAGTCCTTAATTTGTTTGCTTCCACCCACTTCAACGGGGTTTTCTTGCCTTTCCGCTTCGCTTTTCCCTTTTCCCCTCCACAGCACACAACAGCACAGCGCATTTTCATTTGAATTTTTAATTTCGCCACGCCCACATTCTGTGTGACACTTCGGGCATTAGTTTGACACGGGGGATCCTGCACATTATTCGCAGCCAGGATATGATTCTCTGGCATCTATTTAAGTGAGTGCAAACTTTACCCAGCGTTACATAACCCCCACACACACAGGGCAAACATTTTGCAAATTTTCAACGCAAATTGTTGAAGGCATGCTGAAAAATCAAGGAAAACCCGTGGTGCTGGCGATGGCGGTGTTGGGGAAACAGGGAAATGGGCTCAGCCAACCAACCACGCCTCATGAATTTCCCCCGTCCCGCATTTTGTTTTTCGGCGCGGGAGATGGTGAAAATTTTATGCAAAAGCGAAAAACACAGACACCAACAAAATTGCAGTGGAGCGTGGAAAGCCCTGGTTCAACGTTAGTAAATAAAATTTTCACTGGCATGTGCAACAAAAGGAACAACACACACACACAGCCAGCTAATAGAAGAATTTTATTTCATTTTATTTATATAGTAGGTATTTTTTCCCTCCACTTTTTTGTTGGGTGGCAAGTGCAAACACATTTCGGCTCGTCTGCTCGTAATGGTCGGGAGTTGATTTTAATTTAAAGATTAGCATTGAATTATTTAACAAGCCTGGCAGCAGCAGCAGCAGGAGCAAAAAATTTGAATTATGTGGCATAGAAAATTATACGGAGGGGAAAGTCGTAGAGGTCGAGGTTTTCCGGGCTTTTCAACATTGATAAATGCGAGTGAAATTAGTGCGGTTCGTTTGCTTGATTGTTTGCACACTTGTTGCAGCCTTGGGATCTTTTGTTTCCATCTCTTATAAAGAAGGCAAAAAATATGTAAAGTAAATTTGGAAACTGTGGAGGAAGGAAAGGAAACACACCGATTTGGTAAATGGTGCAGAAGTTGTTTGAGTTAAGGAACAAAAGGGACTAAATGTATAAAAATAGCATTAAAAAAACAAAATTAAGTAAACAACTGAAAATTTTCGTATAAAAATTAAAAATTTTAAATTAGTATTTATAATTTATCTTTGAAATACTCTTTCAATATCTTATTATATATACCAAGAGTTTAAATTTTTAGAAACCAAATGTACTTCCTTTGTAATCACAAAGTTCTTCACATATTTTAGCCCAAAACCCCTTGAATTGGTCCTCGAAAATCCCCCATATCTCCCCGCAATAAGTCCTTCAATATTTCTTTTTCATTTACCAAAAATTGTAAATAAAAATCTTCTTGGATTGGCCAACAGCAATTAAGCGCAAAGTGTGCGCTAAAAAACCGCAGAACGTTAAACGAAACGAAATGAAACGTCACAGCCAAGAGAATAGTAAACACAGCCACACAGGCACATGCCAAGCACACACACTTTCTCCACACACACACACACACACCACATACGCCCACTTTCTCCACACACACAGATGGAAAGGCAAACAACAATACAAACAGCGAATACGGCAAATTCACGAAACCAGAACGCGACAATTGCGCTTTGTGTTTGCGGAAAAAGGGTTCGGAAAATGGGAGGAGGGTTGGGGCGGTGTTGCTGAAAAGGGGGCGTGGCCTGCTGCTGCTGCTGATGGCAGGCGGCTGTCCTTCAACAAAGTTGACCTTGCACTTGCCACTTGCTGCTGTTGGCTCAGTTTTCCTGCGCCGGATGTTGATTCTCGCATCTCGTTTTCCCCGCTCCCATTTCCTCTTACCCATTTAATCTCTGCCCCTTCTGGGTTTTCCCTTCCTTCCTTTTTTTCGTGGTGTGCAAGGACGCGGCAGGACCTGATAAACACACACACACACTCACGCTTCAGTGCGCCCACGTGCCGCATTGGAAAGTGCGTGAAAGTTGTCCGCTTTCACCGGACCTCTAAAATGCTTTTTAATTACATATTTTGCGGAATGCAGCAAACCAACCAATTTTACATGCAATTTTTTGTTTGGGTTAGTTTTTTTGGCGCCAAGCCAAAAAACCACAAATTGTTATGTAATTTTTTGAGAGCACATGAAAAATTGTAGGTATACAAAAACATACCAAAAATGTTGCCTTTTGATGCACAAAAAATTAAAATTTAAAAATACACAATATTTAAGCAGCTTTCTAATTATGTTGTAATACATTTAGGTTAGATTTTATATATGACTTTTCTGTAGAATTAAAATATTGCGTTTTAAAGTGTTCTAAAATTATATTGAAGGACATTTAAAAAAATTTAATTTTTATTAGTGAAAAACAATTTAACAAACCACTTGGCATTGGCCAAAAAACGTACCCAAATAAATGGCAATTCAAATGCTGCCCCAAATAAGTATGCTACACTTTGCGTTTGTTTGTTTGCTTTTCCCTCACTTCTGCCCCGGCCAGAAAGTAATTTTCATTGAAATTGTTTAGCAAATAGTTGCAGTGCTTGCAGCAGATATTCCACATGAAATAGCTGCCCGTGCTGCAAGATCCAGCAAATCATAAATAAGCTTACTTCGCTGGCAACCCCAAACAATTTTATTAGATTACTTTCGCTTGACATTCTCTGCATTTTCTTGTTTATCCCAGTGAGATGGAGAAAGTGAGAGGGAAACGGCGAATTGCTGGCAGTTTTTCATTTTCTCGTTAAGGGGAAAACTTCTTTCGATAGTTGTCCTCACTTTGTCGTGACAGATAATTGATTACGTTGCCGCATTTCGAATTGATAGCAGCAAGTTTCCGACACTTTTTGATTGATTATAAGGAGTGTATAAAAAAAGTAGTACGAGAGAGTTACCCACAGATTTTTCCTGGCTTTTTTCGTCACTCCGAAACTCACCTGCAAATAAAAAGAATAAAATTCCACAGTTAGTTAAGTGAGTATAATTTAATAAAGCCTTAAAATTACCCTGGCTTGTGGTTATGCAATTAAACGTTAGTCGACACAATTTAAGCAATTAATTTAATCGCCGCAAGCTCCACAATAGCCGATTATTTTCATTAAAAGCTCTCGCCAACATGGCCACAAAGCACATTTGATGCCTCATTTAATCGGTTTATATGGCGGAGAAAGCCGGAGCGGCGACATTTCTAGTCAAATCAGGCCAAAAACTGTCAACCAAGCAGCTTACTCCCACCCACAAATCGCCACCTCATCTGGGGCAAAATCACAAAAAGTTTCAACAAGTCACGCATTCAATTAAAAGCTTATGCTTGCCAGTGCCACCCAGTCTTGCACACTTTTCCTTGGATTTTCCCCCGCATTTTCCCCATGATGACTCTGTGTTAATGCTTGCGGATTATAACGCGCCAAGGCCTGAGAAATGGCAGTGAAAATAATAAAAAGCAGCTCGCATTTATGCATTTAATTATTAACTTGCTCCTTTTATTTTTACGCAATACTCTCGCAGGATAATGCGAAAGTTTCTCCCACTTGGGCCGAAAAGTTGCAGGCCACATTAGCAATCGCCTCGAGGACTCTTGCAGGCTGCCATTTCTTCTTCGGCAAGAAAGCCTTGAGATGTTCTGCTTTCACTTTCCCCTCAACTCAACTACAGCATTACATGTGGCCTAAAATTTCGGTATTGCAAGTTCCCCCAAAGTTGGACAACTTTCAATTAATTGCCAATTAAATTCGACTTGCAAACTTGGCTGGTCACTCAATTCTAAGGGAAAGTTTCGTGCAATTAATGGTGTTAAAATTCATTAAATAGAATGTTTCGAGGGTCGATACTTGTAGTAAATGGAATTGAAAATGGCTTTTTTGTAAGCGTTTAGGGGCAACAAAGAGTTTGAGTGTTAGGGCACTCGAAATGTTATCAAAACAAAATTAAATAGGTTTTAATTGCATTGCTTTTAATACAAGTAAATATATAAGAACGCTATATTTTATAAAAATGTTATTTATTTTACAGAATAAAAATAAAAAATTAAAGGTGATAATTTCTTTGAATTTGGACTATTGAACATTTTAATGATAACTGACTTCTGGGAAAAATATTTCCTTTGAAAGGCTTAAAATTATAAAAAAAAAAATGTAAACTGAATTTTCCTTGTAATCCTGAATTTTTCAGTAACTTACTCCCTTTGCTTTTCCCTCACCTTTCATTTAAATCGTGCTCCATCTTTTATATGCTGGAAAATTGCAAAAGTTTTTGCCCATGCAACCAACTTTCTTACCTTCCCCGACTTTTCTGACCTCCTGTCATTGGGAAAGCAACTGACTTTAACTGGCCCTAGCGCAAATAGTTTGTAAGCTGAATGCAAAATCGAAATATTTTAATAATGTAATGAATGACTCTTCTGAGTCAGGGACTAACTGCATTGGATGACTGACTGAATGGGAACACTAAATGGGGAATCGAAAGTAGAAACCTTGACTGCAAGTCGGATTTATGGCTTGAAAATTGTTTATTTTGATTGAATATTTCATAACATTCAGGTGGGTTGGCTGGTTGTTGAGAAGAGCTGCTTTCACTGGGTGCCGCCTGTGGCATAGATTTTCCGTTTACCATTTTCCATTTTCCACCCCATCCATTATGAAAGCCCCGCTCTGCGGAATTAGATTTTGTGGCAGCATCTTACGAGCAGGAGCACACAAGAGCACGAAAATTTTGCAAACTCATGCCAGAGCCTGGTAATTGCCAACACACACGTGTTGGCACATGGCTGCGGAGCACAATTTCCAAATGGCCTTATGCAATTCATTCGGCAAACAGAAATGATCTAACTCATGGCTGGAATTTGCTCAGGCAAGATATGAGAGCACTGCGGGAAAATGGGCAGTTAATTAGGTGGGGTTTCTGGAAACACTTGAATTAAACTCATAAAAAAAATCCTATAGAAAACCAAATAAAAAAAAACCGTTTTGCTTAAAAAGTTCAACACATATCACAAGAGTTTTTACCTAAAAGTATGCAATAGTAAGATCATTAGGCTTCTGAGCTCAAAATATATTGTTGCATAGTTTTAGACACCAACAATTATTTTTTATAAGAATACTTTTGGACTCAAAGACATTTTTCCCAGTGCACAGAAAATAATTTTCAGGAATATACACGAAGCATACAATTTTTATTATGAGCAAATTGTGCACACAAATCGATCAAACTCGAAGCGACAATTCTTGGCAAAAGTAGGATAGCATTTCGCAAGCCCTCCGGCACACCTACACAATATATATTCCTCGGTTTTCATCTTCGACTTCCCCCCAGGACAACTTTTGCCCGGCTCAATATGCAATTCCTGGCTGCCAGCAAATGCAATCAAATGCGAGGAGGGACGAAGGACGAAGGACCATCCTTCTCGCAGGCGGCAATTGCATTGAAACTTATTTTTATTGACACTTTCTTGCCAGCCGACATCCCCGCCTTCGAAAGTTCAACATTTGCATATCGGCCTCAATGGCCTTATTGAGTATCATTCGCAAAAAGGGAGCCACAGACCCACAAACACACTTGAATAAATCAGTCTGGCAATAATGGGGTTCGTTACACACACGCGGAATCAGGCAAATATATATATATATATATCGATAGGTTATGGGGACCCAAGTGGCTGTTAATATTTGTCACGGAGAAACGTTGATTGGTAATAAAGTTAAGAGATTCCTGCGTGAATGGATTTAACGAGCTGATTGTGTAGGAACTTCAATTGCAATTAACTCGAATTTATGTGGTTGGCCGCCTGTTAAGTTTGGATTTTATATTATTAAACACTTCTACAAATGCACTTCAAATAAATCCTTTTTCAATTATATTAATTTAACATTTTTTTCTCACTTTCCAAGTATAAAAGCTTATTTTAAATATTTTTAAAGCTTCTTTTAAAAACTCTCCATAAACTATCAAATGCAGCTCTCCTGATCGACACTTTAAGCTCTTTGTCTCTTCGTTAAAATTGATACAAAAAGCGACGGGCTTCTGTTGGCCATAAAACTTTTCAATAAAGTTGCAGGCTTAAGCCTAATCGCTCCACCACCCCCATTTCGGACCCAGGCATTTATTCCGCCCGATGGACGCAGCTGCAATTTGGTGGCTCCTCTTTATGGCTGACCACGCCCATCACTCTTGAACCCACTCACCCACTTCGTGCCCCACACAACCACCGCACACCACCCACTTTCACATATAGCACACTTTATTACCGCCGCCATAAAACGCTGCAATGTCCAAGGCAATGTTTCATCACAGACGTTGAGTGGGTTTGGGAATTCAAGACGATCCTTACTGTTGACCACCGCAAGCAGAGAGAGAAATTGAGGGATGTTAAGGACTTTGAGACATAAAACTCGGAAGTGAGAAACATGTAAAATCTTAGGTATTTTCGCCTTTAAGCGAGCCAATATGCTGCACCGTAAAGTTTTACTTTGTAATTAATACCAAAAAACTTGGAGTCTTTCGAAAAAGATGCTTTAAAATTACTAAATAAACCTAGATTCTAGAAAGGCCGTTTATCAAGCAATGGTTTGGCCAACAAATGTTTAACAAAAGTCATTTAAAAAAAGATTTTTGTTATTATATTCTTGTTGACAAAAATGTATTCGAAAAAATACCAAATACCATTTAGTATTTTGTAAGGATAAAGGGTATACCAATATATATTAAAAAAATTGGATTCTTATTTTTTTGCAATTAAAAACTTGCGTGTTTTAAGTGGCTATAACTAGAGTTCCTTTTAAGCTGTAGTGGTGTATATTATTTCTTTTTTAAATTATGTTAGTTGTCCTATTTTCTGCCAGTGTTTTGGGGGCTCACCTAAGCTTCTCTTGACCGTGGCACGTGGCTTGTTGGAGCCGCTGTTCAACGTGACCGCAATGGTGGCCGTCGTCCTGGGTTTCTGCGGACCCAGTGGCTTGGCAACGACGGGAAATGGCTTCTGATGGCGTATTAGGTTCGGTTTCAGGCCCTGCATGTGGTTGTGGCCCTGGTTCTGGCTGTGGCTCTGACCATGGTTATGGGTCTGGGTCTCCTGGCTACTGGTGGCACTGGGCAACGCCGAGGTGGAGACCGAGGTGCTGGACCGTTTGTAGCCCTCCGTGAGGAAGGCAGGCGGCGGTGTGATGGGCGGTGCCGGGATGCACATGTGCTCATCCACCGGCGAACTGGCCGCCGTACTAGGGGCTGTAATGCACTCCCGGATTCTGAGGCCTCCGGGCTTCAGCTGATTACAGCTGCTGCCGGTGTTGTTATTGCTACCACCACTAGTTGGAATATTTGTTGGTGGAGTGGTAGTCTCATTGCAGTACAGCTCCAAATGGTGTTTGTCACACCGCCGCCGACGGCGGATATTCGGTGCTATGGTCTTCATTTTGGCGCCATTCGGGGATCCATTGGGATAGCCATTGACCTGCTGGTTGAGGGACGGTACACCGTCCTTGGAGTTCAACCGGATGTAGTGGACGCGGAATATCCGCAGGGGTTGCTGCTTGTTCTGCTGTTGCTGCTGCAGCTGTTGCTTCTGCTGCTGATGTTGCTGCAAGTACTCCTTGTACGTTTGCCGTCGCTGCTGCGGCAGCTGTTGCTGCAGTAGTTGCTGATGTTGCTGCTGCTGCTGTTGCTGTTGCAGTTGCTGGTGTTGCTCCTGCTGCAGTAGCTGTTGCTGCTGCTGTTGTTGCTGTTGCTGTTGCGGTTGCTGATATTGCAGCATTTGTGTGACCGAAGAGGGTTGATTTTATTTAAAATGTCTCTGTTTCTCTGTTTATTATTACTTTAAAAATTGTTCTTTTTTATTATTACAGCATTTGTTAAAATATTGTATTTGTCTCCAAGATGTATTTTTGCCGCAGGTTGGTAATGTTCTGTTTTGTCTCTCAATTGATTTGATTTATTATTTAAAATATTGTTTTTGTCTTCAACGCGTACACATAATATATGCTTTATATATATTTATAGAAAATAGTAACTTTTTATTTATATATTTTTTATAGGTTCATATATATTTTGCATAAATTCATATATTTAAATATTTATTACTTGTGTTGCATTTATATATATTTCTCTGTTTTAAAATGGAAGCTTTCAATTGCGGCGTTTTGTAACTTTGTTTGCTTTTATTTGTATAGTGTGGCTGTCTTTGTTGGTTTTCGGCTTTTGTAATTCACAAATATTTACTTAGTTGACTTGGTTGAGCAATTGGCTAATGGTTTATTCGCTTTTGTCACATTTGATTTAACTTGAAGCCTTTAAATTGTATGTAGAAGTAGCTTATTGTTTTAATGGTTTTAAAATAAGTTCACATTAAATGTTAGTTCTGAAAGCCTCTTTAACGCTTGTCTTTTGACTGTCTGTATATAGATATTTATATATATATTTGTATATATATTTGTATATAGACGAATATAGTTTAGTTTTTGACAACCGACCCGCGTAGTTGACTGTTGTTAACCGTTTAATTATAGGGATTTTTAAAATCGTAGTAATTTTTATTGTAGTTTGAGCTTTTATTCAGGAAACACAATATTTTTCGGTTTTAGTAACTGCCGTTTCAGTTTCTGTTTTTCTCTTTCTGCTATTCTGTAAAATATATGCATTTAAGACGTTAATTATGGGAAATCTTTGCTTTCTTTATGAGCTTTTCTCTTCGCGTTTCCTCGACTTCTGAGTGTTTCTGTCACGCCCATTGAAATTGCTAATCAAACAAATGACTCGGGGGTTTGGCCAATCCACCCCCTCAATCACTTTGTGGTATTATGTAAATGTGTGTTTGTCAAAAAAAAAAAAAAGGAAAAGCAAAAATTAATGGCATTGGCGGCTGAAATGTTGAGGCAGGCTGGTGGAAAAAAGTTGCCACTGATGCCGAATATTGCGGCATTGACGTGGCATATTGATAGCACTCGAACGTGACTGAAATATCGGAAATGCTTCGCAATTAAGAGCCTGGATACAAAAAACACAAAAAAAAGGAATATGGCATCGGCAAATAATGTAATTTTGATGTTATTTGCGGTTTGATGGGAATTCAATTATGAGAAGCACTCCACATGTTTGTTACCCTGGGGAAAATGCGGAAAACAGCGGATAAATGGGCCATGCAAGCCAAAAGAAATGTCCTGTCATCGCAGTACTTATCCAAAGGCAAAAAAATCGTTGTTGTCTGCGAAACGCCAGGGAGTGAATGAAAGTGAAAGTGAAATTCCAATTCCTATTTCTACTCAAGTTGCCAGCGTAATAAGCCAATCAATTCAGTGTCGGATGAACTGCTTCATTAATTTCACTTGCACCCGGAGATCCAGAGAAAATGGAAGAATTATGGTAGGACCACTCGCACATGGCACAAAAGTCACGTAAGCCCGAAGGATGGGGTGGAAAATTCGTAGGGGGCAGCACAGCAAATAAGCCTGCTTAGCCTTAGCTTTTCCTGCCCCACCCTCGTTTTTCTCCCTCAAGGATACTTCAGCAAATGGCATCCATATCGATGGCCATTTGCTTCAGTTAACCCAGCTGGTCCGCCTTCGCTAACCCTGGGTATTATTATTTATGTATCTCGCAGATGCACGGGTCAAATTGCGCTCTCAGGTGCGTGTTCTCTTATTAAGAAAAATATACAAAAATGTACACTGTTAAATTAGATCAATAAAAAAAATATGACGATATATCTACATATTTTTAAAGATTTTAAAGTTTGCAAAACTATATATGTTGTAAGATCATTTCCTAAAAAAAGTGAACTTGAATTATACCAGAAGTTATATTACAATTCTCTAGGATATTATTTATCTAAGAATTTTCCGTGTACACGAGGAAGCCCCGAGAACATCAACGAGCTAAAAGTCTGCAAAGTTAAGTTTAGGGCCAGTAAATTATAATTTGAGTGGCCGGCCCCTGGATAATGATAAAGTTGCATAAAGTGTGTAACCATTTTCCACTTCAATTTGCTTTTCGCTTGGCCCCATCATCTTATCCCCTCTATCAGATTATCTTCCCGACTCAGTCCGACCCACTCTAATTGCCAAAGTTTTTCCATCTATGGAAATCCTCATGTGAATTGAATTGCTTTCTGCCACGGCCGACTTGTGTTTTGTTTATTTTAGCATCAATCGAATTGAAATTTTCGGTAATTTACTTTCTTAGTTTCAAATAAAACTTATAATAGCTATTCCAATGGGCGTGGCTGGTAGTTGTGTGTTTGTGTGAAGCTGATTCTCAAATATTTGCACAAGATACGCATCTATTTCGGCTTAAATGTTGGTTTTATTTATGGCAACTTTGTTTGCATGCCAATGTTTGAGGTATTTTTGCTGATGCGATTAGAACGTTGAGTGGAGAATAGCAATAGAAACTGCAATTTGTAGTAATTTAAGCAATTAATTTAGATAGCAATGGGAAAGTAAACTGTCTGAGGATCCTAATTGCCTTTTTGCCAGAGGATTTATTTGTTTAGGTCTTAAATGGCTTAGAAATAGAAAAATCTCATCGCACTTTAGCTAGTATATGTATATATTATTTGGGTTAAGTTATTAACTGTTTATATTATTTATTAAATCCCTAAAAGCCAAGACTTTTATTATATTTATCTTTTGTTCATCGCTGTTGAAACCATTGCTTATTTATTGTTTATGTGCTCGTTAGAACCGTTTTAAAAAGGCAATAAAATGCAATTTCTAATAATTTGTATTTTATATTTAATTTCCCACTTTGTTTGCATTGAAATATGGCAAATGCGCTTAAATTTTGGCAATTAATATGAGAATCAGCTTTTCAAATCGCTTCTGTGTTTTTCCTCATTTTATTCTTACAATTTTTAATGTATAAAGCACACATAAAAATTCCAATATTTAAATATGTTTTTGTTTATTTTTTCGTTGCTGCTAGCGCATTGGTATTGCGAATAAATTCGTTAAATAAAATGCATTTCGCACTCGCACATTTAAATGCACATAAACATTTAGTGCCAACAATAACAAGAGTTAACAATATAACACCTTGACTTTGTGTTTTGTCTGCCGCCGTGCCAAAGTCAATGCACTTTTTCTTTAATTTGGAAAATTAATGGATCCACTTAGTTTTGAAATCTCTACAAATGTGTATTTTTGCGTATGTCGTGAGCAATTTTCAATTTCATTCACGGCCAAAAATATTTATTTATGATTTTGTTGTTGATTTTTCAGAGCACATAAAAAGCGGCACGCATAAATGGCCAAAAGCATAAAAATTTTAAATGAACTTCGCGCACAAACACAGCTGAGGAAAACACTCGACAATAAATACGTTTAACAGCTCATAAAAATATTTTGGAAAATGGCAGAACATAAAAAGATTACCCAAAAATAACCGAAAAGGTATCAAGGAAATTAGGGAAAAACTCAAAAGACGCGTTAATTATACGCCTCGTATCACATCACAATTTGTTTGGCTTTTGGATTGATAAACATTTGTTGTTCTGTCTCTTGTTTTGGCTTTTTTTTCGAAGAGAGAGATGCTGAGATTTTTTCTAATTTTGGAATTTGGTATTTGAGAAAAACAGTTTTTCCTGTGTTCCGACGGGCTCGAGAATTGCCAACAAACTGATGGCCCACGGAAGCCGTTCAAATGTTTTTCATGACATCGCAGCGCCGCGCGAAATGCGACGAGCGACGAGCAGCGACCAAAACCACACAAGCCGTCGTCCAACCACCCAAGAATTTCGAGCACCGAGAATCGAGCGTCCAGATTCGAGCCACCAGAGCAGCAGCATCACCCACTGATAAGCGGCGCAGAGAGAGCTTTTCCTGGTGGTTGAACCCACTGGGGAAAGTGGTGCCCATCTGCCCAGCCGCTCTCTTAGCTGGCCAAGAAAGAGTTGCGGGCCACGTTGCCCTGTCAATTAGCCACATTATGGCCACATAAAGCAATTATTAATGACACCTTGCAATCCTCTTTCCACTACCCACTGCATAATTTAACCGATGCGACAAAGTTTCCCTTATGGAAATTGTCGTTCTAGCTGGGCGTTTGCATAATCTCATTGTCACAGGCTCGAAGTCAAATAAAAAAGTTTTGGAATAAAAAAGTTTGGTTACTATAGTGGCATACGTATATCATTTTTGGGGGCCACCTAACCGTTAAGAGGAAGTTTTTAAGTTCCTAAAAATGGATAAAACTAAGTTTATAACGCTAAAACTGTTTATAATTAGTGGGAGATTTCATAGGGCACTAAAGAATTTCTCCTCATTGGAACCTTTGATTTAAAAAGATTTATAATTTTTGTTCACTACTTATAAATAAATAAATCATTATTAATTTTGCAGATTTTATGAGTAAAATATATACATTTTTTAATGTTTTAAACATTTTAACCTCAGATATTCATGTCTGAAATATTTTAAACCCACTAATTTTTAAATAGCGTGCTTTTTAGTTATAATTCTATGTCTTTATAATAATAAGATCTCTAAAAAAATACCATAAAATGTTTTAACTTGAAATTAGTTGCCCAAGCATCACTAAACGCATTATGTTTGTTGAAAGAGCTGGAAAAGCTATCAGGTTTTCTCTTGGCCAGGAAAAGCTTTCTCCGACTCTTGCTGCATTTCTCTTTGCTGCTCTCATTGGCTATTATTTTGGGTGGGAGTGTGCGTGTGCGAGTGTTTTGTTTATGCCATGTTTGTTGGCCCGGCTCGCCGCCTGTTGTCCTGTCCACTCCCCACTTTCGCCACGCTTTCCTCGCATTCCCTCGCCCCCTCCACCACCCCTGTTTTTCCCGTTTTCCCCTCATTAATGCACGCCCACAGTCTGATTGAAATCATCAGGCAGGAGTTTTGCGGCTAGCCAGCGAGGGAAAAACGGAAAATGCAGAAAGGGGGGCTTTTCGTGTGCGTCAATGCAATTGCCATGGTCAGGGCCATAAATTTATGCTCGTGTTTGCCTGTTGCACATGCAGTCGATGGAGAAACCATAAACCAAACCAAATAGTAAACCACATTTTTCATATTAAGTCCCAGGGTTCTGAATATCTCAAAAGCAGAGGAAAAACAATGGCAACATGAATGTAATCAACATGAAGGAGCTCGGTTGGATTTCCATAGAACAACAAGAAAACAAGTTGATGAATTATTGTAATTAAGTGAGCCCAAAAGCAGAAGAGAGCACAAATGAGCGGGAAAGTGCGGGAAAAGTGTGGGAAATATGGAGGCTGAAGCAAAATTAATACCGAATGGCATGTGGCAGACAAGCAGCAAATTAAAAGAGCCCAAGTCCAAGTCATTAACAGGCAGGCAACGGGATGAGCTAAACTACAGGGTATTTTCAAAAAGTATGGTGGCACAAAGTATCGCAGGCTTAGGATTTAAAAAAAATTATCACAAAAACCAGCACAAAACATATTTATCTGATTCTTACATTAGCTCCCGTTTAGTTAATAGGCTCAAACTAAATCCCCTTTAGTTACTCAAAATAAAATAAATAACAAGGGTTTAGGAATCACTTTTAAATTTAATTTTTATAGTTGTTTAAAAGTATACAACAATACATTTTAAACACAAAAGTATAATGATAAATACCCTAAATTTAAAAATCACTTTTAAATTCAGCTCTTAAAGTGCCTAGAAGTTTGCAATAATATATTTAAACCTTAAAAGTACAATTATTTTGTTCAGAAAGAGGACCTTCCCTGTATCACTGCCTACTTTCGGACACCTACAAAATACATTTAAGTTCCCTTTTAACTTAAAGCTATAGGTACCTTTTTATTCTAAATAAATTCTTTTAAAAGGTGCCTTTGATTCGTAAGCCAGCGAAATGCCGCAGATTCAACAGCAAACTATTGAAGTTGGGCGCAAGTGTCGCACAGATAACTTTCGCGTTGATGAGCAAACACTTCAAAGTCATAACTCGATGGCACTGAGTGTCGCCCTTCTCATTTCCTGGCGCGTCCTTGGCCGTGTCCTTCCCCCTGGTCCCTCCTTTCCTCCTGTCACCGGCCCAGTCCCTGTCCTTTTCGTCCTTTCACCATCAATGCCAGGCTCCATCATTGTCATCTGGCTACGAGGGAAAAACCCACAATAGTGACACGCCGAAAAGGAAGTGTGCCTGTGCCCACAAGGTTAAACATCGGGCTAAATATAAACCAGTGGCAGAGTGATTTGAATTGAAATTCCCAGCAATCTCCAGGGCGAAACCGAGAGCTAATCAAGGCCAGGACTCTGTTGAAGGTCCCCAGGGGGGAAAATCAGACTTCATCTCGAATGCGCAACAAGGGAAAGCCATTCCCCCTTTCCCAAAAATATATAATATATTAGGGTGGGGGAACAACAAACCAATGCCAACTAGTTGGTATAGAAAACACAAGTTTACACCAGTTTATGGATGCTAGCAGCGAAGCTATAGAAGCTAAGATATGTAAGACAACCACGCAATGGATGCCAAAAACACGGAAAGAGACGGCTAGAGGTGGGGCGAAAGAGACAGCCAGCTGAAACGAAGAAAGAGACGGGGAAAACTATGGCGGCGGGCGTCCTTCCGCTTTGTTGTGCCCATTGACAGGGGAAACAAAAGGGGAAAATCGGGGGGGAAAGCGGCCAAAAGAAGGCCAAAAGGGAAAAACACACCAAACAACAGATAGCTGGTGAGGAATCACAAAAAGGACGGCTGCCAGCATCGAGCAAAATGCCAAGGAAAATGAAAAATAAATACCAGAAAATGCAATTGAAATTTTCGGGCCGCAAACAAAAATAAAAAACAGCGAGGATAAACAACTGTTGGCGAAATGCTAGCAAGTTAAACTGGCTTTTTAAACGATTTAGTGACACATGTTTAAGGTAAAAAGCAAAAACATGCAAGGCAAAATATAGAGCATTGCATTTATACTAAAGTATTTTGATTTTTATTTAATAAAATTAAATCATTGTAATTATTACATAAAAACTTTAAAGATGTCACAACATCATTTTATGAGTTGCTATTTATTCATCTGTTAAAAAGGGCATTTTTCATGCAATAAATATTTTTATATTTCTATTTTTTGAACAGCCCATTGCCAATATTGTAGTAAATAAAAAAACAAAGGACATCTGGCAGGAACAACACAGAAACTGCTTACATAATCACAAAAATACATAGTCAGCGGCGAGGAAAGAGAGAGCATGACACGGTTAGAAAGAGAGAGGGCGAGGGAGCCTTGGAGCCTGTGAACTTGGCTTTCAACGTTGTGCGACTTGAACTTGAATTCGCTTTTCGCCGACAAAACGGCACGTGCTGGGAAAATTGGAAAAGCTTTTTCCTCTCTTAAATCTTTCCCCGGCTCTCTTAGCCAGGAGAAAATGCTCCCTTTTGCATTAAAAATGCCAGTGACGCAAGTTATCAAAAATTTATCACCCAAAAGAGAAGAGCAACAGGAATAACAATGATGTGCCATTCTCCTCTAAAAAAAAAGATGGAAACTATTTCGGGTCATATTTTGGATTTTTTTCTTTGCCTTAGCCGATGCAAACAGGTTGTTTGCTTCGTAGACAAAGGCACCGAGAGGCTGTCCCCAATTTTAGAGTGGCTGCCAGCTGGGTTTTGGGGTGCTGCAAACGAAAAAGAAAGGACCGAGCAAGCCGGAGAATTGGCCAAATTAAATTTTAATAATTAAATGCACACAAAGATGAAGGCACGTGCAAAATTTGCATGCGAAATTCGGTTAAGAACTTCGGCTCGGCGAGCACATGCCGTTGCATAAATAAAACCGCTTTAAAACACCCACGCTCAGCTCACAGAATGAAAATGACAATGACAGGGATGAACACCCCGAGTCCTGGATGTTCCCGCCAGGCAATGTCAACTTTGATTGAACGGACAGGACGGCAGGAATCCCTCCTCGATTGAGAGGACTCGTCCCTGAAAGCATTTGCATAAGACCACGGGCCTTACACAATGGTCAAGGGGAGCGGGGAGCGGGGGAAAAGCGGATTGGAAAGTCGGCAAAGGAAACTCATGTAAATCGCAGAGGCGGGATTGATGCAAATAGTCGTTAGGGGGCGAAAAAAAGAAGACCAGGAGGGCCCTTAAGCAAAATCGATACAAATTATTTTGAATTATTTTTTTGTAATTGGACGAAACGTTTCAAGTGTTTGGCCAAAGGAGAATTTGAAATTCGCAACCCACTTTGGCATATTTAATTTGTTCAATTCAATGCTTATCTTACATTAATGATTTTATTTCGGGGAAAATGTAATGTTAATTATTAGGAAATTTTTAAAACTTCGAATGGATTTTTATACCATAAATAATATAATACCTTCAAAAACTGTTAAGTGTTTAAGTTAAAAAGCAAATAAATATGCCAAATGCTAACTTCCTTGCAAAAATTGATGCGAAAAATATGGAAATACCTTCATTACAGCTCACATCCTGCATGGCTCTTAAATCAAGCGTATATTTTCCGAATTTGCTCATACATAAATTTACCCCAGCAAATTCAATTTGCATTCCTTTAAACCACAACAAAACAGTCCCACGTCACGGGGGACCGTGAATATGCTCTTTTCTTTCGTATTCCCAAAACCCCACCGCAAATCGTATCCCCGGAAATCTAGGAAAAGTCCTAGGAGAAGGCGGATGGAAGAGCTTAGATAAACTACAGACAGAATCCTTGGGACCGTCGCACGTAATTCATTTTTATGAGCTGCCACAACTTGTTGGCTCTGGACAGTTTGGTTTTAGCCAACTTAACGAAAACAAATGATAATCATTTTCATTCTCATTTTACGCCCGCAAAATGCAAATAGTCGAAAAAAAACAAGGCGGCAACTTGGCTTGGGTAAATAGAAAGTCCTTCTCATGGCCAAGGTTGTCTACCTTGTTTCTACTTTTTTCTTTGGGACAAGAGCCAAATTGCTGCGACTTGGTTGCAGGAAAATATCCGCGAACAATGGAAAAATCACAGAGGAAGTCCTGCAGACAGAACACAGCGACAATAAATATAGTCGACTGCAGACAAGTCCAAGGATAAGCCCATAATTAACTTGGCCGACACACACACAGCGCACATGTCGAAGCGCTGAGTGAGAGCAGCCTAAATTGAAATTGCCCTGGCAGAAAAAATAGGTATATAAATCAGGCGGTGCGAGGGGTCGAGCGCCGGAAAATTGTTGCACAAAAATGCGTTGTAATTGCCGAAATCAAATGGCCGTAATTTAGGTTGACAAGGACGACATGGAGGCACAACTACGCTTTTATTTATGCAAATCTCCTGGCTGAGGATGCGTGCGTGTGTGTAGGTGGACAGTTGAGGGAGCTGCTGGCCAAAAATGTTCCATATTAGAATTATGCAAATGAGACAGTCCACATCGATGCAGGATTCTGTTGAGAAAGGGGGTGGCTTGGGTTGGGTTGGTTGGGTTTCGGGTTGGCAGAACTGCCTAAATGTCCTTGGAGCCCCCCCCCCGATCGGAGTTTGTCCGACGGCCAACAAAGGCTGGCAATTTGAGACACAAGTTTAAGCTGTTCGAAATGTTTAATTTGAAGCAATTCAATTTCAAGTTTCCAGTGAAAACTTTTCCTCTGCCGCCCACACAGAAAATACATTCGCACATGTTGCCAATGGTAACAATGTCCACTTATAAGGAAATTAGGCAAGTTGTTCACACGTTCAATTTGCAAACTAACTTAAATTCTGGTTCGAGATACTTTTTCTAGAAGAATGAGGTGACATTTATTATTTATATTTTGGCACTTAAGTGAACCACTTAAAGAACCCACTAAAGGAGTTTTTTACTAGACTTTAAGAATTTTGAAAAATAAAACTTCCTATATATTGGTAAAAACCTAAGACTTCCTATCATTTGCCAGCATTTTTACAAAAACATTTTTCCCTAAATTTTTATTTAGCAAAAATTGGAAATTCTAACATATAAGCCCATAGTTGTATTTTGTTTGGCAATGATAATTTATTATGAGTTTCCTCATTTTCAGTAAATTAAAGTGTTTTTCTATTGCTCAAAAATATTATCTAGTAACTTGGGTCGTCAAAAAACAGACAATAAATTACGTTTTTCTAGCATTATTAAATAAGAGCTTTTTTTACAGCATCCCCACCCAATCTTCAGAACCTTTCGAATGTCCCAAATTAGTTGCCTCCAAATCGAACTACTGTAATGTGACACATTAAGCGGCACCAATTGAATTTTTCCCGAAACTGTTGCCCGGAAAAGCCAGCCTGGAATGCCTTTGATCAGAGGCTCATCATCAGGCGGCGAACAGCAATAAAAAAAAATACAAAATGAGGGGAATAAAAAATAATAATGTCAGGCCAAGCCGCCGCCGCATACGGAATACTTTAAAAGGAATGCCGAAGGTTCCTCCGCTCGGAGATATTTATGTATACATTTTTTTCGCCTCTTTTTTTCTTTTTTGGAGGCAGTGGCGGGAAGGTGAAGGACACGGCATCGCATGTCCTTGCGTTTAGTGGCTCTATGTGTGTAATATAGAGCAGATATCCGCTGCTACTTTCCCCCGTAAATCAACGAAGCTGGGGAAATCACTTAGGACCATGACGCCGCTGCCCTGATAAGTTGGCGGTTTTAAAATTAATGGAGACGTTCGCCTTGCTCAATGTTTTTTTCCCCAGAAGGCTATTAAATGGGGGTGTGTGTGTGTGCAGCTACTAGATATTTTACTTCAATGCTTAGACTGCAGTTTTTATCGCTCAGATTTTTGATAATTCATGGTTTGAGTTTTTCGACTTTATGAGGTTCTCTGTCTTACTTTTCAATTGATTGAACATGATTTGTGATAACCCATAGGAGGCCATAAAAATTATATTTTGTTTAAAAGGAAAAGCTCTTTTCCTAAAGCTTTTCAAAGAAAATGGTTCTGGTTCTTGGCTGATTTTCTTACTCGAAACAGCTTTTTGAAGCTTTCACCTGCTTCACGGCTGTCCAGTAACATTCTCTGTTAACTTGGTTTTTGGAAATTCAAATCTTAAACGTTATAAAACTTACGCTATGAAAAGTCGGGCCACACATTTCTTGGGAAAACTCACCTGCAATGAAAGAAATAAGAATTTTATTATTCAAAAGTTGACAAGTCGGTGGAGAAAAAATCAATACAGCAAAACGCACGCTAAAGTGCACTTAAGAAAGGTATTCACACTCATACAAATTCACTGAGAGAAAATACGCCTTACAAGATATTGGACATTAGAAATATGCCCAAAGCGTGCCGAAAGAAATGAGGCCCAACATTTCTTAAATCAATAATTTAAAAGATTTTATTGGTTTAAAGCATGTTTTTTTATTTTTCTATTCTTTATCTACCTATTAATACATATATACATTTTTTTCTCAGCTTATAAACAAGGAGATACATTTTTCTGTATCTTTTTGTTGCCGCTCAGTAGTCATCAAATGGCCCCCAGGCGACGAACTGCGAACAAGCCGAGACGATGAAAAGCGGGCTCAGCAGACCACTTAACCTTGATGATCGGCACACTCCAGAAAAAAGCCCCACCCACAGCCACAACAGAAACCACCTCCCAAACATCTTGCCCCTTTTTCACTCATTTATTTCGCCTCAGTTACAATTCAAGTCATCAAGATTAATGCGACCCTGTCGGTCGCACGTTGTCACCGAGATAAATCACAGCAGAATTGCCCACATGGCGTATGTGCAACATTTAACTTAATTAAATCTCGGGCTGCCGAAGATAGTTGGACCACAAACGAAAGACCATGAAGTAGATCAACTCGAAGCCACTGATGAAAGAGCAGCCAATGCAAATGCCCAGCACGCCTCCAATGTTTGCTTGGGGTTAAATAAATGTATATTTTATATATAAAGCGTATTAATGGGTGTTTTTTCAGGAGTTAAGTAAACTCACACAGCATCTGATACCAATGGTAGAGTATATTTGTTTTGTACAGCTGACGATGTGGCGTTTTAAATTTAAAATTCAATTCGCTTCGCCAGGGATGCAAATGTCCCAGGATTTGTTTGTTTAATCTATAGAACAATTGATTGCAGAGCGGCAGACACAGTGGACACTGAGCCGGTGACCAGTTCTCTGAGTTATTGTATAAGAACTAAATAGTTTTAAAGAGGTATTCGAACTGAGAAACTCACCCTCTACAAACTGCAAGCAAGTTATATTCTCCAAAGTGCAATGCTTAAAGTTTTCCCCACTAAACTCGAATGGATATGGCACACACTGGCAATTAATTAGCGTGGCTTTTATTCTACACTCATGGAGGCACTTTTCCCTGCTCTCGCCCTCTCCAGGAAAATAACAGCCTCGCTTTTCTATGGCATACCCTTTTAATTTAGCGTTTCCCCGAAGCTCCATAACTTCTATTTGTATAGCTGCTTTTTCACCAGGGCTAATGCTAAGTCTACCCAGCCAACTTGGAACATGCAAACTAAAGCCAGGAAAGTTATCTTCTAAAAAATGTGCATCTTCTTGTGAGGAATCCAGAAAAATTGACAGTTCTCCTGTCAGACTTTCCTCTTTTAACACGCAACAATTTCTCTGACTGTAAGCTTTTAACATAAATAACTCTGAGCAACTGACACCCTTACCATTCATTTTACATTTAAGTATTAGGGACTCACAGGCGGGAGTTAAACTTAATAAAAGTGAAGTAATATTCTCTTTAGCCACTAAGGAATTTATATGATAGACCTCATCTGGTTTCACGGATAAGGGATCAAAGTATCCCCTGAGCAATGACAATTCATTGAGCCAATAATCCTGCGATTTGTTACGAGCATAAACTAAATCCTGTGCATAAGTCTTCATTTTCCTGTGACTAAATCTGTAGCCACTACATATTCGTAGCTCGGGATAGTTCATTTCGTCTTCCAAAACCTTTAATTCCGATATTTCTGCTATAGTTGAGTAGCTGAGGAATTCCAGAATCATTGAAAACACTGCATAGCCAGCGAAAAGTATGCCAACGCTAATAAACAAAAACCAGAAGATTCTCTGAACTCGGCGTTTTCGAATAAAGTAAAGCAGGCCGAAACCATTGAGGCTTGTTTTTCGAAAATATTCCACAACTGTTCTATTAAAAGCTGTCACAATTCGAGACATTTTGGCGGTACTAGAGTGGCCTACGCTGTTGTCAGGATATTTTATAGCCCTCCAGCTGGGGAATTATGGTCTTGAGATACCCGGTTATTCAGTGCAGATAGCTCCTCGCATTTCTCCAGTCGAATAAGTAACGTCAAATTATATTCAATTCAACAAGTAGGGGGCGTGGCTGAGTAGCCATTAATGGAAATGGCAACTGCCGAGTATCGTAAGTCGAACATGCAACGACTGTCAACTGTAATTTACCAGAAAGTGCTGCAAGATACACAGCACACAGATACACACCCACACAAGGAAATTGAAAATATCACGCTAATGCGAGGGTCGCATATTAATGTGGTTCAGTGGGGGAATCCCCATTCCGAATGTAAAACGAGGAAGGCTAAAGTCTGTGTTAAGCTACGGGAATGTGTATTTGATGATTTATATGGCTAGCAGTTAATTCAATTCATGTTTCAAACAAATAAATGTAAAAAGACGTATTCAAAAATCATAAATGTAAGTGATTAGTTGCGGACTTTAGTTGTAAAATCTAAGTCAATTCAATTAGGACAGATTCTTTGCCATTTGTATTTATGGTTTTGTAAAACATTTTACGGAAGTATTTATTCTTTAGGGAACAATATATTGAATTAAATGATAAGAAATGTTTCTAGTCATCTTCACATAATAAATAATTTGTTTAATATACTTTTACCGAAGATTAAGAAAATATATAAGAAGATGAGTTAAAATTGAGCCATTTCACTCGACCAAAAACTTGTAGATACGCTTTAATTGTAAGACAACCCCTTAAAATGAAACGAAAAATCTCCCAAAAACTTTTCTACATAATCCTATTTCAGCTTAAATCTCTGGCACTTGTTACCAAAACCGAGAATAAAACTAATCACGGAACATGTATATATTTTAGTTGCCCCAAAGCGAGAAATCTTCTCAAGCCCTCCCTCTCCCTGTCTCTTTCACTGCCCAGATATGCCCCTCTCTTTCCGACCACGATAGACCAACTGGGCAAACAAGTTGAAGAGCTAAAACGCAATGCGAACAAACAACAACATCTGTGGGATAAAACTAAATAAAAGTGAACAACAAGTTCCAATAAGAAACACACTCACACGCACACCAATGCACCGGACGAAGAAGCAACATCCACACACACCCACACATCCCACACACAATAATTTCCGGTTCAATTAAACGCTTGTTTATTTATTTATTTATACGTAGCTTCTACGGGTGTTCCACTTTGGGGTGCGAGGGGCTTGAGATATTAAGGAGGACGAAACGTGGTGTTTTCGATTTAATTGTGGGGGCATAGACTTGAAGGAAGAAGCAAAATGAGACCAAAGAAATTCCACTAATTTGTTTATGAATGAACTTGGCCCACAGAGAAGGCAAAGCAAAAAATATGGCCCAAATGTCAAAGATAAAAATATATTTTTTTATTTATTTCGTTTGGGGAATATTTCTGCTTACGCATGTAGGCAAGTAAGTCGTTAGTAATCAATTTATTGTAATAAATGATGAAGAATGCACATCAAATTTAAAATACTACAGCCGTTTACAACTAAGAAAACACCTTGGAAATGGTTAATCCTGTCAGGAAACTCGCGACCTTCGAACGGATTTGCAAAGTGGTTAAAGGCGAATGCCGGAGGCGAAATTTATGCAGCCGTAAGAGCGGGGAAATTGCTGAAGGGGGCAAAGGGGTTAAGGAAACTGGAGAAGATATGCGGCGGCTAAGGGGTTATTCAGGAGGCAGGAAGACAAGGGCAACTAACCGCAAAATGATTGCATACTTTAATGGGCGAAGCACTTAGGCCGCCTCCTTCACCCCTCACTCAGCCCTTCTTCACTCCTTCGCAACCCATTCCCAACCCCTTCTTCCCTCTTCTTGCACTTTCTCCGCTGTTGTCTCGATTTCCTCGTTTCCGCTGTAAAATTGCATCAGTAAAAATAGCGTAAAAATTGAATAAAACTAACTGGAAGAGAAAAAGTGGGCGGGAAATGGGCGTGAGCAACGCATAAATGTGAAAGGTTAGACTTGCAATGCGTGTCAGGAATGCAAGAGAGCCGCCGAGAGCGAGTGGAGAAAGGGGTTACAGAAAGCAGCGGCCAAAGAAAAGGGTTAAGTGCTTACTCATACTTTGTGGCTTATGGAATGCAAAAGCAAAGAACAGCTTACGGGGAGAAAGTAGAGAGATAGCGGCAGAGAAAGTGGAGGGTAAAACGAGCCAAAGGAGGCTGCTAAGTGCCCAAAGGCATTCCCCGCCCTCGCAGGTCACAGGAAATGCCTGAAACGAGATGGTTGGAGAATGCTAACCTTTCACAAAGAATTTGAATTCCAGGTGTTAAAAATAAAGTTCAAACTCGCCAAATATTTCAGTACAAATAAGTGAGTGAGAGGAAGAAGTTCCTTATAAAAAAGGTAAAACTAATAAGTAATCAATTGCAAAATATAATTTAAAAGCTTTTATAAAAACAAAACATTTATAGTACATTAATATTTAACATTTTTTGGTTAACATAATAGTTTTCCCCTCATTAATTTCTAACCTTTAAGTATTATTTTTTCTGTACCTAGTTTATTTTCCATGTGTTTACCTATTTTTCTCAGTCTACAAAGGCTAGCATTCAATTAGGATTAACCCCAAACTAACAGTCGATCAACGGAAGAAATAAAGTGCAATCAAGGCTGAGCTTGACTGACAATCAGGACAAACTAGAGAACCGCAAGGTTAACAAAAATGTACTTCACCTCCAAACAAACCGCCAGCCAGCGCCTCGAACACGTTATATACCTTTCGTATCCCAATCTAAGCAGATAAACAAACTCAAGGACTGCACCATTATACCCCCGAAAAATCCACAAACATTTGGCTAGAAGCGAATACAACAAGGAAAGTGCAAAGGCAACATAGAAATCACATTGCACTCAAAAAGGCTATCGAGTAATTTACACACACAGGGTCACAAAGGAAGCAAGTAGTAAAACCCAATGAAAAACCGTGAAAAGCGGCGAAAACAAAAAAAACGCAATGCGAAATGCACAAAAAACCAAAATATACGAGGTGCTATAAAAAATGTTACAAATGACTGTTAAGTGAATGTTAAGAGGGAAACCCTTAACAGGGGGAGAGAGGAAATAAGGATAAAGAGAGCGCAGGATGCAGAGCGCAGGCTCTCATTTCCGCTTTCGTGACGTCGTCGGTGACGTTGCATAGAAAAATGCGAAAATGCGTGTGCAGCAGGAAGCGAGAAAAACCGAAAAGCGTGACAAAAAAGCCTCAAGCTGCGTTTCTTTTTCTGTGCCTGAGATTTTTCTTTGAGAGCCGCCTAGCCTAATGAGCGGAAGGAAACCCCGAACGAGTGAGGTGGGAAAATTGTGGGTGCTGGGGACAGGTTGGCGATTGACAGTTGAAGTGCATTGAAAGGAAAGGGGATCGACTGGAGAATACTACAGAGCACTGACAACTACCACAAAACTTGTGTAAACTTTCTTAAATTAGTCAAGAACTTTCGTAAACCAACTTTCAAACTTCCCAAGAAACACACAATGTTTGGACGAACTTTTAAAGATGAAAAAATATAACTTTTTATTAAGGTAGACTAAAAGTTATCATAAAACTTTAATTGAAAAGGTGATAGAATGTTGAGAAAGCTAATAGAATTTAATATTTATTTTATTAAATTAACTGAAATAAGCCATCAATTAATTTCGTAGTACGAATACACTCATGATTTATCTCCCGGGAATATTTCGCATTTCACAACGCATGCCTTTGCCACTCGGTTTACTTACTCATTTGCACATTCAAATTTACACTGGTAAAGAGGCTATTAATAAGGGAAAAATAGAGATTAATGCTTAATGTACTATATATATTTTTATAGAAATGTAAGACTAAGTGGAAATTGTAGAGGTTTCAATCATTTTAAAATGTGTCAAAAAGTATGCAGCAAAATATTTTGTGGTGTACTCTTTTCAAAAGAATATACCTTAAAAGTTACAATGCATATTTATTTAAAGTCTCATTATTTTCAAAATAATAAAGGTTTCAGAAATGAAGACCAAAAATGTTTGATAAAGTCAAATCGTTTTAAAATGTGTCTAAAAGTATGCACCAAAATATTTTATGTCAACATCTTTTCAAAAGCATACACTCAGTCTCATTATTTGTAATATATATTGGCATAAGATGATGAAAGGGTTGCACAAAGAAGATCATAGATACTTGAAACTTTCTATTTAATGATATTAGTAAATTATATTTAGTTCTTTTCTGTGTATTCACATACTCGTATTCAACACTTGATTCGTTCCTACCTTTGAAACAAGCACAACCCATGATGTAGCCCATCATCAGCGAGGCTTTGATGTCGCCCTTCAAGCTGATTCGCTTGTCTCCCAATTAACTTTATATCCTTTCGAATTTATTTTCGATTCCTTGAAGTTGTTGTTATTGGTGATTTTGTTGGTGTTGTATTTGCAGTTGTTGATTTTGGAGTCTTGAAAAAGTGAACGACATTGGGAACGAGGTGAGTTGAAAATGGCAGTTATGGGAATAAACCTAATCTTTTGCTCACTGTCTTTTCGGCCATGTATTATTTAGCACGCAATCTGGGTTTATGGGGCCTTGGCGTCGGACCTTATCACTGTTAACGGTTAACGGGAATTTATGCAATAAGCCCCATGAAACTTTTATTTATTATTGCACACCGCACATTGAGGACACGCACAAACTTAATTCACACTTGACTTTATCACATATTCTAGTTGTTGATTGGTGTTTCGTAGTTGATTGGTGTTGTTGTCTATAGCTAATAAAGCCTTTCGAACTGATATCGCACTACGTTTTGCGCTCTTTTTAAGGTTCATAAGTATATTGATTATCACTTAAAATTGGTTGGGGTTTCTTATGTCGCGTTGCTTTTGGTCTTGCCTCTCCGATTGCTTTTCTTTATTTGGCTCTCCCCGCTAGGAATTATCTTTGTGCGATGATTGTGGAAAATTTACTCATTCTCGATGATTTCACTCGTTGCCATTCTGTGTCTCGCCGTCTTTTTGTTGCTTTTGTCAATTGTGCGTTTGCATTTTATAATTTATTTTACTTGATTGTGCAGTTGTTGTGGTTGGTGTTTGTTGGATTTTAATTTATAATATCACAAAAGAGAATCTCTGGCACGCCGGCAGGAACCAATTAAAATTGTTATTAATAATTACGTGAAATTAATCATAAACATTTAAGGAAGCTGTAAACGCTTTTTGTGCTTGTATTTCGGTTTGGGAAATCATATATTGGGGTTGATAATGATGAAAGAGACGAATAGCAGAGGGCATTTACTCGGAAATTGTATTTATTTATAGCAGGAGGATCAAAATGCGTCAAAGCCGAGAGTTTAAATTGGTTATTAAACTCATAAAAAACGAATGTCATTGATTTCTGAACATTAAAATAATAAAACAAAAAAACTTCATTACTCAAAATTACCCAAAAAAAATCTGTATTTTGGTCGAGAAAATAAAAGTAATGATCCAAAAATTGAATGGCATAGCTTTCTGAACTCGTAATAAATTTTCCAATCAATTGGCATTCACACCTAAAAATTTTAATTTTGACCAATTTTTGCAAAAATATATGCTGCTACCCCTTTTAAAAAAAGGTAAAATATGCGAAAATTTTAAGTTTCCTGGATTAGTTACAAAACGACTCCAATCAATTATATAGCTTGTTAGATTTTCAAATCAGCGCGTATTTTTGTTTCTGGATTATTTTTGACCAAGTTACACAAATTAATTTAATTAATTTAATTAATTAAAATTATTAGTCTTTTGGGTGACAAAAATATAGCATAGCATAGCTTGCTGAACTCGCAAGGAAATTTCCAATCAATTGGCATTCACACCCAAAAAATTTAATTTTTTACCAATATTCGCAAAAAAAAGGACGATGCTACTCTTTTCAAAAAAGTCAAAATTTTCAATTTTTTCAGTTTTTTGAATCTGCAAAAAATGGATCTGATTATTACCTAGCTTATTAGGTGCCTAAAACAGTGAGTTTTTTAGATTTCGGACGATTTTTGACTAAGTTACATAAAAAAAAGCTACAACAAATACTGTCTTTATCAAAATGTTGGGTTTTTAGTTTCCACCAAATACTTCAAAATAATGTAATTGGTATTTCGATATTCACAAAACAGGACGATGAAACTGGAATTCTTAGACGCAAATTCTTCAAAACCTAATTTCTTTTAAAAAGCTATCTTTCAGAAGAAAACCAAGTGTTTGGTTAAATAATTGGTTTACAACGATGTTATTCATCACACTTTTAAATCTATTCATTAAATACAAAGAAAATACATTTTACGCAATCAACTCTGGGCCCTCGAAAACACTCATGACCACTTTACACACGGTTTAAATTTCCGTAGCAACTTTAAAATGGCAATGCCAGCCACTTGAAAGCCACTGGCCCGAATTGTGGCCATATTTGCTTAAACAAGCAGCCCATTGTCCATAAATAAGCGGCAGACACAAGCAAAAACACTAGCCGAGAAACTGTCAGTGGCCCAAATTGATAAAGATTATCCCAAAGCCAATGCGACAGGCACGGGCCGATGCCGCAAACGAAAAGGCATATATGTGTGCAAAAAGAAAACAGCCAGAGGGCGGAAAAACTGTGACTGCATTGATCAGAAGTCCGCCCACAAAGATTTCAATTCAAACTGCGCGTAATGGTAATGGTAATGGGACTGACTTCACTCGGCGGGGTTCTGAGAACAAATAAGCTTGAAAAATGAGAAATGAGAAACGAAATACCAGAAGTTGCAGTGAGACAAATTTCTCGCCAGCCAATT
Organism: Drosophila biarmipes; assembly: GCF_025231255.1. NCBI lineage: Eukaryota > Metazoa > Arthropoda > Insecta > Diptera > Drosophilidae > Drosophila > Drosophila biarmipes. The sequence continues at coordinate 15,527,468 of NC_066613.1, forward strand.
GTTCATAATTAAACACACAGACTTCGAAACGAACATGGGAAATCAACGGGCGGCCAAACGACCACATCAAGTATACGCCACCATAAAAGTGAATTTTTTGCGCGCGAGAATTATAATTGATGGCGCCCACATTCTGCTACCAATATCTCTTCCATATCTCGCCTTCCGTCGCAGTGTGGATTTTACGGCCCCGGCTGGAGGTCAGTAGCACAGGCCCCATGCTTCCAGAGGTGAACAATTTCAGGGGAACGGGGGGCAAGACATTGACATTGTCATCATTCGACTTTTATGGCGCCTTTAAAAATGTATCTCGAAATTGTTGCCATCGCTGGGGCGAAGATGGCGAAATGCGAGATGAGTAGCAAGTGGAGGAAGTGAAATTGCGAGTGGGAAAACGAATTCAGAACACCCTTAAAATCTTATAAAGATTAAAATTTAGAACAATTTGTAGAAGTTTTTAGGTAATTTCAACTAACATAGGCAAGTTTTTTCGACATAGATTTTACAGATCATTAAAATTAATTTATTTTGATTTTTATAATATATTTCTTAAGTATTCTTCAGTTGTATTCTCTTCAACTAAATATTTTCCCATATCCTAAAATAATATTTTTTCAACTTTTTTGTAATTTTCTTCAAAAACCTGTAGGCCCCAACAACCAGTAGAGTATAAATGCAAAATGAAAAATGAAAAACCGAAAGATTTTTGTGTGTTGCTCAGTTTGTTTTTCGCCCATTTGCTCTTTAGCTCTGCCTTTGGCAGTATGTTTACACTGGGGGAATGCGAAAACAATAAATCGGAAGAACGGCGAAAAGAATTTCCTAATTAATGAGCTCGAGGGTCGAGCCGGCCGAAATACTTGTATACTTGTATATCCTGAGAAATATAAATTTGAACAACAAATTAGCTCGGGCCCACCCACCAGCCCTCCCGCTGGCCAAGTGGAAAGACAACAGGGGCAGAGCTCCAAAGTAATGGCCAGAAAAATGCGAAAGCGAACCCTGTTTAGTCATTTGCATGTGTTGTCTGCCGAACAGGAACCGGATATCCAAATGTCGGAATTACGAGCGTCGGACATGCAACCGAAAAATACATACGTATACGTGGAAATGGGAGTGGTCGTCGGAACACGTCTCTATTTGGTCACCCCGATTGGACTATATTGACTCTGCCCCAGTCCAGAATTTCTTTTTTCTGGATTTTAATTAGCCAAATTAAATTCGCCTGCAAACAGAACACAGCTGTGAATGAAAATCGATTTAGCGCTGGCGACTTTGCACATTAATTTCCATTTTAATAGAGAGATATTGTCCGTCCGCCGGGAGGGTAAACAAATTGAAACGAATTCATTCATCAGGTGACCTCAACTAATGAGCCGGTCAGCCCGAACAAATAAAGCAAGAAAACCGAACGCAGGTGGAATGTCTGGAAAACTTGAATAAAGCCGTACATTTATTTGACCTTTTATAGCTACGCTTAAAATTAATAATCATTAATTTAATCTAGATACAAATTCAAAAAAACATGCTTGGTGAGATCTTCAAGAATGGAGAAATAGAGCCCAGACTAATATTAAACAGCCAGCTTGGCCAATTTCGCTCTGAGGCAAGACACTTCCATTGGCCCCCTCTAATTGCATTATCATGCTGAGTCAATTAGGTATTGTGTACACTATATAAAGAAGATATTCACACATATATGCCTTATCTGCGACTATGCGGTTCTAATGTGATTTCGCTTTAGGAAAGAGCCCAAACAAGAAGAGAATCTTTATTAGATTAAAGTGCGGCGATTCGTAGAAAACTCGCCATGGGGATGGAAAAAGTAAATATTGTACAATAAATTATATATCTCTGGTTAGGTAAATATTTTATCACCCATTATGTATCATCATACGAAAGCAAATATTGTCTCATAAATTGTTAGGGTTCCCCTACCCTATGTGATTTCTTACATTTTGTTTGCAGTTCCGTTGTGCAAATATTTAACTTGGCAATGTATCAGTTCTATAGGGGCTTCTACTGCTACTTATAAAACCAAACTATGGTTATGTTTTGAAGTAAATGTTGTCTAATAAAATTTAGAATCTCCCAATGAGCGCCTCATTTATGTGGCTATAATTTAACACCCTGGAAAGACAAATGCTCTATAATAAATTATTCACCTATATACAAGCACATATCTCCATTCGCGGAGCCGATATCTCTGCGCTGCCAGTTCAATATACCCTTATCTATTTAAGCAAACTTTCATTTTTCTTTCAGTGGTCATTAACTCTAAGCACTGGGCCATAAAAATGAAACTAATGGCCATAACTCACTTAGGTAAGTCCCCAGCGGGAAAAATAACAAGAAAAAAGAGAGCAACAGGACGCCCCGTGGACGCAGGATGAGTGTTCACTGTACGGCGCACTCTCGTTACAAAGTGCGTGACCTAGCCCAACACCGACTGGAAATTGTTTTTCTCAGCGGGCAGGGCTATCAGTTTGATGACTGACACTATTACACAAAGTCGAGGAACTCGAGCTCAACATGATTCATCAGTGGATAATCTAAAAAATAAACATTACAGAAAATGAATATAAAAAATGCCATGAAAAGGCAATTTGTTAGTCAAATGATTTTGAAATCAAAGCACTCATACACTCGCAAGCAGACTCTTCACACGGATGCACAGCAGGGATGCAATGGGAAAACAAACAGGAAAAAGGTGATCGACCTTGCCATGGGGGAAAATGCTGGAAAAAATTAAGAGGACAGGATATCCTCCCAAAAAGTCGCATCAAAAATTTACAAAATATTTAAAAGTGTATTAAAGCTATGCCATTAAATATTTATAAGCAATTTCCACGGTTTGACATTTAAAAGACGAAATTGTTAATCCTTTTGAAAGCAAAAATTTTAAAAACAATGCAAAACAAAGAACAGGGAGAGAAATACAGGGATATAGCCGGAGAGCGGTGAGAAAGGAAAACAAAGGGAGAGAAATAAGCACGGAGAAAGAGAGACTTGCAGAGAAGCCGAGAGAGAGAGAGAGCCGCCCAATGGTAGGCCACACTTTTCCCAGCCGTCAACGCTGCGTATGCGTAATGTGAGCGAACAGTCAACCGAAAGTGGAATGGCGGAAAATTAAAGTTTGCCGCACGCCCCTGTCGCCCCCTTTACATTTTTTTGTAGCATTTCCCACCCCCCTTGCGCCGCCCCCTTTTTCGACAGCTCCAACGACTTCCTGACGTGCAGGCGAGCGCAATTTATGGCGTGGCAATGCGTACGGCTGGGAAAAGGGGGCCAGGAAAGGAGCAGGGGTGCCGCCCAAGGGGGATTCCAAAAGGCAACACCCTGTAGACGGACACCGGGGTGTCCTTCTCTAAGCTAGACCATAAAAACATTTATATTCATCACGTTAAGTGGACATTTTTCACGTGGAATCCCCAAATTCCGGAAACTATCTAGCTTTTGGTTTAGGAAGTTACTTAAAAACGTTCATGGTTCGCAAAAAGTGTAGGAAACTTAACTAACCAAAATAAAAAATATTAAACATAAATATATATTCATATCATAGGAACTGCTTTAATAATAACTAATTAACTTGATATTTTTCCCTTTTAAAAGCTTTCAAAAACCTAAAAAAGAATTAAGACAACACTACGTATGAGTGATGTCCACCAAAAAGCTGTTCTTTATTCCCATTTTCCTTTTGTATACCTTTAATTAAAAGTAAGAAATATAAAGATATCACCCTGTTTTCACAGACATACATAAATTAGGCTGCATGTTTGGCCAGGGAAAAGTGGGCGGCAGAAGTTCAAGCGTGTTTAATTTGCCTTCTTGCACTTTTCCTCTCTTTTTAGCCCTAATGCACTCGCATGTTGCATTTGCACAAAAATTTCCTTTTTCGTGTTTTTCCTTTTTGGAACAAAAATATTTTTGTTTCGCTTTTGTGGGCTTTGTTCGTCGGCGAAACGAAGGAAAATACAAGAGGCAAATGTTTTCCTTTTTTTGTGATTTTTTTCCCCAGCAGGTTCATTTGGTTTGTTGTTTGTTTTATGATTTTGTGGGTGGCGCTGACGAAGCGTTCTCTTCTTCCCTGATTTTCCCCCTGCTTTTGTTGTTTTGCTCAGTCAATTTAAATTGCATTTATTCAAATTTCGTTGACAAGGCTTGCGGTTGCAAAGAATGCAATGACTTGGCAGGGAACTTTTAAGTAGAGGTTTTCATGGGGAAATCAAAAAGATTAGCAGGTGGCTTTTTCAAAAAAAAAACTTAGGGTCTGAAAATTCCTCTAGAAACTAAAACAAATAGCCAAGTGCAAAAACACAATTTTAAAATAATTTAATTTAATTTTTATCTGCTAAACGAAAGTGTTTGTCATTGTATTTGTTAAGGAACCCCCGTTTTTAACTGGAAAGACTGTATAAATGTGACTAATGGGGATAGTTCATATTTTCAGTGATTAAAAACATATTTTTAGCAGCTCAAATAAAGATAATATATTTCTAAGTTGCCTTTTTCAACCCGATCTCCTTGAATTAAGCTGTGAAAATATGGAAATTCTTCATTGAACCGGTTTTAGTCTATCAAAACATGATTAATACTTAAATATACGCCAAATGTTGTTTTTTATACAAACATTTAGCATCATATATAGCACTTTAAATATTGTGTTATTAAATATTTTATATTTTTTCCCTTTCCTACTTCATCTTTAATATTTTTTCTGCTAATTTTGTATACCCCAAGATGACTTTAAAAGTGAACAGTGGCCTTTCTAAGCAACTGTCGGCTTTTGTTTACCATCAGTGCCGCCTTAAAAACCTTGTTTGCCATGCATTAGTAGGCAAATTCCTTCACCCAGCTTTCGATGGACACTTGATTTCCACTCCTAGACATTCCCATTCACGGCTGATTGATAGCTGCAGCATTTTATGAGCGGTAGTTCGCGACTACTTCCTCGTCGGCGTTTGTTTACCCTCGAGTTGGGGTTTTGGACCTGAGGGAACCGGCGTATCGCCCATGTGACTCCGAAAATACAAGCACAAAGGGCGAAAGGTAAACAGGGGGTCAAGATATTTAGCTGCAATTACTTTTGCGCATTGTTATTAACCACTTCACTATTATTGCTAGGCATTTGCTATGTACACGGGTAAATTACGTATTATTTATAAAGCACTTTACTCGCATGGTTCTGCGGTAACATCTACTATTTCCTATGCCGATTTTTGTTGATTTTTCGGCTGTTTTTTGTGTTGTTATTTGCTATATATATTATTTTATTCGACGGACGCGACGAGAACGCGTTATAATGTTAACTGAACTGGATGAGAACTGAATCGAATGGAATCGGGTTTCCTATAAAAATGCCCCAACGAGTCCGAAGAGAGCGGCGAAGAGAGGGAATGGAGGAACTGGCGATGAAAGAGTAAGCTCCCCCGCTCTTGCAGAAGTCGAAATATAAAATAAACAAAAGCGCAAAACGTGCGCAGACTGTGCGAGAGAGAGGGCGCGAGAGATGTAACCATATGCCGGTTGCAGCCTCTCTGCGGGAGCGAAAGAGAGGGGTATTCGCGGCCAGAAAGAGAGGGCAACACCCAAATGCAAACGACAATAAAAAGCTTCAAAGTTAAGTCAACAAGGCAGCGGCATGAAATTTTAATAGTCATCAAAAATGAAAACAAACTGGACGATGAATGTACGTGGCTGTGCTAATTATCAGAAGAATATAAAGATGGAGATGAAAACAGAAGCCCAAGACTCTGGAGATTCCACAGTAGCAGCGCTTTATGCCCCCCCAAGTGCTATGCGAAGTCTGCCAGGCATCCCTACATTTTTCACTTACAGTCTGCCTCTCCTAAAGCCACTCCAAATTGAGTTTACCAAATGTATTTTAAAATAAATTTAAAATTGTATATTACATTGATAAAATATAATATATATATATATATATATATATTTTTTTTTTTTATATAAAAATTGTTGAAAAAAATGTTAATCTGAGAAAATTGAGATAGGATAAATTAAAAAAGTTTCGGTTTCCAAAAATGTCACACTGTTTCATATAAATTAAAATCCTAGTTATATGACAGTCATAATTCGAGTACCCACTGTATTTGCCTGAGAAACCCATTTTCTTACTTTAACATGCGATAAACTTTTGGTAAACTGCCGTAAGTGCTCAGAAAAGATTTGAAAAATGAAAAAGCAAACACGAACAGAGTATTTGCATATCTACATATCCACACTACCGTGTGTGCGTGGGCGACCCTTAACTAGGCGTTAACTGAGCTTAAATGGGCTTTAAGTGTCCCTAATTTATGGCTTATGTTGATGACGAAAACCAGAGAATCATACAGTTATGGTTAATACCCACATTGTGCACCCAACTTAGTCATATTTTATTATTTTTCAAGGGCATTTCGACTATAATACTTTTTTTCGTAAATATATATATTTTAATTTCATATTTCGAGAAAAACTCGATCTTAACTTCATTCCATATTTCCTTATATGCACGAACTGCTTGCTTTAATAGAATGAACTGCTTTAAGAAAACTATAAATAATATTATGTTGCATACTTTCCGGACGTTAGTAAAATGCATGTAAGAAACGTGTAGATATCATAAAATATATCTTAAAAATATAATATTCTCCCTTTGAGATACCTTTTGAGATGATCGTGTAAAATATATTAAGGGAAATTCGAGGATTGCAAGAATGGTATTTTCTTTGGCGGCCCACCAACGGCACTACTTAACAACTTAACTTCCTTAAAATAATTCATATTTCTTATTGAACACTCACCGTTATTGTTGCTGATGGCGAATCGCTGCTGCAGCTGCTGTGCCAGCGCCTGGTGGTGCTGGGCCAGCGGGGTCAAGGGTGGTGGCGGCTGACCCACGCCCAGTTGCTGTGGCGCCGACTGCGAATGCGGAACGCCGCCGCTCTGGGAGGACGTGTCCGAGGAGCCGTCGCCACCTCCGCCGCCCACGCCGCCCACACCCACAAGGCCATTGGCCAGGGCATTCTGCGGATTCTGTCCGTTGAACTGCTGCACGGAGATCGAGTTGGGAAGCCCCTGGTTCAGCTGCTGCTGGGCGGCGGAGATGAGCGGATTGCCGGCGGTGCCGTAGGTGGTGGCATTTATGGAATTGTTGGCCTGGCTCATGGAATTATTGTGGACGGCTGAGTTCAGCAGGGAGCCGTTGGCGGTGGCCCCACTGTTGCTGCTGTTGTAATACGACTCCTCGCCTGTGAATCAAAAAGGCATAATCAGTGGCATGTCATAATTGAATCTTTAGAAATTTGCACCTCTCAGACTGCTCTTTGCTTATATTGCAAGAAAAAGTAACAGGGAATTATTAGAAAGAAATGGTTGAACGTTCTGAAATGACTTATCTTATATTTTACTTTATTTTCTAATACTAATTTCATTTGAAGAATTATGGTGTAGGCTGATTACTTTCCTATTTATATTTAAATAAAATAAACTAAAAATTTAAAGCTAACGAATTTATATGAATTTTTTCTGTCTAACGGCACGTAAGCGTTTTAACTTTTTTCCGAAAAAAGGAATAAATTAACAATTTTAAGGTAACTTACTTATCTAAATTTATTTTATTACTTTTAAACTACGAAAAAACACACTCCAATGGTTTGTGTCCAGGCTTAAGCTCAAGCAGGACTTAAACCGCTTTCTTCTGACGAAAGCCTTTCGCTGGGTGGCGCCCTCTGTCGCCGAGTGGCGGCCAAAACTGCTTGCTTTGCCTGCCGCAAGCAGCTCAACGTTGAGGTAGGCTCGAAATTCTTGCTATAAAAATCCGCCCGTCCCCCTTTATTTCCCGCTTTCACACAACCTCATTTGAATGCATTTCGCGTTTTATTGTGGAAAGGCTTCTTCTTGTCTTGTTTCCCCTTGGCTGCCTACAGCTGCCCGTGGGCATGGACAATTAGCCGCCACTGATTAATTGACATTTAGCGGAAAGTCGCGACTGTGCGACGAGACAGCAACTCGTAAAGTCCGCTGACAAGGCGCCTCCTTGAGGTGACACTCCCCCATTGTCGCCTTATCTAACTCCTTCGCCTGCTACACTAAAAAAATATTAACTTTATGGGAAAAAGTCCTAGTTCTCATGTCTAATTTTAAATTGTCACCCATGACATATTAAAAAACTAAAGTTATAGATGTTTGGTTGGAGTTTTTTTTTAAGGCCACCAATGACATTTTTGAATTGTCTGCCATGGCAGTGACATTCATGACAATTGTTAAATTGTCACCCATCACAAATTAAATAATACATTAAATATCAACTAATTTGATATGCTAAAAATACTAACGATTCGCGTAACTTTGGAAAGCAATTTTCCCATTTTTTGTATCAACCAGTCACAACATGTCACCCATGCCATTTTTAAATTGTCATTCATGACATATCACCAACCTAACCAAGTGCGGACAGGTAACGCTGTTTGATTGGGGGTTGAAGTTATTAATGTCACCAATGACATTTTTGAGTTCTTGAGAGCCGTTCTAGAAGTGCATTTAAAGCTTTGGAATAGTATTTATTCATTAAACAAATATTTATTAGATGCTATATTTCTAACACAGGTCGATTCTGTGTAGCCCCCCTTACTTTTCCTCATTCAACATAGCCCGGCCAATTGACGAGCTGCCTGTCGCAACTCAAGCGGAAGGAAGACGCTTCTTCTTTGGCTAGCAAACAATTTAGCAGAGTGCTAACCTGTCTAGTTACGCACAGTGGTGGTGTGAGGCGTTTTCGACGGGGCATATCACACTATAAGCCATGGTTATATCGTGCGTGGCTTATGGCCAATTTCCGTTATGCTTGCGCTTGCTTTTGTTGCTCCTCTGGCTAAGCCGTAAGCAAAACTTGCCAACAATTGGCAGCCAACAAAAAGTTTTGTTGCACATGGCAAAAAAAAGAAGCAATACAGAAGAAATAAAAGCAAAGCAAAAATATAACAAAGAAGGAAAAGGGGAGGGGGTCTCCAAAAACTTGTGGAAATAATCAGCAAGTTAATTTGTGCGCTTGGCACGCATTAAGAGATTCAACAAATGTAAGTGTTAATGTTTTCGTTGGGGGTTTCTTTGGAACTCGTGGTATTACTTTGAAATTATACTGAACTTCAGAAACAAAGTGTTTTCTTTACTAACTTAAACTTTAAACAACCCCTTTTGTATATGATCCTGAAGAATTCGCGTTTTCGTGAATTCAAATTTTTTAGTGAAAATAAAATAAATACTATTCTAAACACCTTTGCATTTCTTAGAAGAAAATTGACCTTCCTATGAAACTAATAATTTGCTAAGCTAAAACTCACCTGGTTCTGGAATATTGCCCAGGGGACTCTCTGGCAGTAGAATCCCCTTTTGCACTAGCTCATCACGATTGGCACGCACAGAAATCTTACGCTCCAAAGCTGTTGGGAAATACGAAACAAATATATATAAATTTCTAAAGTAAAATAAATTTCAAGAACTCACATTTGGAGGCCGCCTCGAACTTCTCGCTCTTCTTTTTCCGCCGCCACTTCCAGGGCTTGAAGAACCTGCCCAGGGCACTGAGTTTGCTCTTCCTCTCCAAGGGCGGGGTCCTGGTGCCCGACCCCAGGCTATTTGTGCGTATAGCGGCTCCATTCTGTTTCTTAGCTGCAATCGAAAATGAAAACGAAGAGGGGCAATTAGCAATTAGCATACATGGCGAACATTTCAATGGACACGCTCTTGCGGAAACGGAAGCAGGCCTTCCCCCATTTTGGGCCACCGGTTATTAAACGGACGCATTCCACGCCCCTTTACCGCTATTGTGGCGGAATGTTGTTTTTCGTTTTCGTTTTTTTTTTTTAAGCTGCCGCGGAAAATATGTGGCAAACTGCTAGGTAAACTATTATGGCCTTTGTTGCACTTTTATGCGATTGTGCTATCATTAATTAGCTGCTTTGGAAACTAGGTACTCAGTAATGGTTTTTATGTACAGCAAAATGAGACAAAAATGCGTTTATTTCAGCTCATTACAAATTACAATTAAAAGCATATTATAATACTATAAAATCACAAACAGAAAATGTAATATTTATTAAACATACATGTGATAAGTACTTTCATTTCCCCTTTATAAAATAAACTCCCCTTTCACCCTTTGAACAACAGATAAATTTTCGATTGAACGCAACGGGTTTATAGATTTATTCTTAGCCATTTTCGTCACTCAAGCGAAAGAAGACTCCCAGGGGAAACCCCTTTATTTCTCTTCCAACTGGACAAATATTTAAATTCCGTTTGTGCTATTCGAGGCTCCATGTCAGTTTGCTTTGGGAAATCTCTTGGCCAAACAATTGATGTGGGGAAATGGAGGAATACACAGGGAAACCCAAGCAAAAGTATGGAGATAAGCAAAAGAAAAGTCAATAAAAACAGCACTAGATATGTCGACTCATTCCGGAGCTGGACCCCACCAAACCCGCCCACTTCTCCCCTGCCATTGATGCTGCCTTTCAGATAAGCTTTGGCGTACAATATGGAGCATAAAAAATACACCCACATGTGGAAAAACTCTGAAGTGCTGCCTGCATTGAAGCGTTGAAATTAGGCTACCTGAGAATAGGAGAAAAAGAGGGACTTTGAGGTAAAAAATGCAAAGGAAAACAAGTGGGAGGGGGTGGCAACTGTAAAACTACTGCAAATGGGCTAACAACTATTTGGCTTCATGATCTTCTTACCATAACTGGGCTTCCCTCGCTGCGACTGCTCCAATTGCGGTCATTTGTTGGTCAACAGCAGCCAGTTGTCAGTTACATAATAAAAAGCGAGGGAAGGGGCACAGAAGAAGTCCAGCATCTTTAAGATACTTCTGGTTCGGGTTTTGAGTATCTCGCAAATGTGTGTCACTTTGAGGGAATTACTTTTGCCAACAACAGACGCCCCACAAAGCACAACAGCTAGGAAATTCTTTGACTCATTTCGATTGGCGCCAAGCGAAGAAATTTTCGGAGAGGTGGGGGGAAATTGCGGAAAATACCCGGAAAATGGGGTGACAAATTTTTGGGGTGAACATATTTGTTTACTAGGAAATTGTGGCGGTGTATAGGGAATCTTTATTCTCTCTAAAGATCCAGGAAAAATTATATTTTATACAACTTGAAAGATTTTATTATATCAAAAGCATCTTATGAAATTTTAAAACAATATCAAATTAGTAATTGCTTTTATTCACATCCAAAGCAAACGAATAAATTAGTTCCCGTGCTATTCACTTTGTTTGTTATTTGTTTTCAATTCATTCACTCATATGGCTGCATCTTCCCACACAGCAGTTAATTAATTTCAAACTAATACGTTTCCCACCCAAAAGGCCATAAAACCAGCATACCCACTGTCTGGGCAAACAAATTACACGTCATCAGAATCTCAGCACGAGACCAGAAATTGTTAAGGCGAAATGGCAATTTCGGACTCGTCTCTCCCAATTTCCGCGGCGGTTCCCCTTTATTTTTATGGCCCAAAGGGAAAACCAAATACAAAATCAGCCAAATAAAGTAACGTATATGCAAAAACAACAAAAAAACACACTACAATAAACAACGCAGTCGACGTTGTCGTCATTATAATACTTTTATTTCATTTTTTCTGTGGGGCGAAACCGGTTTTGGTAGCTCCGTCGACGTTTGAATGAATGCAGCTTCCAAGACTTTGGCTTTTAAAAAAAGCGTCAACATACACAACAACAAGTACAACAAAGGCGAGTGAAGGGCGCGGCAAAAACAACAATAAAACAACAACAAAATCACAAAGAGTAATGCTATGCGAACGCGTGGAAAACGGGTTTTCGCGAAAGTTGTTGTCATTGTTCGCCCGTTGTTGCTATTATTGTTGCCGCTGCTATTCTCGCTTGAGCGGCATTTTTTCACTGTTACAGTAAAGCGTGGCCAAAAAAAATATTTTATTAAAAAAATAATAAAGCATTGTCTTTTTTAAATGTTAAATAGGTGATCTTTCATTTTAAAGTACAAACATATTTTAATAACATTTATTTATTTATATTTATTTAGTTTGTAACCTTGTAAAAAAATATTTTTTAAAATATTGGTTCTAAATAATATATCATCAGTAATTTTCATCGAAGTCCCACTGTATTTGGTTTCGAATTTTTCGGGGCGCCCGCCAGATTCGCTTGAGGCCAAAACCGAGACAGTTAAGGAGGCAGAGAGAAAAGCCAAGAAATATGGCTGGCTCTGGCTGGAAAAATGTTTTCTTCTCATTGTTGTAGGTACTCGTATGCTACAAGATGCTCGGAACCTCAAAGGGGGGACCAGGGCACAAAAAACACAGCGCACAGGGCAAAAACAAGCCATAAACTGGCAGCCGAAAGTCAAGGAGTAAAAGTATGAAAACATCCATTCGATATGCGCGGATAAACTATTACGAACACAAGGATTATGAATGTTCAAGACGGATTTATGCAAAAGGGTTTGAGAGGGACGGATTTCCACTTGAATTTGCATTTACAAGCCAAAGAAAATGTTTCGGTTGCTATGCTATTTTATTCTATTTTTAACTAGACATTCGAATTCCTCAGTCTTGGGAAAATTCCCTTCGACATATTTATTTAAAATGCCTCTTTGGGGCTTCGTCTGTAAAATAAACCCCTGATGATACAAGTCTAGCACGATCTCTGGTAGATACACATTTGAATGCCGTTCTATGTAAAATGTCAATTGGCGTGATCCACTTTCAAGCGCACTACTCGCTTATAAATAAACAAAAATCGTCGCTGATAACTACACCGCAAACACGAAGAATAACTATAACAACAACGCCGGACGGCTAACAATAACATGGGGGAATTTATTTGCGCAACGTGATGTGCTCAACAATTTGTTAAAATAACACAAAAAAAGAGCTGAGAAAAAACATAAGCCGGGGGATTTTGAGCACCTAACAAAGTCAAAGATATATAAATTATTTCTACGACTTATCGCATGCTACAAAATGTGTACTTCGGCTGGCGAATAAATTACGCCAAAAGCAAAAGTCGAGGGAAAAATAGAAGACAGAGGTTGACACAACATGTCAGAGCTGAAATCCCACAAAAGAGCAAGCCAAAAGTTAATTACAACGAAAAAGAGTGATGTTTTCGGTGGTGGGTGCGTGAGAAAATGTCCTAAGCAAATGGTAATGCACTTTTTATTTGCGCCTTAAATATTTCACAAAACTTTCTTGTAGTAATATTATCATTTTTCCATTTAATAAATCACTAAAAAACACAACTTCATATGAATAACTGGCTCATCTCTAAGATTAGGCCATCGAGAGTGATGGCCAAAATGTCAGCCAGGTCGAAGCCTTTGGCGAAAAGTGAAACACTGGCGAAGAAAAGAAAAAGTGTAACAAATTGTGTGAAAAGAAAATTGGATTTTCTCTAATTTGCACCTCATGCTAATATAAAATAGATGTCTTGTGGCATTTTACTTTATTTTTTGAAGGTTATTCGCCGCTAATTGAAGCCAGGCAATGGCAATTACAAGCGAATTGAATGCGGCAATTTGTGGGCCCGGTCTAATGGCGATTTGATTGCAATATGAAGCCTGAAATTAAATGTAATCGTGTGCAATCGCTTGGGGGCAAGTGAAAGGGGTGGAATTTTGGGGGACAGGTCACGCCTCGCGGCACGTAGTTGGGCAAGGTATCGAAAGAGCATCGAAGCACTGGAACACCAGCCAGCGAATGCACATGTACAAAATTTTAAAATCGCATTGCGTATACGCAACGTTGCGCAGCAAAGGGAAACATGGGCGGGGTGTGTTCGAATTTGAATTTGTGTATTTTTGTGGGCTTTTCGTGAATGAACCGAGGCATTGAGGCATAGCCTAGTCATCGCCAATGACAAAATCCGCTTCACTTTACACCGTCCATCGATAGTTGTTGACATTGAGTCCCAGTGACAGCTATGACTATGGAAATTATATAGAATTACTTGATTACTAAATACTAAAAATAACAGTAAGTTTGGTATATAAGAAAACATAATTTAAGAAGAGAAAATTGATATTTTCTCAAAAGCAATTTACTAAACATTTAACTTGTTTCCTCAGTATCCCCATACTTTTAAGAACATATTTTCCTAGGAATATTTTACAATTTTTAAATATATTCAGCAATCTGCCAAAAATTATTTCTAAACATCTAATAATATCTTTTAAAAATTTACCTATCAAAACAACTTACTAAACATTTAGTTTCATTCCATGGAATTCGTACAAGTGTATGCCTGTATTTTCAAGAACATATATTCTTAAAACAATAAAATTTCAATGGGTTATCACCAATAAATTTAATTATGTGCATCCAATTAAAGTGATTAAATATTTATAAATAACTCCAGCAGTCAGCTAAAATTATTCCTGAACATCCAATAACATCTTTCACCTGTCACGTGTCACTCGAGATTTATTGCCATCGAATTCGAGTGGAATATCGCCATAGAAACGTATCGTTTTAAACCATCCGATTCACCTGCACCCAGGCAATCAAAGTTCTGCCCGAACATTCCTCGGCTGCAGCTAATTGTATCCCATAGCAGGCGCAATTCCCATTATTTCCCGGCAATTTGCCGGCGTCTGTGTCAAAGTCAATTATGAAACCAATTTCAGAAATGATTCCCGGCTTCTCTGTTTCTCTGCTCCGCCATTTCTCCATGTTTCTCCATTTCTCCCCATGCGAGAATATATGAGAGCACGTAATTGCTCGAAATTCGTGTGGCTAACAATTGCTCAAACTAAGCGGAGAAGAAGACTTTATGAATAATGGAATGGCAATGAATCATGCGACGATCGAACGAATGAACAATAACAAATGCATATTAAATGCTTGGCCATAAATCGTTAAAGACTTTGCAGCTGCTTCTTTTTACCCCCCTTTTTTTAGCTTTTGTAATATCCCTCATACGACTAGTTGGACATTTGTAAAACGCACGCAGCTAATTGCATTGACATTTGACATCTTCCGAAGGGCTTTATAAATAGAAATGAACATCGTCATCGGCTTAATTGACTTGTGAGGAGGAAAAGTTGAGGGGAAGCTCTCAAGGGCTGCGTTTCGGATTTCCACATATTACAATTTATGGAAATATATTTTGTTATCCCCATTCAAACAAGGTTCAATGCCCTCTTGTCTGCCAAATCAGATGTAAGGAAAATATTTACTCACAACTTAGCAGCCAAGTTTAAAAAGTAAATAAAGCCCCCAGGCAAGACAAATAAAAGTTGTTATTCTATATTAGCATAAAACTACGTGTAATGACCAAAATGAATTTCATTCGTGGGCCTATCCGAAATAAAACTGAACTTCAATTTGAACAGACAGCTATGTTTAATAAAAATCCTTGAACAATTTTTCGCTGCTATTTGGCATTTGTTTAATCAGCTCGCAAAATAATTTGCAGAAATGTGTGTCAGGGCTATTCAACTTGAAATTATATTTTAAATTGCTGTTTGGTTTTTTGCTGGCGAACAAGAGAGAATTTTTGCATTCCCGGAACAGCTATTCGTTGTGTTCTTAAAATAAATAAAGAGCTCTTTAAGCCAAATTCAGATAACCATTTCAATTTTAAGCTACCGTTTAAGCTAAGAACCAGCTGAATTTATATTAGTATTTATTACTTTTTTTATGAGAATCTTAAATAAAAATAAAAAAATTGTCAGTTTTCTAATTTGCCTTTGCTAAGTGCCTAGAAGTTGTCTAGTAATTTGCATACAAATTTTACGACATTTATGACAAAATAGCAAGTTAGCAAACAGAATAAATTGCTTTAAATACCGTATCTTAACTTACACCTATTATTAACTTACTCAACTAATAGCTCATCTCCAATTGGCTGTAAAACTTTACGCCGACTAAGCGCATCCCAAATATCAATATCTGTTGAATGAGTATTGCTGAATGTAAATTCCCAACACGAAGACAAACTTTAACTCCAGTTAATTGATATTTTCTGCAATTGATGCAAACAGTTTTTCGCATTCGGAAAACTTTGTCCGCTTTTGAGTGGCAAACTTTCCAACTGTCAAATTGGCCAACAGCCAGACAGATAAGGGAAACTCTGGGGAAAGGCGGGAAAATCGGGGGAAAGTCGAGGGGAGGAATATGGCAACTCAAACAGAATCTGACACCTGGACAAAGTCTGCTCGGATGTCTGCACAGGATGATAATAACGACGCTGACGATTTTGACAGTCGACGGAAATGAGCAACAAACTTTGACACATTTTGCCCAGACTGTACTCAAGACAAGATATTTGTCCAGCCAGCGGAAGATACAGATAGACAGGGTAAATATTAAAGAGAGACGGCCAAGTGAAATCAATTTTGAAATGGTCCGGGCTCCGAAAACTCTTGACCTGCTATGCAGCTTCCTCTGTCTGGCCATCACTTGCAGTTCTTACTCATTAATTAAGTGCAGCAGCCAGATGAAAACTGACAGATACAAATCTGAATACATAAATGCACTGAAAAGCGAATTTTATGATTTTAAAAACCTTGACAATTAAAAGAAACAAAAGGAAATTAAACAAAAGTTTTCATTTTAAATTCTCATCTTATAATAAATCTAAGTATTCGTACTTATTATTTCTTATATATTAATTAAGAATTTACTGTAAAATTAAAAGTTGATTTCCCTTTTTTTTCATTTATACATTCTTTTATAATTAATAAATATTTTCTTGATTTTTTAAGCCTTTTTTACAATGCACCGTATACAGATTCACACACTTTTATTCACAAATAAATGTTCAGCCATTAACAACAAGTAAATTGCAATCTTTGTGGAACGAAGTTGAGTTCTTTTGAAGGCACAACTTTTTTGTGTTGAACTCTGTCGATTGACCGATTAACATAAACATTTTCCTGATTAATGGCCGTCGAGTTGGCTTTATGTTTTTATTTGGCCTGGGTGCGGTCCATCCATTTCGATCGATCATTGTTCGTCGGAACTATGGGACAAATATACAGCCAGCCATACTCATAGAATTCAGCATACTCCGGGCCAAGTTAGTGGCACTAGGTGAGGTCATTACAGACGTTAGTCCATCAATCATATCCCTTGGTTCATCAATGGGTCAGGGCTTCGATTTGTTGCCGGGCTTCTAACTTTATTGTTGAAGTTTTTTGTCCGAAGAGCTGCCAGGTGAACGTGTTAAAACGCTTTCAAAACTTGTTAAACGAAGTTTAAGCTGAACTTTGGTTCCCAAATGAATAGGTCTTCAAGATAATGTCAGGTGGTGGCAGCGGAAATTAGTTTTAACGAGAATTAATAATAAAAAGCAGGCTTTTTATTGTTAGAGGTTTTTTATTTATGCTGGCTCCACCTTAATTTTACCAAATTCTTGGCAACTGACAAAGTACTCAGCTATCTGTCTATTTCCCAATCGTCCGGCAAATAAATACTTATCAATCATGGGTAAACTCACGTTTTATGCAAACAACTCTTATCTGGCCAAAGCCAAAACCACATTTACAAAAAAAAGCCAAAGAACCGCGCTGGATGACTAAGAATGCCGAATGAACTAAAGAATACGATTTTTTATCGCACCTTGAAACCAAAGACGAGAAGAAAAAATCACTTTAGGAGCGCCAAATATTTCTCACTTTGCCGATGAAGTTGATAATCATCTACAATAATCATCAGTAATCATTTCTAGCCGGGACCAATTAGCACCTCCGATTTAAAGACACCTCCACGAGCCCGCCAAGAGGCTTACGTAAGAACTTCGGATTCGAGATTGTATAATTGTGGGCGTCACTTCCCTTCGGCAGACAGGCCAAAAATAGAAGAATTTTAATCAGCCAAACACTTCGACGCCGAAAATATTGATTAATACCGTTCGATTGGGGCCCAATAAATTCATAAAAAACCATGACCAAAAATTTCGGCTGTCAATCGGCTGTGTGCGAGAACAATAAAAACTAATTTTGGATGCCAGAAATGAGGGGCTAAAAGAGTAAAGGATGCGCAGGACACGCAGATTCCAGCAGGTCCATTGTATACCTGTCTTTTATGAAGTATAAATAGCGCAACAGAGGACTCAGCCCCAGTGACAAAAGCCTGAGAGTTCTTTTTATCCCACTGTAAGCCCACTTCATGTGTCAAGTTTCAAGTTCCCCATTAACCCTACCTTTGAAAAAGTCGGAAAAAGGGTTTCTTTGAATGAAGGCTTTCGACATTCCTGGGAGGATTTTTTCAGCACTTAAAAGATAATAATAATATATATAATAATAATTAAAAGAATATTATGGTGTTTAAAATATTTTTAAGTCAAAGAAAACTGCTTTGGTTTCTGGGACCCCTTTTAATAGTCTTTTTTTTAAATATATTTTAAGCGAAAAAAATCTTATATTGGATTAAATTAAAATACAAAACATTACAAAATTTTAAAATTTTTAATCAAATATATTATTAGTTATGGAATTTAGATTTTAAAATACTTTTTACCAAAGAAAACCTAATTTTTTAACATTCCCCAATGGGTTAAAAAAATTATTCTTTGCATATGTGCCCCCCCGTCTTTGTTATTATTATTTCTGCTACCGTTTCGACTACTTTGTATGGTTTTTTTCAGCACTCTGTCGGCTCTCGACTCCAAACAACCCGACTGCCGCCTCATTTCAGCACTCCACTTTTATAGCTACTGTTTTTTACGGCTAATGGGCAGTAACTGTAGATCTGACAGCGAAATTGGCGTGCAAATTGAAAATAGAAAAACGCGAAAAAAACGGGGAACCAGAATTGAATCGGCTCCAATGAAATTTTAGGTGAAGCCTCGACATTGTACAGAGTTTATGGCCTGATTATGGGTTAGGCGTATTCGAAAAATGGAAGAGAAAACACACTAGAACAACAGCTTATTGATTTGCACAGCTGTATTAAAAAAAGGGGAGCACGGAGGTGTAGGAATTTTCCACAAGAAGTATTTTGCGCCAGGGGAAATGAAATGGACATTCTGATGAATCGAAACGAAATTGAAAAACGCTTTCAGGTGGCCCAAGTGCAAGGGGATAGGCAGTTAGTTCGATTTATGCTTTATTGAAGGCAATTTGTTGTTTGCCTTTTTTCGAGCCAGTAATTGAACATCGTAAATTGCCAACGCCAATTTTTTTCCCCCGGTTTTTTGCTATTGATTTTACAATTTTAGCAGTCATGGGAAAGAATACACAAGTCATTGTTGGGGGAAAACTTTTAATTCGCAGATCAGTTGATGACCAGGCCGTACATATATGGGCTGCTGTTATATAAATGTTTGACAGCCTCACACATCACATTGCCAGCAACGAAAGTAACGAGTAACAAACAGCCCGACTTAATCGACAGTAATTTTATATAAAAAATTGCAAAAATATTCAAGGAATGCGGCTAAGCCAAAAGCAGTCAAACAGCAATAACAAAAAGTGAAAAACAAGAAACAAAGACGTTGACTTCGACACATGCACAGCAAACAATTTGATACAGCTCTGTGGTTAGCCACAATGCGGCAATAAATACCTTTTAATTATTTAGAGGCATTTGTTACGAGCCAAACTTCTGGTAAGTAAAGGGTGAGTGATAGCACCTTGTATACATATTTTTTACAATTTGTATTTTATAACACAAACTCCTTTCTTGCATAGATGTTATATATAAAGTGGCAAACAAATCTATAACAATTACTTTGACACCCCCGACTAAACTGTCTATTTAATATCACATCAATCAAGATCAAAATCAAAACCTAGGCTTGTCAAACTAAGATGTATGCTTCAATTTCTCGCTGTGCACCCATTGACGAGCACCTGTTTATACGTTCAACCTCCTCACATAACCAAAGTGAATCATCGACTCTGGTTTGACACACTGAATTGGCCCACACTCCATCTCGTATCTGGTTTTATTTTACTTTTCCCGACACGTGCCCCCAAAGGCAGACGCATTAAAAGCCCATTTCAATTCGCCACTTGAACTTGAAATCTTCAGCAGAAACTGAGGCAGAGACAAAGGCAAAGGCAAAGCATTTTAATTGCATCTTTAAATGCCAATAATGTGAGAAGCTCCCTCAAAAACTTAGCTAACTTGGCTAAAAATAGACAACGAGCTCACTCTGTGGCTCTTGTTTTTTATATTTTATTATTGCTTTCCTCGGCATTTCTCTCGGCTCGAATTAAGTCTGCTTTGATTGATGATGCCCGATTATGAGTCACTCAACTCGAAATATATTGTGCAGAAATAAAGAAAAACTAGAGATTTACCCAGTGGGTAAGTGGGTTAAGTTGGCAATTGGCGTCCACGCTGATTTGTATTGACATGTCACGGTAATCGGATATGGGGCAGAAATTATGGCGACGATGACTTGTTGAACGCCATAAAATGGGAGTAATAAAATGTGGCACATAAGGGGGGATAATAAAACTAGGCACAACAAATAAAAGATCATAAATCAAACTGGTCCTATTGATAAACAAATTCTAGCGCATACGCATTTTTACTCATTTGAAAAGGGGGGTTAAATAAAATGTGCATGGCCATTAAGGCAATTGCTTGGGGAAACATTAAACAAAACAAACTTTAATATTATAAATTCTGATTTTACAGGCTATAATTGATCAGTTGAAAAAGTAATAAATAACATGGGCATGTGCAGCTGTTTGAGAACAGAAAATTATTTTATAAATTCGGAACTTTGCAGATTATAAAACATAATAATTTAATTTATTTATTTTGGGTTCAGAAAAAAGCGTTTATTCTTGAGTATTATTTACTAGTTTTGGTTCAATATTGTAAAAATCTAGATACAATTTATTTACTTTGGTTTTAGATAATGCGGTTCTCGCTGAATATAATTTATTTGAACATCCTTTCATAGTTTTAGATCAAAACAGAAGAAACATTGATTTATTTGGGTTCAGATAAAGGTACCTATCTTTGAGTTTTATTTACTTCAACATCTGTTCAAAAACTTTTAAGTTTGAGTTTTTTAAACTTCAACTCCAGTGCAGTAAACTCCCCTCGTTTTTTTCAAAATTTGTTTTTTACACTTCAATGCAGAGCGAAAATGTGATTTTTTTCCATCGTTTTTCGCTTCCCATTTTCCATTTCTGTTTGCCCGACGACGACGGGCCCCAAAATGGTTCACTGCACTTGACTCTGCGATTGTGGGCGGATGGCCGGGAAACCGGGCAACCGGGGAGGGGCTGCGTTTGCCAGGGGACCGGGGATTGGGTTTGTCAACGCTTTTATCCGATGCCCAGAGCGAAACAATATGCTCGGCGCGAGGGGCGAGATGTGGCGGAGGGCACAGCTTTAATTCTGCTTTTGTGGGGACCGCACACTCACATCAGGTGTGACATACAGCACAGAAGGGTTGGGTAGGGGAATTTCTGAGGGTGCGGTTTAAGGGTGTAGCCCAATGGAATGCCACTCAACTTTAAAGTTGCAGAGCTTCAAATGCAAATAAGAGTTTAAAGGGAGTGCATACACATTTTAAAAGAATTTTCTCCATGTTTTAATGCTTTGGTTCCGCTTTTAAAAATTAAACTTATTTTTTAGAGGAAAAAATGAATCACAATTGTAAGTCCATTAAACGAAAACCGCGTGTTAAATTTGTAATTTACAAGGCAAGAAAAAATATTTACACACATTCTTTACGGTCAGTGAAATACTCTAAAATTTCTTTGTTATAGAAGTACATATGTAAGATTTTAAAAATGTATTTTAATAAAATTTCTGATATCTTTAACTATCAAAAAAAATGTGCAACAGATAGAAATAGTTTAAATAAAAAATATATTATTCTCATTGACACAAATTTTAAACATTTAAATCTGAACTATAATCTTTAAAGCTTAGGTACATCTATAAAGGCTTATACCAAAGACCACACATATTATACACCCAATGTTACTAAAATAAAATTCCTGAAATCTGTTCATTTTATAAGAGCTCTTCTAAACAAGCGACCAGTATTTACACCGATATGTATACAAGAATTTCTTACTTGATCCTTTAAATTTGAAAGTGATAAAGTACATAAATATATTTGTTAACCCATAATAGCCTCCCGAAAACCCCTGGACCAGAACTCACCGCACTGCCCCCCGTTGAGGGCCAGGCCATCCTTGACGGCCTGCTGCTGCTGCTGGGCGTTGCTGCTGTGCAGTATGTCCGACAGGGAGAGCGACGAGGCAATCAGCTGGCGCTTCTCCTCGAAGTTGAGGAAGTCCATCGAGTTGCTGCGCTGCGGCGTGACAGTTATGGTCACCGACTTCTGCATTTTGGCCACCACACAGAGCTGCTGCTCCAGCTCCGAGGGGCCGGTGGACTGGGCGTTGGGCGAGTCCGGCGGCGTGGCAGCCTGGGCGGAGGGAAAATCGATGCCATCGGTGAGATCGGGCGGTGGAAGTTGCTGCTGCTGCTGCTGCTGTTGCAACTGCAATTGTTGCTGCTGCTGCTGCTGCTGGTAATTGTGGTTTAATTGCAACTGGTGTTGCTGATGCTGCCCGTAGTAGCTGAAGGCGGACTGGGCCGTGGCCGCCGAGTACGAGGGTGGACCCAAGGGCGAGTGGGGTGGGGCATGGGCCACCCTAGAGGCGGCGGCCGGCGACAACTGGTAGCCCCCGCTGACGGGGGAGTTCTGGCCATCGTGCCCATTGATGGCCGCCACCAAGGTGGCCAGATTATTGCGACTGGTGTTGCCCCGCTGCTGCGCCTGGAACTTCTGTTGCTGCTGCAACTGTTGCAGCAACTGTTGCTGCTGCTGCTGGTACGCCATCGGCGGATGTTGCTGCTGTGCGCTGGTGTTGCAGTTGCCGCTGCCGCTGCTGTTGCTGCCGTTGCTGTTGCTGCTGCCCGTCGACTGTTGGCTCTGCAACTTGTTGCTGCGCAGCGACATGGTGCTCGTCGAGTGCTGCAGACACCTACTCCTCCATTGTCACGTGACTGTGGCTGGTCGGCTAATTGGCGGTTAACACGCCCGTGTGCGTGGCTTTTCCTGGATTTTCACCCTCACTTCACTCTCCTTGTGTCACTTTTTCAAGGGTTTCACTTTTGTTTTTGGCGCCTTAATTGCTGCAATTAAAATGTGGTTGGTTGGCTGTCGGCGGTTGCATGTTGCCCGCGTGTTCTGGGGCAGCAGGCAACAGCAGCCACAGTTTAGCTAGACACTTGTCACTACATTTTCGCAGACATTCTTGGTATCATAATTAGCATTGGCCACTGACAAAGGGCAGGAAAATCACAGTCTCATCTCTTCACACTTTTTTAGATTTTAGTGGTTTATTATCTGGTATTTATTAGAATTAACTGGTTCAAGTAATATTTTGTAATGCATATTTTCACATCCTATTTCGTAAATCTTATAGTACTCAGATCATTTAAAATATATGTGCCTTCATTTAGTTTAATTATTTTTTCAACTAATAGATGCTAAATCCCTAACTTAATATTGATTCACTAGTCTATTTTAATCCTCGATTTGCCACAGTTGGTCAGTGATAAAATAACACAATCAACAGCAATATTTCCCACATGGTTTCCCCCTTTGGAGAAAATTAACTGAAAATGCAGCCGGCTGCATCTTCCACAAATGCCACAAAAGCCACAGTAAAAACACACAGAAACCAACCACTTGTCGTTGTCATCATCAAAAACGCTGCAATTGCCGACAGCTGGAGAAGATTTTCTATGCCAAAAAGATGGGGGAAAACCCCCGGGGTGGGGAAAATGGAGTGAGTGGCGGCACACTGATGGAGTAGAGATGGAAATCCATCCAAGGAAATGGAGCATCATCATGTGCACTGCACCACTGCACCACTTGAACTGAAACAAAAGAAGCCAAAAGCGAGCAGGAGGGAAAAGGGCTCCAAAGGATTTCTGGAGGATGGCCAAAGGCAACAAAGGAAGCGGCCAAGGACGAGGGAGCCGAGGGGGAGGTCTCTTCAGATTGAAGTGTCCATGGGGAAATCGAGTGTAACCAAGCCAAGAGGGTTAAGGAAGGGGGCTAAGCACACGAGGGGCGGCTACTTTCCGAGCCAATTTCCAGCTCTTTAAGATAAGCGAAAGGGGTTAAATTGTTGCGATAATGCTAAATGATTCAGGGAAGTATTCAAAAAAATTAAAGGCTGTAAAAATATTATAAATAAAAAAATATAAAAATAGAAACATGAGATTAGCATTGAAAATTATCTAGAAAAGTAGTATAAATTGAATGTGTAATCAAAAAAAAAAACTTCTTT
The DNA here is from genome assembly GCF_025231255.1 of Drosophila biarmipes. NCBI lineage: Eukaryota > Metazoa > Arthropoda > Insecta > Diptera > Drosophilidae > Drosophila > Drosophila biarmipes. Next base: position 15,551,740 of record NC_066613.1, read on the forward strand.
TCATAATCATTTACCAAAAATGCCAGCATTAACGTAAATTAAATAGAGATAATGCCATATTACATTTGACTCTCTTAAAAAAAAACCCTTATTTATCCATGTACTTTGTGAAAACTCAGCAAAATAAATACTTTTTAGGGAATCCAACTAAAAAGAACAAAAACCACGCCGCCACACAAAGTGTGAAAATGCATTCAAGTCCCGCTGGCGAAATAAATCCCTTTTGCCGACCAGACAAACTGAAATCCAAACTCAAATGGAAGGCCAAAAAGTTTTACCAGCAGAATTTAAAATCCCGCCCATAGAAAAACTCCTGGGAAGGTCAAAGGGCAACGAGTTGAGTCAGCTCGAGCTGGAGAAAATCTTATTAGAATGCATACTGGAGCGCAGGTAGAAACCAGACAAAAGATGTGGCAGGGCCCAAGGTAGAAAGGGAGAAACAGGAGACACGCAAAGTGCACAGGTAAGCGGAATTACGGCGAGATGATGATGATGACAGGATACACAAAAAGCAGGGAACCGTCGGGCAATCGAAGAAAAAATAATAAACCAACCTTGCACGACAGCTGGAACCCGGAGATATAGGGGGATTCCAGAGGAACACGAATACTCGGTAGTACTAAAGGCAGCCCGGAGCAGGAGATTATAACTGCGGCGTATTAAAATTCAATGTGCGTTCTTCCCTTAATTCGACTCGTTCTGCTTTTTGTTGAACTTGTTTTCGCTTTTCTGTATTTCTTATAGCAAACATTCCCTATTAAATATAAAGGGAAATTTTAGAAAAACACTGGAATTAAAATTCAAGTCTTGAAGCCTGAATTATGGAGATTAATTTTCCATTTTTCCAACTCCAAGAATTATAAATATTTACTATCAATATCAATGGATACTTTATCTAATCTTGTGGTCAATTAAGAAAGAAGCTACATATATCATGTATAATATTTATAATTTTAGAAAAACACTGAAATTCAAATTCAAATCTTGAATTTCATGAATTATAAATATTTACTATCTATTTTAGCCCAATGGATACTTTATCTAATCTTATGGTCAATTAAGAAAGGAGCTACATATATCATCTTTCATATTTATAATTACCGCTGGTCTTGAAAGTTTTTCTATATTTTTAGTTTGCGGCCCTTTTAGGCCTACTTTTAACGGCCACTTTTAAAGGTTTTTCTATTTATATTTTTTTAACTTCTTGCTTGGTTTGCTGGCGCACAAAGTCGATAAAAAGGCAGAGAATTGGTAACCAGAACAGCGCTGGGCGAAATCTTGGCTAAGAGTAACAGTAACTAGGCTTTTGTGGTCTGCTGTCCGATGTTTTGTGGTTGCTTGAGCTGCCTGTTCCAGTGCACTGACTTTTGGCTCGTTAGCTTCGATTCTGTTTTGAGTCGGCAGTTAGTTAGCTTTTTATTTTTTATTCAGTTTTGTGGATTTGGCGCGCGACTCACATTAAAAAGGCGGCCGGGCGAGAATTGAAGAGAGCCCAGGAAGTGCAGGGGGAAATGGGCGAGGGGGCTATGAATGTGGAACATTTGTTGCCAAAGACGATGAAAAAATAATACACAACAAAATTAGGGCCTTAAACAATAGTAGCTTTAATTTTTTGGAACACAATTTTATTTAAATATTTAAATTAAATATTTGTAGTGCTAGATTTTATTTGGTAAATCCTTGGTTTTGAAAGTAAGTATAAAATAATTTATAATTACAATAAATTCATTTATTTAATCGCCATGCTAACAATTACTACACTACATTTTTTTTATTTCCACAACATTTGCTTTAATGAACATCCATTGAAACGGCGTGCGAGAGAGACGGCGCCAAAGGAGGGAGAGAGAGAGGCGATTAAATTAGCAAATGCGTCGAGTGTGCAGGGGCGGCGCAAAAGGGGGGCTCAAGGGGATGTTGGGTAGGGTGCAACATGCATATTGCACATTGCACATGTGGAACGACGCCGGGCAAGTTGCAACGTCAGCAGGCGCATATTAAAAAAAAATATATGAGGAAAAAGCTGCAACAAAGAGCGCCTATCCCCCTCTCACTCGCTCGCAGCCGCCGTCCCTTTCCCACTCGCCTTGTGGCAAGTTCATTGAACCTCATTTACAGTTCAGTAGTTTAGCGATTTTATTCTCATGGGAAAGAGACGGCAGCAGTGGGTGCTGAAAGAGACGGACAGAGTGAGAGGGAGGCCCGACTTTTATTTTTTGGGGCAACTCGGGCTTTGCGAAAAAGTAAGCCCAATACAGTCCAAAGTCTAGAAAGCAAACATTTGAAAAAAACTAGACCCATTTAACAATTTTATAATAATAGTATATAATTAAAAATGCCTAAAATCCCTTTCGATATTAACTGCATTTAATTATAAACTTTTTAATCGCTAAAAGCTTAGAAAAAACTGATGACTTTTTAAATTTCATCATATTTTTAAAAAGTTTATATCTTAAACAAATCAACAAAGATTTATGTTTACGATAATGTAAGGATGGTAAAAATCTAGTTAGTTTCTACTACTAAATGTAGTTAAAGTGATGGGAATATCCGGTTTAGGGAATTTCGCCTGTAATACCAAACAATGGACTGCAAAAAAATCAAAAAAAAAATGTGAGACAAGAAAGGAAAGCGTTGGGAACAAGATAGTAACAAAAACTAATGCGATTTGCGGCAGCTACATTGGCACAAAGAAAAAACACCTCCGAGATTCATGGATTTTTCGTTTGAGAGGCGCCGCCAGCCAAAAGCAATCAAATCCAATTAAGAGCAGGCAGAAAATCCAGAAAAAATTGGAGGTTAAAACGATAAAGGCAGAACTTCTTTTTTTTGACCAGAAAAATTGCTTATGTAAAAAAAGGTAAAAGAAAAGTAAAATAATAACAAACTCCTGCACACGCGACTTTATACAACAAATTTGTTAAAATCCATAAGGAAAATTGTTGTAGGAAAAAGAGGAAAAGGGGCAGAGGTAGAGGAAAAACGGAGGCAGCAACAAACAGAAAAGGCAACAAAAACCGAAACAGCAGCAATGGCAAAACCAACAACAATCAACTCTTTTCACCAGCTGTCGCACAGTGGGCTGCACAGTGGGCCGTTGGGGGTGGTAACCATTTGCTGTTCAATTGACTGTGCAGGAATTACTCCGAAAAAAAGATAACAACTTTTCTATTCCAAGAAACTAGCTAAATTGCTAAATATTTGGCTACATAAACGAAAGACATTATAGTATTTCTTATTCTTAGTTAAGTTAATCAGCTGATTCTGGCGCAGTGTGACCATATACCAACTCAATAACCACACAAAATACAATTTTTTCAGCTTCTTTTGGGATATAAATCTATGTTAATAATAATAAAGCACATAACAACATTATAACCAACACTTCAATGTATATCTCACAATTTAAATTTGTTCTTAAAAAAATGTTGATCACCCACTTCCAACCGAATGAAAACCCATCCCACTGTGCCCATGCAGCACAATCCATAAGTACAAGTGTTCGGGGTTGCTGCTAATGGAACACAATTCACAATTCACTGGGAACTCGCTATCTCTTTCTGCACCCCTCTCTTTCGTCGGCTTCATCTCCCTCTCCCTCTATCGTTGCAACAACGACAATGGCAACAACAAAAGCAAAACACCGGCAGACAGCAAAAACCAATGGACAAGTACAAAAACAAAACGGTGGCCAAGAGTCGTCATCCTCAGTTGTTTTTGTTGTTTTGGCAAAACTTCTACTCCCCGGAGATGGAAAAGAGATGGCTATATGGGGGGAGAGAGAGAGGGGGAGAAGTTGCCGTTGCCGGCAGTTAGTGCGTTCGCATAAATTTAAATTTGCGCGCAAACGGCGCCCACAAAGCCGAACAAAAAATGTAAAGCAACTACAGTGTGCATCCTATCAAAAAAACGTTGTATAACTGGTAAATTTTAGTAATTTTCCACAAAAAGTATTGAAATTTGAAGTTTTGGTGGGTAGGCAAGGTCACACTGGTCATTTTAAAGAACAAGTAAGAACAGCTGGTAACATTAGCACAATTCTTAAGCTGAATAATTTATCATTAATTCACACCATAATATTTTTAACAGATTAAACAAAAATAAAACAAACAATGATTTCCACTACAATTCTATTCAAATGTTAAAGAAAATTTCCTGGGGATCGACTTATAATAGTTCCTTCACCCATCAAAATTAATTTCAGTTAAAGAAGCTCCACTGTTTGAAAACAACAAGGAAAGGCAATAAAAGGCAGCCGGAGAATGCGTTTTTTGGGGGTTGCTGGATGCTGCAAAGGGGGTGTTCCAGAAACAGGGGGTGGCATGGATGTATATAGTGTGTGTGGGGGGCGAAAGTCGGAGCAAAGTGGAGTAGACTGAAGTCTGGAGCACAACAAAAAGTAGTGAAGGCGACAGTGGAAGGAAAGCCTAGGAGAGGGTGCCAGAATCCCGCAGTATACACACCACTACCAGACTTTTCCCGTACACATAAAAATGGGTGGGAAAAAAAGAAGAAAGGCAGAGGAATCTGTCTAGACAACATTGTAAGTAGATGAAAATATTTGGTTGGAAAAATCAGCCAAGGAAATGATGAAATATGCAATTTCCTACCCCTTCTGCCCGTCTCTTTCTCTTCCTTCTGCTGCTCTATCACTATCTCTTTCCGGGCAGGTAATAGCATTTTTTGATAAGGAAGCAATTGTAGCACATTTCTCTGTTATTTTTTCAATTGCACCATCGTGAAACTCGTGTTACGGATAAGATAACACACGTTAGCGCTGTATTTTTTCACATTTTTCCACTTTTCATGTGTAAATTCCATTTAGCGAACAAGCGTGATGCGGGAAATTAATTTATTTAGGCATATTTAACATATTTATGCATATAAACAAAAGGCAGCTGCCAGAAATTATTGTAAGGCCTTTTTTGTTTACTCAATTGGTTTCAAGAAAAAAGAGAGAGTGAGATGGGGTAACTGTTTATTGTTATTTTCTGTTTATGCTATTTTTATGGCTCCCCATTCAGATTTTTTTGCACTCTTTTGTGTTATTGATTTCACTTTTTTACGAGGCATTTCTGGATGGTTTTTTAGATTACTAGAGGTGGAGGTTTAATTAAAAATTTTAATAATATTTATGGTCATAAAATAAACCTCTAATATATTAAATGATCTGAACATTTAAGAACTTTATGGTTTACACTTTTTTTTAGTTTTTAGTTTTATTATTTTTTATTAATTTCTGATCACTTTTATTTTTATTTTACTTTATTTTTAAACATTTCGATTATTTTTGGTATGGAAACCATTTTTTGACAATCCCCAGATACATTTTTTCTTATGGAGCGTCCACTGTGATCGGATTCCTATAAAAATATTTTTTCTGCGGACTTTGTGGCGCTTTGCTGTGCAACACCTGTCGCAGCTGATTTTTCATTCACAATATTTATTTATCGCTCTATTTTCTTAGCTGCATATCGCGTGGTGAAATTCCTATGGAAAAGCCATTAAAATAAGCAAAGGAATTTTAGTTTAAGTTTCTCAGAGAGAATTCGACTGTCTGGCGGTGTGTGTATGTGTGTGTGTGTGTGATTCGTGTGTGAAGAGAGAAGTTGTAAAACCGGATTTTCCTTTTGGGCGCTTTCGTAGTTTCAGTTGCCTTTTGCACTTTGTCTCGATCTTCGATTTTCAAAACCCATTTGTAATCAATTTTGGGATCTCAAAGTGTTAGATCAATTTTCATTTTCTCCCAGCTTTTCTTTTCTTTTACTTTGCTTTTTCTTTTTCATTAGCACTTACACTTGTTGATTATTTAATATATTCTCTTTATTGCCCTTTCTTGCGTTTTTCCTCGCTCTTCTTTTATTTCTCAGCTATTTATTAATAATTTATTCAAATCAAACTGACGCACGCACACTGCGGCACGTACTCACACGTACGGGCACGTACACACACACGAACGACAAGCGACGCGCCGCAAAAACAACAAAAACAACGAAAAAGGCGGCGAAAAAATCGAAATTATCTTTTGCCTTTCGGCGTGAAATTAAACTAAAATGGAATTTAGTTAATGGAATTTAACAAAGCCACCGACGACGGCTGGGCCTCGGCGTCGAATTCTCGAACCACAAAATTACAATTTATCCGCGAGTTCGTCTGCGTTCGAAAAAAATTTTTTGTTTATGTTGTGTGGCCAGTTGCGGTGAGGCGGATTACGTCGAATTTTTTATTGCCGCTCTTGGCGGTATTTTACGTAGGCCCTGCTGAGGTCACACCGAAGTTTGTCGGCTACGTAACGTAAGCACACGTAACTAGTAACGTGGTGTTTTTTATTCGTTTATTCTCTCTGTTTACTTCTGGCGGCGAGTTCAACAACCAAATTTTCAGCGACGTAAGCGATAGTAAGCGTAAGTGTTAGCGTAAGGAAAGAAAAAAATGTGCTCTGCGGTCATACTGCACCGCTCTCTTTTTCCTCTCTTAAGAGTTGCTCTTTTACACTTTATTTTAAATTTTTTCCATAAGTTTAAAATGTTTTAAGTTATTTTACCAGAGATTAAACAACAATTTAATAATTAGTTATTGTTTACTTAGATAAAAAAATTTACTTAATAAATCTGATATTGGCATTATAGAAAGAAGAGTAGCAATAAATAAGTTCAGTTTTTATTTAAAATTTAACTTAAGTTGAGCATTTTCAACTTTTAAATTCTCTCCACTCTCTTTTTTTAAGTAAGAGCGTATCAAAGAAAAGTGGCTAAAAATTCAAAAATTTGGCGCCAAAAACTAGTGCACTGAATATTTTGTCGTATTATGGATTTTGTGCATAGTTTTGAAATACAATCAAATAAAATATGTATAATTACTTTTTCAGATGGATTCTTAAATTTTCTCAAACTAAATACGAATTGTTTATTTATTGTATGTTCCTATCTTTTGCCGCAAATCCAAATACATTCTATTTTTTTACTACCAAATTTATCAAAAATGTTTTAAATGAGTACATCCACTTATAAATTGAAAATTTCTTAGTTCTCTATATTACTTTCCCTTAATAAGACTTTAAATTATATTCTGTACGCCACATGTAAATTACTAGCTAATAAACACAAATGTGCAATGCACATAGAGACCGTGTAAATATTTACAAGGAACTTAATTTGGTTCACCGCTGTTAATTATGGGAACTCAAATTGAATTAGTTTTGCCCATTGATTTGCAATTCACAGCCCACAGCCCCCACCACCCGATGATAATTGCCAATTTGAATGGAAGTCAGAGTCTGGGAAATGTCGGAAAACTATTGAAAACCAATTTGCATTCCATGCCACAAGTATCCAAATATATTAATTCCCCCTCTCAAAAACTTAAATCCCTCCCCGGACCAATGGGGCAATCGGCAACGAAATAAATGCCGAAGAAAAACAAGAGCCGCACTTCAAACGCAATTTCACCTTGTTTTCCCAAAAACACACACAACAAAAATAGTGGATAAACAATGGCGCGAGGCAAATCTCTTTTTGGCCATATATAACTTTTCGGTAAGGAATTTCCCAAGCTGCTGCTCAAGAATTTTCACGAGTGGTGGAGTCTCCTATTTTTAGGCCCACCACAAAAACAACGCACAGTGGGCATTCGAAAGAGTGAACACTCAGCATTTTAAAGTTTAAAAGTGTGGGAAAATTATATAAATTATTGAAGAGTGTATAGAAACTTTTTTTTTTATAAATTTGAAACTATTTTGTGTTATTATACGTAAAAGTGATATTTTTGGTCATGTTTATTTTTATAATAATTTTTGTAAATTATATTATTTCCATAAAAACTTGAATAAGTTTCGGAAACATGCATGATGTTTTTTTAAATACCTATATTATACGATTTAAAATTAAATTTTTTATTTTTATTTAGGTTTCCCTGTACACAAGAAAAAAACAACCACTAAGCAGAACTAATTTATTTCTGTTTTAATTCGAAACTACCTACACAAGTAAATATACATACATATGCATGTGAATATATTTACAAACAGATTTTATATATAGTAATTACTACAGAGTATATATAACAGGAAACGGAAGCGTCGTTCGCTCTAGTTGGATGCTTTATTTCAGAGACAGTGGGGAATAAGGGGGAAAATGAGGAAAAAGCAGATGAAAACTCAACGCAGGAATTTTTTGTTGCTCCAAAATGCCGGCAATGAAAAGCGCAGGTCCAAATGAAAAGCAGAAAGGAAAATCTGGGGAGAGACAGTTTTTTGAGAGAGAGCAAAACAAAAGCAGTTTGAGAACAACTAGAGGTTTGCGAAGCATTGCTTTTAGCTGCTATATTTATAGCATGCGAGAAATTTTTCATGGGTTTGGAAGTGACTTTAAAACTATGATAAAAATTGATGAATTTAAATAAAAAAAATATAAAACTGATATTAACGAATTAACATCTGCATATAATTAACTTACATATAATTAATAATATGAAAATAAGAAAAAATTGAATTATAATGGGGTGAAACTTATTATAAAGAAGAATTAATAGAAAAATTAATTATTTTAGTATAAACTATTTCGGTAGCTTAGCCTAATTATTTTAAGTGATTAAAATATAAAAAAAATGAAAAAACTGAATAGGAACCAAAAGTATATTCTTTCTATCATAATTTTGATTACTTTTGGAATTTGGAATAAAGCATTTTTTCAGCCTACAGAATGGCATCTGTTATTTCAATAACTGGAGTTGAAACAAAAACATCTAAAGTTAGGGTTGTGAAAACCTTTTGCGAGACAGCTTGTTGCGAGCAAAAGTAGTGATGCACTGATTAAATCAGCAAACAGTTCAGCGTTTTATTCGGACGCCAAGGAAAGTTTCCCACCCCCCAGAAAATTCCCCCTCGTTCCGAGCGAACAATTCGTCTTCAATGTCAGTTTTCCCAACTTCTTTACCCCCCACTCTCCTACATTTTCCCCAGCTTCTTGCGCATTTTCACACAACCGTCTTATCCTTCAGCAAAATTAACTTGAGAAGCTTGATAAAAGGGCTGCCATTCATTCATTCAGCAGCTTTGCCGAAAACTGTTCTCAATGCCAAAAGCTGCCAACTTAATTTATATTGTATTTAAAATGCAAAATGCACAACATTCAACAATGGGCGAAAGCAAAGGAAAGTGGGCGAGTGTGGGATAGTGGAAAAGTGGGAGAGGCGCAGCTGAAAAGCTACTTTAATTCTACGACTTGACAAATTGAATGTTTGCAGAGTGGGAAAAGCGGAACGATAAAGGAGACATTTAAACTGGAAAAAAACAGGTGAGGCTTGTGTTGCAATAAAATATACTAAAATATAATATTCACTTTTGATAGATTTTTGGATTATTCGGTGTACAATTTAACATAAAACGCAAAAAATATATAACCATATTATATTTCATATTGAAATTCCCAGATTTTAACAATACAAAGTTAAAAAAAAAAACAAGTTGGCAGAGCTAAGCATTCAACTTCTATTGAAGTACACATAAGTATTGTTTATGAAAACCTTTTAAATATACTAATATATAATTTACATCTTGAATAGATTTTGGATATTTTAAAAATATCATATTTAATGCTCAATTTTTCTGATTTCAACTTTAAAAAATTATAAAAACAGGTTGGCAGAGCTCCGAATTCCACTTCTAGTGAAACATATGATTTTTCACAGTGCACAATCAGCTGCATTTAGACAATAGAAATGCAAGGGGGTCAAGAAAAATGGGGCTCACAAAGGGTAACCAAGGCAACCCCTGTTTCGAGGCCTTCGCTTTGGAATTCTCTGGGAATTATTTCTATTTCGGACATGCCCAGGAATCTCTGGCAGTCATAACGATAATTGACAATCTGGCCAAGTCAAATTAACATTGCTAGAGGTCAAATTGCATTTGCTCGGGGAATTTCTGATTGCTTCCGTTTTTTCGACCCATTGTTATAGTATATCTGTGAAGACCGCTGCCCGAAAATACAACATACATAGGTAAACACAGCTCTATTAGGAATGCAATGCACGCAACGCAAAGCGGCCATAAAGACGTTTGGGCCAAAGCAGCAGCCAAATTAAAACGGGCCAGAAACAGTAGCCAAAATAACAAAAAAATGAAAAAACACAACAACAGAAAATGAGCAGACGTGCCACGGTCAAGAGTGACCTCTAACCCACCGCCCACCGCCCCTTTCGTGGGCCACCACCCACCTAGTAGAGCCAAGAGTCAACTAAGGTTTTACTATAAAAGCCAGGGCTTTTGCGACTGTTTAATCATATCAGTTTCTGTTCAGTCAGCGGATACAACCAAAAACAATCCATCCAAGATGTTCAAGTTTGTGAGTATCTAAGGGATAAAGGATAATAAAGTGCCCGAAAAAAAAACAATTTATAAGAAAATATTGTGTTAAAAAATAAATCATTAGGGTTCAAAACAATAGGAACTACTCAATAACTATTTTCATTACCTCACCAAGTATTAAAGAGATTTTAAAATTATTTTCACTTGTTAAATAATATAAAATATACAGTGCTCAACAAAACAAAAACAAAAACTAAATTAATTTATGATAGGAAAACAACAATTTTGGGTAAAAAATACAAAGTTTCCATTAATAAAAAATAGTTTTTGAAGATATAACAATTTTTCATTTCACATAAAAAGTATAATACAATAAAATATACAGTGCTAAGCAAAAGGAAATTCAAACATGCATAACAATAAAAATATAAAGGCATTTTTTATTTATAATCTAAATTCACAATTTTTAAGTTTTTAAACAGTATGAGCTGTTTCCTATTGATATTCCATTTGATCTTTAAGTCTTCTTTTGTTAAACTAGGTCCATTATTACTCCTAGGGCTGTAATTACTATCCTTGACTAATCAAATCCTCCCCTTTCCCCGACTCCATAACCAGTTCGCTCTGTGCCTGTGCGCCCTGTTGGCCGTTGCCTGTGGCAAGCCGCAGTTCCTGACCGCCTACAGTGCGGCCTCCCCCCTGGTGGCTGCCTCGCCGTACGCCTACTCCAGTGGCCTCTACGCCTCCCCGTACAGTGCGGCCTACACCAGCGGCGTCTACGCCACGCCCTACGCCTACGGAGCCTACAGCCCCTACAGCAGCGCCCTCTACCTGAGACGCTGAAGCGGGTGCACACCGTACTTGGATAATTCCTGACGACGACGACCTAATGAACAAATAAACCTGATAAAACAGATAAAGATTCACAGACCAAAGGCCAGCTATTTGCTGTCATTTGCTTTGAGCAACTGCAGATTAAAAGGGGGCTAAAAAATGGGAGTGGCCAGGCCCCGCACTCGAAAAAATGCACTCGTTAAACAATATTGCACTCTTAAACACACTGGAAAAATACAACAAAAAATTGGCAACAATAAAAGACCAAAAACATTTCAAAATAGTAAAAAATTTGTATTTATATTCGAAAAATTAAAACATTTAAATTTAGAATAAATAGAAAAGGAAATAGATTTTTACAAATTCTTATTTTTTAAAGCTATGTTTATAAGGCATTCATACTTCTTTTTATTATTTTTTTCATAAAAATATTTTAGCTTAGACTTAATGCCATATTTTTGCTAGCTTTTTCCGCAGTGTAGAGTGTTTGTGGAAGCAAAAGAGGCGTGTTTTAAAATATTTACGAATTTGTTGCTGTCGTTGTTGCCGGTTTTGCTTGGCAATTTCCGTTAGCTATCAAAAACATTCGCTTTGCCTCGTATATCATGTTTCATGTGGCAAACCGGGGGTTTTCGGGTAGCTTTAGGGGGCGTTGCAAAAGGGGGTGGCAGAAGGGGCAGGGCTATGGGGTCGGGGGTCAACTGTCGCTGGCATGCGTCGGCGTGCATTTGCATCGCTGCTAAAATGTGCAAATTATGGCAACTAAGTTGCCTTATGTTGTCCCAAGCACGCAATGGGTTAAGTGGGATGCACTCGAAAAAATCACAAAAATATAACTCTTTTTTTACTATCATTTTGACCAGAAAAATAATAGACTTTAGAGAAACATAGTTCATACATCATACATATTTCAAAAGACAAGCAAAAGGTAATTGTTTATCACGGCTTCCAAAGAACTTACTAAGGTTTTGAAATAATTTGTTATGGAGCTCAAGAGTATGCAGCAATATAAATTTAATCCCATTGCTAAGGCTCTTCCTAAGCAGCATACTTTTAGACACCTTCAAGATTGATATTTTCCCAATTACTTAAATTATTTCAATCTTCAAAGTACGGAAAATAGTTTAAAATCAAATAAAAAATATTGAAAAATAAAAAAAAATACTTTAGAGTGTAGGGAGTGGCAGGGACTTTCTTTGAGCCTCTGATTCACTTTCCCCCGCTGCCACCTTAGCACACAGCCCTGCATTTCCGGCTCACACTTTCCCTGCCTTTCTCTTTCCCTTTTCAGTCCTATTTCTCATTTTCAGACGTCAGCTTCAGTGTCGCCATTTGCATAATGCATGTGTGCTAGTGTGCTGGTGTACTGGTGCAAGTGTTTGCAGCATCCTTTCAGGCGCAATTGTGCACCGTGGTCCTGCGAAAAAAGAGCATCAAAATGCATATGGAAATTGGCCCGAAATGAAAAATATGTGCAACATCCTGAATAAATGCATTTAGATAAGGCAAATGTGGTTAAATGTTGAATAATGTTCATGCTAATGTTGTTTTCCACTTGATTGGCCTGAAGGAGAAGGCACTCCACAGTGGAATAATGCGGTAAAGCATAAATAATGTAAATAAAATGAGTTGCAAATAAATCAAAAGGCTATGAGGGAAGCTAATGGCCAAGAAAAATAGGAGCTTACATTATTCATAAGCATAAAATGTTGTTGATCCTGTTTAAAAAATACAGATATAAAATGACACTGGGATTTTGTGGCCATATTATGAACCAATACAAAAGTTTTAACCACATTAACCTCAACATTTTCCTTTACGCCCCGAAGTTAACCACATAATTTCCCGCCCTTTAATGCCCACAATGTAGAAATAAAAACGGCAATCAACTTTTCACTTAACTTGCCATTAATTTGCCATTGTTTTCTTAGGACTTTGTCGCCCACAGAGCAAACAGAAACTGTTTTTCCAGGCCGACACACCACGGTACTTTTGCGGAGGGGAAAAGCGGGGGAAAAGCGGGGGAAAAGCAGGAAAAATCTGTCATCAGCAGGGTGCCTACCTCAAAACTTCTACTTCTTTTTATTTTCTCTTTGAGCTTAGAGCAAACTTTAAGATGTGTGTGTATAAAAAAAGTGAAGCGGGAAAATTTGGCAAAATCTAAATCTAATTTGCATCGTGGGGCGGATAATGGTAAGCCACAGGAGGCGGCGACTTGCAAAAGAAAGCACCCACGCACCACGCTTTTCCGAATTTTCCGCCCCCTCTATATCTTTTTCGCATACGCACACGCAGGGGAATGTCAAAAGTCATTGCATATTTTTCGGGAGCATTTCTTCGACGTACCTTATCCTCCCACACTCCCATACAGACACATCCTTCGATTTTCCAGACTGTGTAGTCCATCAATGTCAAACTTACCTGTAAGAAAAGAGAAGAGCACAAAAGGTGATGAGATAAAAGAGCATTCGTGGTCTGGGGAATGGCAGGAATAATTCAGGTTAAATAAAGTTAAGTGTTTGCATGGCCCCTCACGTAAATAACAATATCAAATGAGCCATCAAAAAAATTCTTGGGGAAGATGCGACTACCAGGTGCTTCTTAACGGGATGAAGGGGGGCTTTAACTGTAGGATATTTCAAATAAATAAAATATTTACTTTTTGGTCGATATGTAAATTTATTAATGGGATTTCTGATTGTTTAATTTCAAAAAAGAAATGCGTAGGAATAATTAAAAAACCTAAGTTATTATTTTTAACCTGCAGATTAGAAAATACATCTTAACATTCATTAATTTTGCCTTGAGAAAACAAATAATTAAAATTAATAATTTGGGGATAACACAAACCACTTTGTTTTTTAATAATAATGTTAACTTTAAGTGTCTAAAACTATGCAACAAAATATTTTTAGCTCAGAAGTACAATAAATTGTTATAGTATATACTAGTACTATACTTTTTCTCAGTGGTTTCCCACAAATGTAGGAGACATTGCCACTTCATTGGCCTTTTGAGCTGCCCACGCAATGTTTGTTCTTGAAATGTTTTGCTTTGTGGCCATTGGACTAAGTGAATGGCACGCCAAATCAAATTTAAATAAACGTCAGCGTTATTCTTCAGGAATGTAGATAATTAAGTTTACCAACAGAGACAAAGAAGGATAATTAAACGTGGTCGCAAAGAAACTTTGTTAGTGTTAGTTTCATTAATTTCAACACTTCTTCGGCAATTTAAAAATTGTATATAAAATATTTAAACTCCGAAGATACACTATTTAAGATTCAACCATTTAAAATCATCTCCTCTCCCAGGATTCGTCTACTTTCCGTGCCATAAGCCCTCTTGAATTTCAAGTAAAGCGTTTCCCTGGTTATAATTTATTAGTAAATCATTGCGCTTATCAATTTTCGCCCCTGTTTAATGATGGCCACTGGCGAGAATTCCGGGCCGACACGCAATTAATTGCCGGACTATTAGCAGGGCGAACAAAAGGAGCCAACAAAGCACTCAACAAGTGATTACACCACGCTATCCTTTCTTCGAGGGTTTTTCCTTTTTTTGTTGGGCTTGAAACATATTTAACCCCGTCGAAACGGTAAGGACAAAGGATGCCGGGCGCCTTTTGTTCGTATTCCCGGGACTATTAAAAATTCATTGCTCAAGTGTGAGTGTGGAAATGAACAACAGTTTTCAGCCAACCTCTGTTAAAAATGCAGGACAACAATTTCCGTTTCCTGTCGCCGGGACGGTGTTTCAATCTCAATTGCTGCTGCTTTCGCTTGCGAAACATCCTGGCCCAAAAATAATAAAAGGAAAGCGAAGGATAATGTCGGCCTATTAGCCAGGGCCCAAATCAAAGTGCTGATGGGCTGGAAAGCGTTTGGCGCTGACAGGACATCTCAATTGGCACTCCACTCCATCGGCCCCTTATATCTCTTTTTCTCTGGGAGTATCTCCCCGCTCCACTGTATGTGTATCCTACAGATATCCTTTTTTGCTCCTATATTTCGCCGTTTTCTCTGATTACGCACACACGCAAGATAGAGTCAAGTCTGGCGTTAAATTGAATCCGCGGCACAATTTTTTCTTCACATTGCAGCGCGTTCAACGTGGCGTATAATCGATTTTCATTCAGTTTACCCACGTTTCCACATTTGTATATGAAATTCTTTTATTTTTTCAGACTTGTAAATTTTCTCAGCCGTCGTTGGTAAAGGTTCGCGTCCAACTAAAACTAAAATCAATCGCAAAGGCGGTCAAAATAAAAGAAAACTGTCACAATGACCATTGGTTGTGAAAACGTACACTGGGAAAATTGTAAAAAAAAGTAAGCGAAAAAAACATAAAAATTTTATAGAACAGATATAAAAACAAAATAAAATACATATATAGTGTAAACAGTATTTTTAATACCTTTCATTGAGTCATACTTTTAAAAATTTTAAAATATATTTTTTTCAAGTTTCTGATTTAGGATTTTGTTTCTTTATTTATAAATTTAGTAGACAATAAACAATTCATAAATTGCAAAATTTCCTTAAAGTGATAGGCTGGCAGGTCATTAAGTCAACGTGAAACGAAGCTTAGAAGGTCGTAAAAAAGAATAGAGCACCAAAACATAAAACCCACATAAATCAATAGTGGAAAAGGCATACAAAAAATGGCATGAGATGAGCACAAAATGGAAATGGTTACGAGTGCTAAATAAAATTAAAGCAGTAGCTAACTCTTAACAAGCTACCATGATTTACCCAACAAAATTATTAAAAGTACACATTTATTTTGATAACTTCCATTAAAAGTTATTAGTTTGTTCAAAGCCGCGAGGTAATAATATTAATAATATTTTAGAACCAAGTTAATCAAATTAAACTTTGCCTGACAATACCTTCACCACAAAGTTATCCTGCCTTTCTATAGAAAAAAAACATTTCTTCAGCAGGGAAAACTTTAAATTTTCTCCAAACTTTCCCTGCAGCTCGGGAGATGGCTCAGTTCAACTTGTCATTGGCCAGATCCGTGTCCGAGTGGCACGACCTGAAAGTTTGCATAAAGAATTCTCTTTCCCTGGCCGCCCGCAACAACAAACTGGGCCGTAATTACATGAGCAACTTTCCGCCTGGCCAACATGGCGTATGAGTAACCGCTTTTATTGTCATTTGCCGCGCTACTCAATAAACTCAGCAAGGGGTGAGTGGAAAATCAGAGGGCGGTGGGCTTGGGGTGGGGTTTGCAGAGCTTTGAATGCAATTATGTGCAGCACATGACCAGAATTCAGTCACCGAAGAGGCAGCGGTGGAGGGGTAAGTGTAGGTGGACAACCACCGGAAGGATGTCGGAAGGATGCGTCGGTAGGGGTTGATGTCAGGTAAGTGGGGCAAGCAAATAAAATATAAATAAATAGCAGCGGCCGGGCCAAACGAGAAAAACAGTAAACAGCGACACGGAAAAAATATAGGACAGTTAAAAATGATATTTTAATCATTAAATAATATATAATTTAAATAATATATACTTATTTAAAAATGCTTTATTAAAACACAAAAATGTAAAATTATAATTATACTTGTAAATGGTAAGGACTTTGTTTTTAAGTTACTTTATGAAGACATTTTTAGAGGGTCAAAAGACTTTAGCTTTCAGCGCCTTTCTATTAAAGATATTAATAAAATAATTGAATTATTTATATATAATGTAAAAAATATCCGTTATAAAAACATTGTTTTTAATTTATTCAGATAAAATATATTTATTTATTACTTTATTATCTAATAAAACATCCATGTTATATAGGGCTTTCTATTTCATTGAACGATTAGTTACACAAATTGGTAAAATAATAAACGTGGAAAATATATTTTTGATAAACTTAAAAACATTTTCCCGTGCAGCCGGAAAATCAACAACGAAATTGGAACTTTGATTGTTTTCAAATAAGCGAGGAGTATTAAATTTTTAAGCCAGGCAATTTGCCAGCACGGTGGTCACAGTCTTCCCGCCCCGCCCACCAGCCCGCCGCCCATTTTGGCCCATCTTTTGCAAGTTTTCTTTTTGACCAAACCCAAATTGAGGCTTAAGTTGGTCATTTGCGGTCGACGTTGTCTCCGCTGTCTCCGTTGTTGTTGGTTACCTTTTGACTTGTTTTCTTTTTTTGTTGAGCTTTTCCTTTAGGTTTTCCCCCGGCCCGTTGTTTAGTTTGATGTGACTACGGGGAAAACTGAAGTGGCTGGGGTGGGAAAGGTTCAAGGACTCACATTTGATTTGTCCGTCTGCGTCTCGTTCTGCAAATAAAGATAATCTTTCCCAGAGCTGCGCATTTTTATGGTAATTTCCCAGGGTTTCGCTTTTCGCCAAAAAGTGAAACCGAATAAAAAACAGCAAAACTGGCGTGGGGAAGCCCCTGATTCAATGTCAAATTGTTGGGGCAAGTGCCAAGCCCACAGCAGCAGTGCATTCAAACTCAAAATGAGTTGCTTCTTGGCCAACTCGAAGCGCCTAGAAGATGCCACAGAAAAATATAAAGAAAAACAGTCCAAAACGGGAAAATTTTAAACTCAATTTTTGAGAGGCAAAGTTGGCGGCGAAATTGATTTTGTAAGGATTTCTGTAAGTGAAATGAAATTGGGCGGCAAATTCAAACTTCATTTGTAAATGTGCATAACTCAGTTTGCCAACAAGTTAAATGTTTTATGAAGGGAGCTACTTTTCAGGGCTGTGTATAACTCGGGATTTCGACAACTGCAAGAGCTAGAAAGTTAGGATTCAATGTATTTAGGTATTTAATCAATAAAAATGTTTATATACCTAGTTCCAGTACCATCAGTTAATGTGTCTTAAGAGTCGTTAGCAATCGTTTAGCACGGCTAAAGTATCTATCAATCATTCCATCGGTTTCATTAGTTAACCCCACACTAAACAGCTAATGACGTCAATAAGCAAAACTCATGCTGCATCGAAATATTTCATTTAATTTTTCCTTTCCTCCACGTTTTTGGCACAAGTTGCAAATTAAATTTAGATTTCATGCACGTAACTTGGGGAGCCATTGAGGCAGCAACGCTACAAGAACCTTAATTACTTGGCCAACTTGCTGCGGATGCTGTCCCCGTGCCCCATCCCCTGCTCAGCTCCCTTTGCTGTGGGAGAAATGCCAAGAAGCATCTGAGTGAAAGGGGAGAAAGGGGAGAAGGAGAGAGTTGAGGATGCAGGCGAAGGGAGCGAAATCAATACGCGAAACATTAACTCGAGCACTAAAGACACGCCATGGAGTCATTAAGTTTCCCCCATGCAAAGCACTGAGAACAAAAATGGCCTATAACTAACCCAGAATTTCGAGGCATAAACAAAATTATTAGCTTTGTAATTACACCATTAAATAAAATAGTGTTATCTGAAAAAATACTTAAGCTTGCCTAAAACAAAGAAAGGTTTTTTTGTAGACCAGAAATAGCTGCCTTTAAAAATAAAAAAAAAACATATAAACATAAAATTAAAAAAATAAAACATATTAGAATTTGTTTTTTTACAAAACTCCTAAGGATTTTGGTTGATAGATACATATAAGAAAAATCTCTTAAGGTGTACAAAAATCGTATAAAATATATATTAAACATTTCTTCCAGTGTCAGCACCCACTTATACTAAAGGCCACAGGGTTTCTGTGTGGGTGTGATTAAAGCAAAGGAAGCTGTCGACGCCATCATCGAACAGTTTGTCATAAACGGCGCCATATTGACAGAAAAAAATTGAAAAAAAGGGCAACACAACTGCAAAAATTGTTGACAGGGATAACGGACGAAAAAGGACCAAGTAGTAACTATAGAAGATGCTAATGAAATATTATCAACATTTGTCAATATTCGCCCAACCGAAGGTCCAGAGGAAAATTAAAAACTGTGGCGCAAAAAAAACGGATTACATATATGTGATAAATAAGTATTATAATGATTTTAGTGATTTTTCTTTTAAATCAATAAATGCCAGAAAAATAATAAATTTATTTTATATTAAAGATTCCTCGTTTGTTGATTTTTCTGCAGCTCAAATCTAAACCCAAAAGGGCTGAATAATTAAGCAACCATTCGTTCCAACTGTTAAGTCACCCGTAAATCAAGCCCCAAATAAATTTCAAATCAATAACTTTTTAAACAATCAACAAAATCCAAAAATAAAACTTTTCAAAGATGCGAAAGAAACTCATAAATTTTATATGAACAACATCAGGTTTGAATGGAATGTTCATGGATTTCCACTTGAGATATCAATTTTTGTGGCACAACCTTCTTTTGGGGAAACATTGCTGGCAACATTTTACGACAAAGAAAAGTTTGTCTACCCCCTCGATGCCGTTTCATCATCAGTCTGCTAATTTCATTTCGTACGAACACCCACAACAATTGTACACTGGGGAAAATGAGGCACCAAATATTTAAAAATATAAATTATTTATAAATGAAATTTTTAAATTGACTTATTATTACCTATCGAAATGAACTCTAGCTCAATAATAATTCTAGTTTTCATCCAATGTTTTAAATTTTTTGGAATGTTGTAACACGATTACAATTGAGTTTTTTTATCTTTCTATCAATCTTTTTATTGTTCTAAATTTTTAAAAAATTTGTTTTTTTTGTGTAGGCTTTTATGGAAAAGATTTCGCAGCTGTCGCCGTTGAGACAAGCTCATCAAATGTTTCCAAATCGATTCCATCATTTAAAGCATATTAGACCAGTCAACACATGTGTGCGTGGGGCAAAGGGAGGGCGATGAAAATAGAAGGAGAGGGCAGGAAATCCTTGGCAGGATGTGCGACACATTGCGCTTTGAACTTGTTGGGAAAAGCCTGGAAAAAAGGCGCTGGCGAAGTGTCGTAATTTAATTAAGTTTCGCACCAAATGACAGGCAAAACAGAAGTGGAAATGAGAGGAAAGTCAAAGAAAAAGTATAAAAATTACCAGGAAAATTGCATAAAAAAAGGAAGGATAAAGCGCAGACAAAAGGACATTGATTACTGCAGAGCAAAATGAACCTTCCCGCGAAATTCTGTGAAATTTCAATGAAATTTACCCAATTTAGCAAATTGGCGTCATAAATATCAATATTAACTGCGATATTGCAGAGCTTGTTAAGGTTGCGGATTAGGAAACGATGGCTTGTTATAGCAAATCGTGCGATGCAGTAATTAAGTAATTTAGTGGGTATAAAAACTGCACAGCTTGTCCTATATGTTTCTACAAAATGTTAAACGCTGCTAATTGAGCAATAACTGGGATTTGTATTTATTAATTGTGGACCTAATTATAGAAAATGGGGGAAAGAAGCATAGCTGAGATACTTTAAATTAGCATTAAGCTTTCTAAAATACCAAGCACTTTTACCATATCATTTTTATTTAATTCAAGAGAGTTATTTCATAAAAATACACATAAAGAGGGCTCACAAACATATTTAATTAAAAGTTAATTGCAAAAATGAAAGGGAGCCCGCATGACTGTAAACCAATTAATAAATCATTGCAAAGCAATCAATCAAAACGAGGTGCAGACCTAAAGGACCGCGCACAACCATCGACCGGTTAGCATTACAGGACACAATGGAGTCCCGGAAAATACCCAAACGCACCGCAATTTCCGAGGGGCCGCCCACCAATTTCCCGGCTTTCAGCCCATTCTCATCTCATTTTCCGATGCCGTCAACTGTTGCACACTGCACATGCGAATGACACACAATGACAGCGGCTAATTAAGCTATCAAAGTGTACAACTGGGACTCACCTTGGTACAGTGGTAACTCGCTTATTGAAATTATGATAAGAAACCTTCATTCGACTTAAGTATACAATTCAGTCACTTGGTTTTTGAAGATTCAGATGGTTTAGTCTTAAAAATCACTTATTATAATTATAACAAATTGCTTATTCTCATTAAAAAAATAAAAAAAGCGATTAAAAATATACTTAATACTTTTCACATAACTAAAATATAAATATATATTTTTGTAGTTTATCTTTTGGGTTTTTCGGTAACAAAATTATTGATAAAAAAAATTAAAATGATTGAGGGAAGGTCTGGGTTCGAGTCCACCGGCGGTACTTTCATTAATAGCATGACTTGTATAGTATATAAAGTATATTTTAATTTACTGAAAATTGATTGGCAAAATGGAATATCCACGTCAGTTCATCCAAGGACTCACCTCTGTACAGTGGAAACTCGCCGTCGCTGTGGCTGTGGCACAGCATTATGGGACTTCGACAGCGCGAGGCGGCGACCATGATGCCAGTTTTGTGGATACTCAGTTGATTATTGCTACTAGCCGCTGATGTTGCTGGCGTGGCTGCTGCAGTTGCAGCTGCTGCTGCTGCGCTTGCCGCTGCGGAAGCTGCTGCATTTGCTGCGGTTGTGCCCAGGGAGTAAGAACGCGACACATGACTCAAGGTGCGGCGTCTTATGGTGGCTGCATTCGCCGATGTTGCTGCTGCAGCAGTGGTTGCACTGCGATAATGGTGTTGCGGTGTGGAATACTGATTCCTGGTGGCCTGCATCTGCAGTTGCAGTTGCTGGTAGCCGCCTAGCGACAGGTGGTGCTGCAGCGGTGGGTGGTGCGAGTGGTGCAAGTGTTGCTGCTGCTGTTGCTGATGCTGCTGCTGCTGCTGCTGCTGCAACGACTGGTGTTGCTGCTGTGCGGGCTGGTGTTGCTGGGGGGCTTGGAAGGGCGGATGCGAATGCTGGTGCTGCAGCAACTGTCGCTGGTGTTGCTGCTGCTGCTGCTGCACCGCCGCCATCTGGAATTGCTGCTGCAACTGTTGCAGCAAGTCGTGCTGCAGCTGCTCATTGGTCCTGCCATTGCTGTCCTTTTCCGGGTTAGGGTTCGGCGGATTTGGGTTCTGCTGCTGCTTCTCCCAGGGTCCGTTGCTATCGCTGCTGTAATCCAGCTTGAGGCTTATTTTGCGTAGTCTTGGGCAATCCAAATTTAAACTAGACCATTGCGTTTGGGCCGCTGGATATTATCTCCAGTTACAGGAAAATCTCTACAAGTGACTCAATCTAATTTAAGTCCTACTTTCGAAAGTAAACGTACGATTTTGTAAATTATCTGATATATAAACTGATCGCCTTAACATTGAAAAGTATACTTTATTTTGTTAGAAACGTAAATTTAAATTTTAAATTGTGTCATTTTAAATGAACAAATCTCGACCAGTCCCAGAACCAAAACATTCTGAAATGTTTTTGAAACTTATTGGAATCATTTAAAAAGTTTTAGGTAAAATCTTTGGAAACTTTAAATTAAGACTTTGAAATACATTATTCAGGTTTTTATTTCTCCCATTTATGAAGTGTTATGAATACTTTTCATATCCTAGTCGTACTTCCTATAAATCAAAGTGATTTTTTTTAAATATTCCATATGATTCCAGGATGATTTGTATCAAAGATAATACGCAATGCTAACTAGACCATTGACTGCGGCGTGTCAAGGTCGCTGGCAGCTTCTTAAACCCACTTGAAAATTTTTATAAAAATCGGAGCTGCTTCGAGAAGGAACAGCTGTTGTTTGGTATTAAATTCTGGACCAGCCAGGAGTTATTTATTTATATTTATAAAAACACAGGGCACACACGGACGCGGAGGATGCGACGCATATGTATGTCACTGGAGGACCTAGTTCGAACAGGTTCTAATGGTATCTGGGCGAGAGCGAGGACTCGCGGCACTCTCTCCCGGGTGAAAAGTCCCGCTTTTCCGCTTTTCCGACCAGAGACGCTGGGCCAAAGTACGACGACTGATTGCGCCGAGCTTTGTTATCCTGCGGAAAAGCTGGTTGGCTGGCCATGGAGTCGAGAGAAAGGCCAGAAAGCGCAGTCAGCCGAGAGAGAGTGGGAGAAAGCCAGAGAGTTTGGCGGAGAAAGTCGGGAATCTGCGAGAGCCAAAAAGCACAGATAGCAAACAAATGGATCTATCTGAGGACCCACACCAAAAAGAGCCCCTATATGTAACTCCTTTTAAAAGAAATAATATATAAACTCCCTCTAAAATATAAAATAATATTTAAACCAAGGTAGGTTTTGCAAAGCTTGATTTTTAAAATACTTAAACTTTATTATAATATATATTGTTCTTTGATATTTCATCTATTAAATATCTAGAAGAATTTATACATTTATATATACATTTATACAGAATTTAGTAAATATTTTATCTATGGTTATTTAATAAGCATTATAAAATTCTTTAAATATTAAAAGTCTATATAAAAAAATATATACATTTTTCAGGACACATGAAGTTTTCGATTTTTTCACAGTGTAACCGAGAGTAAGAGAGAGAGGGATGCATTTGCTGATGTTTGGAAAAGTAGCCTTTGCTTTCGCTTGCATCCCAAAAAGGAGCAAAAGAGAGGGGAGCAGCGTATGTTTTGCCAACTCTTTTGATTCCTCTTTGCTGTTTACCGTTACTAGCGCACCCACAAGGGAGGAGAAAGGGAACAGTAAGAAGAAGCAACAGCAGCCACTAAAAGAAGAAGCAGAATGAACAGTTTGGCACAGTTTAGCATCGCAGATGAGCGCACAGTGTGACCAAAGTCGCATTTAAATCGACTTACGTCAAGGTTGTACTAAACTGTACCGCTAAAAAATCATTAAACATTTGTTCCAACGTATCGTTCTATAACTTAGTTATAACTTTAGCAATGAGCTGTTTTATTATTTTTTATGACTCATAATTATGATGTAACCGACACATTGCTACAATTTCCACCCTTAATGAAATTCCCAGTTCTAGAAACCCGATCCAAAGCCGATAAGAAATTCTCTGATTAAAAAGAGCATTGACAAAAAGTTATCAAAAGCAATACAATTTCTTATTGCAGAAAGTAGCTTTTAACACTCCAGACTCAGGCGGATTTATTTTAGAAACCTTATCAACCTTTGAGTGATTAAATAACAATGCATTTTGAAATACTTGTTACATAAATGGTTTCTAGAAAGAGTTGACCAATATGCGAAACCCACATCTGTAAGTTCATTCACCCAACCATTCGACCAGATTGTGGGCGGCCAGCAGAGGGGGCGAGACTGGGGAAAACAGCTGCTCCTGGGAAATGCAGAGTAGCTCTACAAGAGCAGCCCCAACTAAAGCTCTTCTCACTTTTCCGGAGCTTTTCAGGAGACACGACTCGATTTTAAAAATAATTGCGAGAGCATCAGCCCAGCGGAATATGTGTTTTGCTTTGTTTGCCTTTGCCATAATTTATTTATGCATTTGTCACAGTGTTTTTCGTTATTTTGATAAAGTTGTACCCAGATAATTTCGACAGGACCCACGGGAACCCGAAAACACAAGGTTTCCGAAGGGGAATGTCGGGAAGCTGGACCCCCGTGTTTTTATTTCATTTTATTTTAGTGATAAGGCTCGGCTCGAGAAAGTCGATATCGTAATATAAACACGAAATAGGAGCCCAGAAAAAGCAGCAAGCCTCCCGTTGCCGAGGGAGAAAAACCAAAATGTGGATGCCATCCGCCAGGAAAACCAAAAGCCGAAGAGGCCAAGGGGTATACACTGAGCGAAATAGTCCAAATCACAGGAAAAGTGTATAACATAGTTCAAACTTTGATTCTCCTACTTTTGAAATTTATATTAACAGTACCTTTCACATCATTTTACTATAATATCATTATAAAAAGTATCAAGACTAATATATCAGATAAAAGCAAACTGGTTGCTTAATAACATATTAAATAAAAGTGTCAAGTTAAAAACAAAGTACAATGCAATATAAATATATTTAAATATCATATGATTTTTAACAACTCCTAACTACGATAAATCAGAATCTACCCCAAAAAAATAAATATAACTACTTATTTTAATTATAATACATTCTTTACCAATGCATTTTATATTGGACCCAAGCACACAGTCTTTTTTTTAATAATTCATAAACTATTCATGGGTTTCTCTCAGTGCATGAAGATGTGGCACACATAGGGGTTATAGGGGTGCCGTTTTGCTCGCGTGGGTTTTGTTGATTTTGCGTGCGCATAAAAAATCGAAGTGGGCATGGGAGCTTGGAGATTCGGAGCCGACGGGGTGGAGAATTGGGAAATGGGCTTGGGTTTTTTTGGGGTGGCAATGGAGGTTGTGGATGCGACAATCTCGGCGCGTGTTTTTGGCTGCTGGAGCCGCTTGTTTCGCATTCTGCACTTCTGTGGTTGAGGGCCGACTCGTTTAGGGGCGTGTACCCCTCTTTTCGGCGGGGGGAGGGAAGAAAGGTGGCCAACAGGTGGCCAGGACCACAGGACGCACGGTAGCACGGACTCACCTGTAATATCACGATCGTAGAAATAACTGCTGGCACTGCTCTTGATGCTGATAGAATCCAGAGGTGTGGATGGCGGCTCGAAGATGTCGAAGGAGTTGCAGGATTCCGCCGAGGGCGTTGGAGGATCCACAATTATACTAGCTGCTCCTGCAGGCCATTAGAGTACAAAAAGAAAAACAAAAAGGCGGATAGTGGTAAAAAATCAAATTTGGTACTCAAAAAAGGAGTTAATTTACTTAAATTTTTATTTTACATATATATACTACAATAACAAATGTATTATAAAAATTATACATAAACAGTTTCTTCTTAAGTAATTCATTTAAATTAAACGTTTAAATTTGTAAGCAAACAATTATAAGTAACCTAATAAATTATAGAATACCATCAATATAGCGATCATACTTACCCTCTTTATTTAGAAACCTAAAATCCTGGTTGGTTTACCCAATAAAACAAGTAGTAATCCAATTATCAATATCAGATAATTTATTAAAACCAACAACTTATATATTACAAAATATTCCATAGAGATTTTTGAAGCGGTTAATTACCAAAATAGTTGTAGTTCACCTTTAGAAATATTTTTAACTGAGTAAAATTACTATCAGTATTTCTGGTTACGAAAAAATACTTCTTATTTGTAATTATTTAACTACTATTGTGTACATTTTTTTCTTGGCCAGACTTGACATTAAATTTTATGGAAATTAATGGTTTTCGATCCGTTCAAATTTAACTCCTGCCGCCCATCTGCCTCTTTCGTTCCGTTTCCTTCGTGTAGAGTTGCAGCTGTCGATTGACTTTGGCCAGCACATTGAGTTGGCTCTTGTCGAGATATCTGAAGATCTCGTCGTACAGTTCGTATGGGAGACCCAACAGCGACGGTTGTAGCTTCTGCTCCATCTGCATCAGTTGCTGCGATCGCATGGGCTGGAAAAGATGCTGCTTGAGTTGATAGGATAGTTCGTCCAGCTTCCGAAAGCGATGGTATACGGGCTTGTTCTTCGCCTGGACATTCAGGACATAGCGACCAATGGGCAGGCTGATGCTATAGCCAGGCTGCTTGGAAGGTGGAGCTGGCGACAGGGTCACCATCAGCTGATCCCCCAGGGTGATGGCCATCAGGCGGGACTGCAGGGCAGAGACCACAGAAGCCTCCTCGGAAGCATGCTTGTCCAACAGGGTCCTCAACCGCATGGAGTAGGCGGTGTCATTGAAGCACACCACATAGTTCGCAGGCTGTTCGCTCAGGAGTCGCACATTCCGGGCATGGAAGCTGCTGAAGGATGGCACCGGTGCGATGAGGTGTCTCTTTTGGGCATATGTCTCCTCCTCCACGAATCCGCTCTCCAGGGCCACCAAATAAATCAGCAAATTCAGCCATTCCGCAGCAGGCATCTTCCGATTTTCCTGATACAGCTTCAGCAGCTTTTTCATATGTGGCGGCACCGTTTCCAGACTCGCATGTTCCAGGATCAAAGGATTCGGCTCCGGGCTGCTCTTGTCAGATATCAAACGCTGTCGCTGCTTTTTCGGCTCTGTAATGAGTTTTTTTAATTTACATTTTTACAAAATCTCAAAAAAAAATGTATTAGTCAAATTGAGTGTGCTTTGGTTAGGAAAAAAATGAATAAATTAAATTTCAGCAACTAACCTGCTTCGTGCGGATTTGGGAAGCAACAACTTAAATTGGTGGTTATATACAATACATTTTTACACTACAAAATATAGAACACAGAAATCAACTCAAAACTCGCGCTATAATTTAATTGGATATCATTTAAAATCAAATTGAGTAAATGAACACTTGCAGCTACATAAATACGAGTCACGAAAAGGGGCGGGAAAAGAGATAAATACAATTAAATCCAAAGTACTTTAATTTAAATTACGATTACGTGTTGGTTACAATCTTAACTCAATCTTTACTCTGACACATTCCCACAATGTTGTCTGTATAACAAATTATTGTCAAGAAAAGGGTCAAACATCTCGATGATTCATCGAAAAGTCTGGACGATTTTGCGATAAAAGTAAAGGTGTTTTAATGGGAACTTATGTAGAAGAAGGTAAGGGACTGTATCGAATAAGAAATGGAATACAAATTAGTGGTGAGTCATGGGTGCTCCAAATGCCCATTAAAAAACTTGAGACATTTTTTTTGAGATGAAAAGATTTTGATTAGCATGCTGATTAAGTTGGCATATTTAAATGGTTTTTTTATGATTTATGGTTGTCTATTGTTATTATTCAGTTTTTAGGAAAATCAGTCACGATCTAAATTTGTATACAAATACAAATATAAACGAAAGGTGCTTGGCTAAAGTCTGTTAAATAATAAATGGTTATATCTACTATAAAATATACCTATATTTCGGTGGATACAATCTGTAGAAGACCATATTTTTAAGAACATAAGATAAGATGTTTCGTGATACTTATTAACCATGTTTTGCCGGGTGAACAAGTGTTATTTGCATGTTGCCTAACTACCTTAGTTGGTATTTACTTTCCCTTGGTGTTTATGATTTATTGGGCAGTGTCCAAGTGGTGATAAGTGCCAAGTCATTAATAAATAGTGTAGATAATGATTGATCAAAGTGGGAAATGGGAACAGCAAGCCATTTATCAATACTTCTGAGAGGCCTTAACCTGAGGTTTCGATATCTGGATTAGTCCCTTATTTTTCCATAACACACCTTGGTTCGGGGCTTTGGTGTCCTCGGTGGCAACCACTTGTGGCTCACTTTCCTGCTGCCGTTGCTCGTCCGAAGTCGAGGGACCGGCTATGTCCCGCCCAATTTCCGATTTTTCCTCTGACATTTTTATTATTTACTTATGAATTTTGTGCAAAGCGCTTGGATTTCAAATACTTTTTCGACTGTCATTGTCTTTTTTCCAAATGACAAACCGAAAATGGGGCACACTGCGTTTATGCACCGGAATTTATAGTAATCGCAGCCAGAGTAAACTTTTGGGGAAAGTCACACTTTTATCTTTCTTAAGAGCAAAACTGCAGCAGATGTGCCACTCAATCACATATATTATGTATCCTATTTACGCGAATTGCATTTGCGAATTTCTAAATATCCATTAAGGCATTCATCGCGCAACAAAAACAACACGCGACGCGTTGGCAGATATTTTCTAGAAAACTCGCTTAGTCACACGCGTTATATAAGCAGTTGCAACAGGCCAAGCCACATATGTTTTGTTTATTATAGTTTTCGCTTTTGCAAGCGCAAAAATCACAGAATATTGTAAAATTATATTATTTTTGCGAACAATCAGCTGGCAGGCAGCCGCTGTGCAACACTGCCACCGCTACACAACACTTATCGATTGCAAAACTATCGACGGGGAACTGTTTTGTAAGAGCTATTTTCAAGCTAAATATTGGAAGGCTTAAGAAATAAAAAAAATATTTACAAATATCAAAAATCAACCTTTTGAACTTAGGGAAAATTGTATTCGAAATATTTAACAATCATAAATTTCGGGCTTTTTATGTTCTAAAAAGTATAATACAAAATAATTTAGCTAATATTAGCTACTTTTAGCTAGCTTAGGTTCCCTCCAATTTCCAGCACTAAGACCAAACAGTGTTGGTAAACAGCCCCTTAATTGCCGGCCAAACAAATGTTTTGTTTACATTAGTTTTTAGAAAAGCATAAAAAACTACATAAATCTATAAAGAAACATGTCCAGCAACGAGGAAAATGAGTTGTACATGGTCAAGGAGGCGCAAAGGCTTCGAAAATCCGACCCCTGTGCGGCTATGGCCTGGATAATCACGGCCAAAACTCTGTACCCCAATGCCTTCAACCTGCAGTACGAGGCCTACCTATTAGAACGCGATGGTAAAAACTACGAGGAGGCGGCCAAATGTTTCAGCGTTATGTGAGTGGCACTACAAAGTTTAAATCGCACTATAGATCTAAACATATTTCCTCTTTTAGCGCCTCCAACTTTCAGAATCAACACACAGAACTGTGGCAGGAGATCAACGCCCTGACGAATGCCCTCAGAAATGAGAGTGAAAATACGCCGGAGCACGAGTTCTATGTTAAAATGTACAAACACCTAACGCCCGAGGTTCAGCACAACATATTCATGCACACCATCAACCACAGTGCCGACAATCTGGAGCGCGTCTATATCTACATACTGATGTTCAACAAGTTCCCCAAGTCGGCCTTAACTCAAGCCCCCCGATTGCTGGAAATGCTGGCTGAGGGTATGAAAACAGATCCGGATCTTTATCAAAGGATTCTGGTGGAGGAGGTATTGCCCATGATCCAAAATAAGCCTCCGGAACTATCGCCAAATCTTGCCTGCCGGCTGTACACCAGTTCCCTGGAGTATTATCTGCGTCAAATCATGGATGAATCGGATACCGCGGATGCCTGGAAGAACATCTTCAAAGTCCTGATGATCTGCGGACAAATGATGGGCTGGGAACCCTTCTTACCCTTCAGTAAGCACGTCAACCAGAATGTCTACTGGGAGAAGTTGGTGGACATACTATCTGGCAGTCCTGCGGGCAGTTCCCAGGTTTTATTCTACGCCACCACCTTGTTTATTTACTCCCTGCATGGTTATATACGGAATTGCAAGTTGCGGATCGAAGATGCCGATGTTAGCCATGTTTTGGTAGAGGGCTTCATGGAATGGTCACCGGATAGCGATGGCTCTGAGGTGCCCAGTATGGAGCCACCCAAATTCTCCCTAACCACCGCCATAAGTCCGGAACTATCCAAGGCATTTCTGCATGCCGCCCAGTGTTGGCAGCTGCTCAACACGGATCAGTTTCAAAGGGATTTCAGCCAACTAATGCTAGCTCTTCCTCTGGCCCCCTGGATCTCCAGGTTTCTCTTCGATTTGGCCATATATTTCGGGCACCGCGATGAGGCCAACAAGCTAATGGCAGACATGACCACCCAGAGTAGCCTGGTGCAAAGTCTGCAGATCCTGAGTCTAAATCTCATGCAGGGGAGCATGACTGTGAGTCAATTACTTTCCAATTAAAGAGAGTCATTTTAAATGCATTTCTTTCACAGCTCCAGGGCTTCCAGTGCATTCTGAAGATCCTCTCCGAATTGCCCGCCACCCAGGGTCAACTTTTGGAAAACATGTCGCTCAAGGGCCACCGCCACATGGTCTTCCTGCCCCTCACCCGATCCGCTTTGGTTCAGTATTGCGTGGGAGCTATCATCAGCAGGCTGAGCCGGAAGGTTTACGAACCCAACTGTCCGGATCGATTGCTTAGCGATCTCCTAGTGCTCCAGCAGCTAAATCTCCTCAACGACGTATTGCTCACCCAACAGATCTTCAACGTAATTAAGCAGCGCAAGTCGTTCAATTTGCGCACGCTTTCCACCTATATTATTGCCATTGATTTGATTGAGGAACTCTCGCATATTTGGAACTCGCAGCAGGAGGATAACTTCGAGTTGACCAGCTCGCCTATTTCCAGTGGCACACCCACTGCGCCAGGTGGAGCTGGTGGCTCCCAAACCCGAAGAATCGGAACCCGCGGAGCGGACAAGGGAGCCAGGGATGAATTTAAGGCCATCACTCGCCAGCAGATTGCCCGCTGCAATGAGAATGTGATCACCTTGCTGGCGAATTTCATCAGCCAGGAACATCTAATGCTGGCGCAGCACATCTTTGGCATCAGCCAGCCCGTTGAGACGATTGTGATTAAGTGAGGAATCTAAACGAGGTATACATATAGTAGTTAATAGGGGGTTTCTATATAATATACACACTTGCTTTAGCATTATTTTCTTCGAAAGATTGAAACAGTCTTCTTATAACGTTAAATAAATATTAGATACCGAAGTTAAATTCTTCATATATATTTTTGCTTCATTCGATCAAGCGATAAGTTCGCACGTCTATGCTGACTTAAAATTTTTGCTTATCGACTAAGTAAATATTTGATAGCCTAGACTGTGGTTACATTTTGATATGTTTATGATTTTTTCAGGCTTCATCATATGAAACAGACAACATTTAGGTTCTTTTAAAGCATATATTTTATCAAAATGTGAATGAAATTAAGTTAACAACTTTAATTATTAACCATTGTTATGATAAGACTAGTTTCTTGCCTTAGGAATTACAACATAGACTGCGGTCAGGTTCACTTTTGTACTAGATACAAACATATATATTGGTATTGAGAGCCTCTTCCTTTTACATAACACTCGTGTGCACAATGACTTGGTAATTTGGATTCTTATCACATATATCCCGAGGTGGTAGTCGTGTCTTAAACGGTCTTCTGGGCTTCCGGTTTCGTCGGGGAACTCGGCGGTAGGATGGTCTTCTCAGAAGACTCCACCAGTTCCCCCTCCAGCGGCAAATGAATCCCGAAATCGTGCTTCATGTAGGACATGAGTACATTATAAACGGCCGTGCACACATTGACGAACGTCACCCGGTATTTGGTCTCCAGATAGCGAAAGTTCAGGTACTGAGCCGCCGGCCAGGTCATCCAATCCAGGAGGTAGACATACGGGAACTTGGTGATCAGCTCTTGATTCGTGGCCTCCAGGGTCTGACGCTCCAGATAGCAAATGGAATAGAAGAATATGAGGATGCAGGCGGGCGACATGACCAGCTGGTCTATCAAGATCTTCTTGAGGATGTTCTGGAAGGTGCGGGCTGGCATTATCCTATCCATCCAGTTGTAGACGTAGTGATGAAGGGGACCCTGCAGCGCGCCCGCCACAAACATCCTGTACATGCGATCCGTATCGAAGCGATCCTGGTGCCGCAGTCCCCTCCTGTACTCGTATTCCTGGGCTATCACATCGCCCACCACCATCAGGAGGCCGGAGCCCACCACGTTCGTTATGAGTAGATACTTCCCGAACATATTGCTCCAGGCGATTTTCGTCCATCGCATCAGGATGAAACTCAGGGCTCCACCCTCCGCCTCACCTTTGCCGTGGGTTAAGCGAATTTCGTATTTTTGAGGACCCATTGGGTGGGTTTTCCTCCGGCCCAGGGCCGTGAAATCCCTCCGGCAGTTAAGGGACCCATGGAGCCTCTGGGTGAAGGGACCTGCCGGGTTCCGGAGACCGTAGCACTGGCGCAGGCAGCGAATGCTGAACATCATTCGCAGCCACTGCAATTTGGGACCACTGTAGTCCCGTGTGTTTTGACTTGACGTTACGAAAGACCCGATTGTTTTGACGTTAAACTAGCAGCTGATTGGGGGTGGCACCTTTTCGACTAACCTTGGGAAAATCGATAGCAAAATGTGTGTTGAGAATTTGAAAAAGTTTTTTAAAAAAAAAAGTTCTTTATAGAGGATATAGATATATCTAATTAAATATTTTTTTTCTGAAACTTTTTATTATCTGTTTCTCTCTTTAATCCTAGAACTCAAAATATATTTCCAAAGATCGAACTATGTATTTATTACTATTTTTTATTTAATTTCAGAAACAAAAACATTCCCTTAAGTAAGAACCATATTCTATGCTTTATGAATATATGACTTGGAGTAGCGAAAGTTCAGGTACTGCAGACCAGGCCAAAGGCAACAGTCCAACATCCAGGTGAAAAGGAACTTTGCGGATAACTGAGCATTGCACCCATGATGGTTTTTCCCTCCAAGAGACTGCTGAGGTAAAAGATCAAGAAGATGTAGGTGGGCGACATGATGAGCTGATCGGCAAGGATCTTTTGAAGGACACCCCATCGGTGACTGGTAAAACCCTCTCCAACAACTGATAGAAAGTGTGGTGGACTGGTCGTTTCACCAAACCCGTAATCAATATTCTTCCTGAGCGGGAACACTTCAATGGATTCCTTTGACTTCAAAAAATATCTTCATTATCATTTTGACTTAAGAGGACCAGGTTAATCGATCTATTTTACGATTTTAGATATTAAGTTACATTATAAAATTTATAAACTAAACGTTTTATTCAGTGATACAGATAGTTATATGATGTTAATATTTATATTGTATGGAGTTTCAATTTCCCACGCAATTCGATGGCGGATAGCAATCTGGAGGCTTGTTAGCTACCATTACAATTACTTAGAATTCGGTAAAAATATTATAAATTTGCCTGTGCTACTTTTAATCAATAATCTTACCTAAAATGTAGAAAATGTTTTCAAGGCCCATAACGCTTGTTTACAAATGTAATTCCTGCTACCTTAAACAAAGCTTTTATAAAGAATTAATTACCGGAAAAAGTAGCTTTAAATATACGTAACAAATCGATTTTATTAATTAAATAATTTCTAAACGACCGTAAAATGTCAGATGTGCAGATTTTAGATTTTATGGCAGAATTACCTGATTTTTATTGTTGTTTGCTAGCTTTTATTGCCGTCTATTAACTATAACTAATAAAATAATGTATTTTCAACGACAAAGCTGAAATTCAAAAACTTTATTTTCCTACTAATAAT
The DNA here is from genome assembly GCF_025231255.1 of Drosophila biarmipes. NCBI lineage: Eukaryota > Metazoa > Arthropoda > Insecta > Diptera > Drosophilidae > Drosophila > Drosophila biarmipes. The sequence continues at coordinate 15,585,647 of NC_066613.1, forward strand.
TCTATCGTTCCTATATGACATAGTCGTTTGATTTTTATAATATTAAGTTCAACAAAAAAACAATAATTGAAAACATTACATAATTTCGATTTGGTTTATAAGGTTTTTATTATTTGCATTATGTTCATAGAATATTCATAAAGGATTTTAAGTGTCAGCTGGTCTAGAAAAGTGAAGTCCCATATCAGTTGTATGTGGTTTTAGTGGGACGTTATAGAAGTTCGTTTATTATAAATAAAACAAAAGTTTGCAATGCGCAAGAAACAGCTTTTTATTTTATTTATAAAATCTTCACAAAATTTATATTTATCCGGGGAGCTTCTTTCCGTTCTTTGGGAACATGGCAGGAGGGCAATCCTGCAAGGCGTTCCAACTGCATGCTGCTGCCATGAAGACCACTAAGAATAAAAAAACAAGTATTTAAATTTCGCTTGCAGTAATTATAAAACCAATTTTTTTTTAATTTTACCTAAATTCCAGAAGAAGCTTCGGGCGACCATAATGTTTTCTGAGGGACGTTATGTTATTAACATAACACACAACCTTTTATAGAAAACCCCAGGCTGCTAAATGTACCATTAAATTTGCCTATCCAATCGATTTTATAAATTAGTTAAATACCATGTAAAATCACATAATAACATGCAAGGTTATATAAACAAATTACGTTAGCTGTTAACTTAAGGAAAAAAGTATATCCATTGATAATTTAAAAAGAGTTGTAATTGAATTAGGTAGGTGATTTATAACACTTAATGAAAAAAATACATTACAAATTCAAATATATATACACTTACAAAGGACTGCGCAACACTGTTTGTATTTCTTTCATTAAGTTTTAAAAATCACCTATGTAATCCAACCGTAAACTCTTTTTAAATTATTAAATCAACTAAAATTGTGTAGACCAAGAATGATAATTGGAAGAATTTTTTTTTATCAGTTATTCCCAAATGACAAACATAAAATGTTTAAGGTTTCACAAATAAAGAGGCAATTTAAAAATTTGACTTTTCAAAATTCGCACGTTTTACAACCCTGACCGATGACAATGGATAACTCTGGGATTTTTGGAGAGGACAAGCTACTGTCACTCTGTTCTGCCTATCGGTTTTTCGGTTTTGCTTTGCTCCGCTCTTCGCGTTATTTTTAGCCGCCTTTTTTCGCCGAAAAGTTTCTTTTTCGTGGCCAAGAATTCGGGAATTTCTATCCAATCCGACCGGTTGGTAAATCACCAACACACGCAACCATTTAAGGTTAGGACCGGCCTAAGAAAACGCCCAAAGCCTTGTGTCAAAATCTTTTTTTCACCAGGTGACAGCAGCGCCATCCGGTTTTCCGGGTGATTAATTTTTGGAAGGCTTGGGACCCACGCAGCGATACTGAAATGAGGCTGCTCTACGTGTTTCTTCTGATTCTGGCCGTGCGCTTGGCCTCCGTTTTCGTGGTCCAGACGTATTACGTTCCGGATGAGTACTGGCAGAGTCTCGAGGTGGCCCACAAACTGACCTTTGGGTGAGTTCCATTTCGGGCATTGTGGTCCAATTCCTGGTTGTTATCTTAGGGAATTGGTTTGATTTTGATGAGAAGTTAATAGTTCCTAACTTATCCACTCGCTATTTGCCTCCCAACTGAGTTCTGTGATTATTTTCTTTCATGAATTGGCCATATTACATCCTTAGATTAAAAAGTCTTAAAGGTTTTTTAACCCAATTATCACAGAAAACTACAAAGTTTTGTACAATTTGTGCTATAAATGTTTTGATAGCTTTACTATAACTATAATTTTCGAAAAAATCTTTCTTACTAACTAAAAAATATACTTTTCTTCCAGCAATTAGCTTGAGAAAATGGGAATAAGTTCCAATTTATGAATGAAAATAAAACCAAATCCTTAACATTGAAACCAAGAAGCCATAGTTATAATATCTCCCTGACCTAACCCACACTCTCACCATTTTCAGATACGGCTACCTGACTTGGGAGTGGGTTCAGGGCATTCGCAGCTATGTGTATCCCCTGCTGATTGCCGGACTGTACAAAATCCTGGCCCTCCTGCAACTGGATAGTGCCCAGCTTCTTGTAGTGCTGCCCAGAGTCCTACAGGCCTTACTCTCAGCCTACTCCGATTACCGCTTCTTTGTGTGGACTGGCAAGCGAAAGTGGGCTCTGTTTTTGATCCTGGTTCCCTGGTTCTGGTTCTACACGGGCTCCCGAACTCTGGCCAACACCTTGGAGGCCTCTCTGACCACAATTGCCCTGAGCTACTTCCCCTGGTTCGGTGAATCCACTGGCTATCTATGGCCGGCTGCCATCTGCTGCTTCCTGAGGCCCACTGCGGCGGTGATCTGGCTTCCATTGTCCCTGTACCATCTGCGCAAGAGTCGCCAGAATGTGCTGGAGCTGATCCTCAAGCGATTTGTGCTTATTGGGTGAGACTATAGCTTGTAGAGTGTATCAAAGCATCGGTATTTTAACAACACGCCTCCCAAAATGGCAGTTTACTTGTGGCTGGGCTCGGTGTTGCCATCGATACCTACTGGCATGGTCAGTTGATAGTGACGCCGTTCGAGTTCCTCAAGTACAACATATTTAACAACATCGGCAGCTTCTATGGCTCTCATCCTTGGCACTGGTACTTCACCGTGGGTCTGCCCACAGTTCTGGGAATCAACACCTTGCCCTTCATCTACGGCATAATCGAAACTGTGAGGAAGTCGAACAAGTATCCAGTTAGCAAACAGCTCTTGATCACCATCTTCTTGAGCCTGGTGGTTCTGAGTGCTGTGGAACACAAGGAGTTCCGTTTCGTGTCCTCGCTTCTGCCACTCTGCTTGTATGTCATCACGGATGTCCTGGCCCGCTGGAGTTACAGAGCCTCGCGCACCATGTTGTGGACCACGGCCTTGGTGATCCTTGTGGGCAATGTCCTGCCCGCCTGGTACTTGAGCACAGTCCACCAAAAGGGACCCATTGAGCTGATGCCCAAGTTGAGGGAGATTGCCCAGGAGTACAGGGATGAACGCGAACATCAGGCGAATATTCTATTCCTGATGCCATGCCACTCTACACCGTACTACAGGTGAGGTGTCCATGACTTAAATACCCATACAAATTGCTTACAATTTTGTTCTCCTCCCTTAGCCACATCCACCAGAATGTCACCATGAGGTTCTTGACGTGTGAACCAAATCTGGAGAAGAAGGAACAGTATAAGGACGAGGCCGATCTCTTCTTCGAGGACCCCGTGCGCTGGATCAACTCCCATATACCAGTGCATCCGCTCACCGCTCTGCCCACACATGTGGTTCTGTTCGATCCGCTGGCCGAGAACATCAGCGTCTTCCTCCGCAACTACCGGCTGCTCCATCGCATCGAGCACGCAGAGGTAATCCGGTTGGAGGGCTCGCAGGCTCTGGTGGACGAGTGGTCGCAGGCACTGGGCGCCCAGTCACCTAATCTTGCCTCTCTATTGCAGCACCGCCAATCGCGCACAGGTCGTTCCATTTTGGTGTACCAGCGCTTGAAAAAGGGCGAGGAGAACGCATTTAATCGTGGTCCGGACGGGGAGCAGCAGGAGCCGGATGTCCACGATCATCCTCCCCTAGAAGATCTTCCCTTGGCCAATGAGAACCTGTTCAATTAGAAGCTAGAGCAAAAGCGGAAACAAAGCCCACCACATCTCAGACCTCCGTTGAAAAGAAAGAAGCAATGACACTTAATATTAACATAAAAATACAAAAGGTATATTTTGTATCAGTTTTTGGCCTTAGCTAAAGTTTTTAAAACGTTGTCGCCTGAGGAGAACAAAGAATCGAAAGGAATCCATTGATATTCGTAGGCGCATTTTGTGTACTTTGTGCTAGTTGATAATGTGTAAGCCATCGGAGTATTTAGACTCTTAAGGTCTAACGAGAGGCAATATATTTTACGTAGTCGATACACCACTTGACCTGTCCTTTCTTTACTTTTCGAAATAAAGGTTCAGTTCGGTGAATAAATGATTATTTGAATTCGCTAACGGTCGTTGTTAGTGGTTTGGGGAGTAAATAATTTTTTTTTAAGTATTAAGTATTAAAACTATTGTTCGTTTCAAAGTAAAATTTTATCAAAACTTTTAATTTGATTGTAATTTTAAATGAATTTTTTTTGCTTTTCCGGGAACCTTGAATTTTAAAACTCTGATATTTTGAAAAAATCTGAATTTTGTGGAAAGTTTTTAAAATATTTTTGGAGACAAAAAAAACCGCTAAATCTGTCCGGAAATGGCTAAGCCGGCAGCCCTGCAAAATATAGCTAGTCCAACCAGCTGGCAGCCCGCGAAAGCGCCCACCACTAAATTGTAGGCGGCCCAGCGTTGCCAGATCGCACGGCGTAACCTTCTGTTCGGCAGATTTCGCATTAATTAAACGCGTTTTAATTAAGTAAAGCTGTTTTTATCGCACAACCGCCACACAGAGATAACATGGCTGCTTCAATGAGGGCGCTGCTGAAAGTGCGAGGTGCGTATCCCCGAAATCGGTTGCCTAACAGCCGCGACATAGCATAATAGCACCATAAATTATATAACTTCGAGGGATTTGCGGCACAAAAAGTGGCGAAAAGGCAAACAAATGGGGGGCACCTGTCGCTCCGAGAGATCTGCTGATTAGTCAGCCTCAATTGGGATTAACGATCGGCTTAATTTGCGAGCCCGCAGATACGTGGCTTCGCAGAAGAGGAAGAGTCGCCTCTCGGCAGGGGGTGCGGGGGGTGTGTTCAAGGTTCGCCTGCATGTGACCCAGCGTACAAACAACCGTTCTTTCGGTTTTTTCGGCAACAAGTACAGTGGAACCTCGCCCTGACGGTCACTCAAATATTGAACATCACCTGTCTAGTCTTTAAAAAAAATCATAATTCTCTAAATCGATCCACCAACTTTTAATTGGATCTAGAAAATAGAATTACTTACCAAAAGCAAAAATTACTCCATTAGTATCGAAAAATTATAAATTTATTAGTAATTTATAGGGCTTACATTCCTTTTCGATATTTTATATTAAAGCTGGGAAACCTTAGCCCATTTTTTAATATTTTAATTCAAAATATTTTTAATTCAATGGCCTCAAACTCACTTAAAACTAATAATAATAATGTTTAAGGTACGAATGACATCAGAGAAATGTAATACTTAATACTTGCTCCTCGGCTTTTAAAGTGTATCACCTTAATTAGCGGAAAATTCTTCATTTGTTATACGTAACTAAAAAAATACGTAAAGAAACAAATAATTATTTTATTGAAAAATAGTTTAAAATTCTTCGAGGTATCAAATCATTTTGTATCCTTACATTTATGTAGTTTTCGCGCAAGCTGGTTTATTCAAAGGACATTTTCCGACCCTGATTTTCAAAAATGCTGAAAGTATGGATAGGTTTAAGCGATTTGAATAACTCAATTGGAACACACCTACCAGGCAAACCCTTTTCCGTACGTCTGCACTGCTCTTGTCCCACGTCCCAAATATTTAATCCTTGATAGTTACACCTCGCGCCAATCGCACAGAAAGCCTTTCCAACAGGTTTAATATACCCATCGCAATCACTTTTAGTAGTGGTTTCTAATATTTTAATAGCTGTATTTGGCAAATAAAAAGTATTTCTTTATTGCTTACTAAAAGTACAGAAACTCACATAAAACGAAAAGGAAACCCATACACCTCATGACGGATTATTAAATAAATAATACGATTTGTAAAGTTCCTCGGCGTAAATACCGGAACATTTTCCTTTATTATTTCATGGAGAAAAGTATTTGTCATTTTGGTATTTCAATTGGACCTTGGACACTGGGTGTGCTCCTCTTCACAATATCCATTTTCGATTCTCAAAAATGCTGTAAAATGGGTAATCATTTCAGCATAACCAATTTGGCTTTTAAACTATTTAAAACCTACGTGCTTTTCCCTGTTCCCTACGCCTACACGATTCATTTTTGATGTCCTCTATATTTCCTCCATCGAAAACACACTCTCTAGCAATACCACATAGAGGGTGAATATATTCTGGAATAGGCAAGTCGCATTTACCTTGGATTTCTAGTACTAGGAAAACTGAAACAAATAGTCGGTTAAATGTGGCCTTTTGAAATAGAAATAAAAAGTCACCCAGGATTAAAACGATGCCGAAATTCTTCATGCTGTGTTGTAGAAAGTCTGGAAATTAATGACTGGATTTCGTAAAATCAGTTTCCTTTTACTAGAAAGTTTACATAATTCCCTAATAATTTACGTTCTTCAAGATTTTTGGTATGTTAGGGCACGAACTAGCACTTAGTATAATAGATTCAATACTCAAAGCTACGTGGTTTTAAAATGTATCAAAATATTTATTAAAATATGCCTTAGTACGACGCAAATGTGGACCTAGTACAAATTTAAAAGTACCTCTTAATAAATGGATAGTTAAAAAATTAACCCATTTAGTATTCGAGCGACTGTAGCTTTCTCTCCCTGCTTTTATTAAGATTGTATCGTTGCTTAACCAATTGATCCAACAGCAGGCAAATTTTATTTACAGAAATACACATTTTAATAGGTCAGACCACTTTCATAAAATATGACTGCAAGCTGGCTTGTCAGTAGGGCATTTTCCCTTCTTTATGAAGAAGAAGCCTAAAATAATTCAATTATAAAAACTTAAAGTTGGCATTTGCTATTTACTACCCACCTGTCTGTCCATTTTCACCACGTCGGCAGGACTCATTTTCTACGGCTTGCTTGTTCTTGCCATTAAAGTAACAAGTTGGAAGTTCGCCACAATGAGGATCGTTGAGAGCTATAACCGAAGTCCTGCAATTGGCTTCGGCGTGCACCAGTGTTATGGCTTTAATAATAAAGCAATAATTAAGCAACTATAACGCTAAATGATTCTAAACTCACCTAGAACGAAAACTATGAGGAGTTTCATCTTGCTGGGGGACTAAACCTCTGAATCGAAATACCTGTCTTTTATAGATCAGTGGAAAATGTACGGAGCTTATGCTGGGCCATGAACCATTTGGAATTTAAAATAATTTTATAGTTTAGCTGCAACTCTAGGGGGAAATACATTCTCATTTCTCTTGCTGTGCCCTGAAACACACTAGTAACTATGCCATTTTGTATCTTTCAGATGGCTTCGTTGCCGGCGTGCGCTGCAATTCGCAGTACAACAAGACCCGTGGCAACCTGAAGCTGAACGGCGATTCGCGAGTGATCTGCCAGGGATTCACCGGCAAACAGGGCACGTTCCACAGCCAACAGGCTCTGGAGTACGGCACCAAGTTGGTCGGCGGCATTTCGCCCAAGAAGGGTGGCACCCAGCACCTGGGCCTGCCCGTCTTCGCCTCGGTGGCGGAGGCCAAGAAGGCCACCGATCCACACGCCACCGTCATCTATGTGCCTCCCCCGGGTGCTGCGGCCGCCATCATCGAGGCCCTGGAGGCGGAGATCCCCCTGATCGTGTGCATCACGGAGGGAGTGCCGCAGCACGACATGGTGAAGGTGAAGCACGCCCTCATCAGCCAGAGCAAGTCGCGATTGGTGGGGCCCAACTGCCCGGGAATCATCGCCCCCGAACAGGTTCGTACATCTTCAGAGTCTTGAAGATAAGCTTCGGTGCGAAGCAGGGTGCCAAGTCCACTATCATCTGGTGTGTTCTTATCGCTTGGTGTGACGTGCGAGCCAAAGCATACATAACTAGGTCTATCTATTATTCATTTTGAATTGTATTTTTTGTATTGGTATGCGAAAAGGCCACCATACCACTTTTATATTGAACTTTGTACCTTTGTTAGAGTGTAGTTTGTGGGCTTGTCGTCTAATATAACGAGATTTATTAGCCTTTATGACGCTTTTCTATCTATGAGTCACAGAACTTCAAGAGGAGAGCAAAAAAATGTATTTATTGGACATTATAAGTGGGTACTTTAATTCTAGTGTTTTTCAATTAACACTTGGAGTTTTGGTATCATACATATTTTTGAGATGAACTTTGAACTATGAATCAAAACACATCTCAAATCCTGAGTCCAAAGCCAGTTCAAACTTTCTTTTTATGCACCCATGTAAAAACTTAAAAAAATACCTATTTACAAATCCTATTTGGATAAGCTTTCAGTGAATAGACATGAAACCTTGAACTTGTTATTTGAATTAACATCAAATCGAATAGTAAAATAAGTGAAAGCTGTTTGTTAATCAAAGTAGCAGTCATATAGTTATAGTTGTAGTCGTTTGTTTAAAGTAGCATTATCAAAAATATAATCTTTAATTTTGATCAGATTGAACAATCATTTGTTATGGAGGTAGTTCTTAATAAGCTTCGCATACATTTATTACGATTTTTTTGCTATCCAATCAACCTGTATCCAATATTTTTGTTGTCAAATTTCAGTGCAAGATCGGCATCATGCCGGGCCACATTCACAAGCGCGGCAAGATCGGAGTGGTGTCCCGCTCGGGAACCCTGACCTACGAGGCCGTCCACCAGACCACCGAGGTCGGCTTGGGCCAGACCCTCTGCGTGGGCATTGGCGGTGATCCGTTCAACGGAACCGACTTCATCGACTGCCTGGAGGTCTTCCTGAAGGACCCAGAGACCAAGGGCATCATCCTGATCGGCGAGATCGGAGGCGTGGCCGAGGAGAAGGCTGCCGACTACCTGACCGAGTACAATTCGGTAGGAGAACTTCGGATCCCTTGATCGTAGCAATTATTAATTTAAGGATTTATGTCTTTGCAGGGCATCAAGGCCAAGCCTGTGGTCTCGTTCATCGCCGGCGTGTCGGCGCCACCCGGTCGTCGCATGGGCCACGCCGGAGCCATCATTTCGGGAGGCAAGGGCGGTGCCAACGACAAGATCGCCGCCCTGGAAAAGGCCGGCGTCATTGTGACCAGGAGTCCTGCCAAAATGGGCCACGAGCTCTTCAAGGAGATGAAGCGTCTGGAGTTAGTGTAAATAAACCAAGGCCATAACCAAAACGGAATCCGTACGCCGATCAAAGCGTATACGCAAACTCATGATGATGAACTTAAAGTTAAGCTAACAGTGTCGAAAATCGAAATTGAATTCGAGAGAACCCAAATAAATTATTGTCAAACAAATTACGAAAGAGAAGCGACCGGCGTTGAGATGCGACATGTATTCCAAGAATTAAGTTAACTACTGCCGTACCACCAAGTTGAACTAAAATAACTCGCACCAAGAACGAAACGAAAGTTGTTAATGCACTCGGCTCATGAAAGTTAATTTTGCCAACAGATTTTGCCTTAATTTTAAATACCTGCTCGAAATATCAATGCGAATTGAATCTAAATGTGTAATAAATATGCATGAAAACGGGAGAACTATGCTGAATTATGAGGTTTTTTAACTTTCAGAGGGTTTGTTCCTTAGCGGTTTCTTTTTAAATTTGTTGGCATAGTTTAGCTGAATGTATTTTTAAAAAGACCGCCACATCATTTTTTATTCATTAAGAAAATGAACATTTTACAAATGGGATCTTGTCTCCGCTGCGACAGCGAAGACACCTTTATTACGTTTGCTTACGTTTACGCTAGGCACCGATAAAATTTTGCATAGTATTTTTGCTGGTATTTTAAGTATTTTTCCCGAAAAATAGTGCCGAAAGCGGAAAGTAAAGTTCAGCGTAATCGGCCCCATCAGAACTGTCCACACCAGAAAAAACAAAACAACAAAATTTCGAGTGAAAATGCGGAAAATGCGTGCCACAAAGGCCTAAACAAACTTGGAAAACACCGCGGATAACAGCCAGAACTGCAGTGCTGCCCCCGCAGACTGTGCGGTCACCGGAAAACTCGAAAAATCGGAGAAAAACCCACTGAGCGCAGGGCAAGGGAGAAGCAAAAGCAACAACGACTCGCCATGGGCAGCAGAACTGAAAATGGTGAGTTTAGAAGAAAATGTCCAGGAAAATCGTTCAGATTGTGCGTTTCCCACTGTCCTCGGCGGAAAATGATGTGGACTCAAACGAAACGCTTTGCCGCATCTCACAACTGCTGAATTTTCGCGTTTCGCAGCCGCCGGCAGCGGCTGCATTTCGGAGTGCAGTACATACACACACATGCACGCACATCAGCACTCCATGCATGCACATATGTACATACGTACGCTTTGGCAGTGCTGCCGGGAAGGCCCCGTTATCTGATTCCGGGGTGTATGTCCAATTGGAGTTGCTAGTTGGGATCTTTGTTCGCCGGGCAACTTCATCGGGGGTCTGGAAAGGGCATAGCATAGCTAATACCAGGTTTTCACGGCCGTGCACTATGTTTGGAGCGTGATAAAAGCCAGGATATTATATTACCCTATGATAATTGGGTTGAAAAGTAAAGAAAGTTTTTTTTCGATTTTGTAGTGCTTACTAATACATTATTATTATTAATAATACCCTAATTATCAAATTTTTTTAAATGTTCTTATTCTATTAAAATAAAAATCAATTGAAAAGGCCTATATCAAGGATTCTCCCAAGAATAGGGGTAAGATCAATATTTCCTGGTAAAACTTAGTTCTTAAAAAAAACTTGATCTTAAGGTTTTTTAAGTTTTTACTTAATAGACAAACGCTTTAAGTGGAGAACTTTGGATTTCAGTTTAGTTTTGAAAACTTTTAATTAAAAGTGTAATTTCTAAAAAAAATAATCTAATAGTATTCCTGGTAACTGAATATTACCAGCTTGCAAGGATTCAAATTTAAAAAATGCTGAGAAATAATTTAACCAAATTTAAACGATTAAAAGTTTTAGAACTTACTAAACTTGTCTAAAACACTTGATCTTAAGTTTCATACTGAATTGCTAAGTAGCAAGGAGTTCTTTAATGGTTACCAAACACAAGTTCTATAAACGGTTGGAAGCTTATCTTCGCCAAACCTTATAAAAATGTTTCCAGATCGGCCAGAACCCACAACTTCTGATGACATATCGCATTCTGGCCAAAGGTATTTGTAAGTTTCTTCCTCTTCGCCGTCGCTCGGTTTATAGAGAATGCTTTTGTTTGTTTTTAAAATAGATTCGGAATGGCTCTTTGGCCTGCGTCCGCCATTGTCGGTGTTTTCGAGTGGGTTTTATTGAAAATCTATTTTGCGAATCATCCGACTAGGCTGGCTATATCTCCCCTGGCACTTCTGGGTGTATCTCACAGTTGTCTCCATATCTCTTACATCGGTGGCGTTGCGATCAGGTCGTCAGGTTTGTTTATTCGCTCTCCCGAAAACCCGGGCAAAAGCAATGACTCTTTACTTTAGTTATTTTTGGTAAATCCGCATAAAAAAGTTTGGTAAGAGGTGTCTTTAGATTTTGGCAAAAATCTTATAAATTAAAGTTATATAGAGAATAGTCCCTTGAACAGGTAGCTTACTATTTGCTACATTTTGAATATGTTTCATTTAAAACTTGTAGATTGAGAAAGGGTTTTTAAAACAGAGGGTTGTATTATTTAGATCCTTTATAGTATAGGTCTGGATTATCAGAAATAAAAAATAAATTCGATCCTAAAGCGATGACTTATAGAACCAAGTGTTTACTGCACTAAAACGTCGCTGTTTAGTGTTTTTCTCTGTTTATTATTTTATTCGGATATTCGCAGTCAACGATTCGTCCGATGATGATGCTTTCGGTAGATGATGTCGAGAAGATGGTGATGTATTTTGGCTGATGCTATAAACGAAATGTCGTCGTTGTCACACATTGTTGTAGTTGTTGCCTTAGTGGTTGCTGCTACTTAGTTAGTCGACTTTTGCTGCGCTCGGATTCGCTTCGCCCGTCCGTTTCGCCGTCATTACACGAACAAAAAAAACTGAACGCAAATCTTACTGCGAAAACTCGCGAAAGCAAAGCATTTTTCATGCGAGAATGTTGGGAATTTGTGTAAATTAATTTATTGCCTCTGCTCATGCCACTTGCTATCGGATGCCATTTTATTTAAATATTCAAACACATTCTGGCAGCCGCACATCTTTTGTTTTGCATTTTTCTTTTTTGACAGGCCAATCTCTGCTATTTATTCGATGAAATAAAAAGTTAATGGTAATTAAAATAATACATTTAATTGATTCTTGGTTTGCTTGACCCTACAAACATGTAATACTTTGGAAACTTGCAAAAAAAATCATCAAAACCAAATTTTAAAACATTTTATTCAAAAATTGTTTCTTAAAGATTATATAAATTATATATACATTATATATATTTTTTAATAAACCTTAAATATTCTTGCACTTAGGGTATTTTCTCTTTAAGTTGGTGCACTTTAAAGAGCCTCCTCTGTAATTCTTATGGCTGCTGCTTATGAATAATCGCCTGTGATAAGAGCAGACACACACATCACATCGGTTACGCCAGTTTTGTTTTTGATTTTGATTTGGCTCAAAGAGCCCCACCTTTTCCACCCACCACCTGCCTCCCTGGCTTCCTCTTCAGCTGATGCAGACAAAGTTGCGATGCCAAGCGAATTCTATGACCGCAAGGAGCGCAGGAGGTGGTTGTGTGAGTTGGGTTGGAGGGGGGTGGTGCCTCTAGGCCCGTGCAGATGCTTTTTGCATATTTCATAATTCCCGCAGGTGGCTCCGGCTGGGGCTGCGTGGACTGGGCCCGGCAGCCAACCCGAAGACAACAATCAAATGGCCCCAAATGTCGGCTCCCAGGTGCCCCCTTTTGTATGCAACGGGCCGTGTTTCATATGCCAAATGAATGATTGAGCAGACTTGAAGTCTAGCTTTGCTGTCCTCTTCCTATTAATATGTATCTTCCTGATGGAATACCACTCGCAGTGTTTACAGGACATCTGGTAGTCTGGATGCTAGGCCTCTCCGCTTGTGCTTAGCTCGGCTTTTTGCGCTGTGTGTCGCAGAACTCAAAAGGTTGCTCAACGTGGCCTTAAAAGTTTTTAGCCGTGTGTCGGCTAAAATGAAGGCAGGGAATTGCTGGCAAAAGTTTCAATGATTCTGAGAATTTCCCCTGAAAGATATTAGCTTTTTAAATATTTAAGATACGTTATATTAAGCGCTTTAAATTTATTGAAAAAGAATTATTAGAAAATTTTAAAAAATATCATAGTTACTGGTTTGGGTTTTGGCGTACATTTTTTGATTAAATTAAAAAGAAGCTTCCGCAAAGAGCTCTTCCGGCTTGTATATTGTAACCCTAGAACCTTACTAACCAGGGCAGGAGAACCAGTCCCCCAAGGAGCAGTTGGTGGTGACTATATCCATCAAATCTGTCATAATCAGGGTCTTGGCAAGGATGTTTTAGGATGGAGGAGCGCCCAAACGAAGCCTTCTCTGGGCCGCCTCTTTCGACTGTCTGCCTGTCTGTTTTTTCTTTTTTGTTGTCTGGGTCAAGTGAATGGAGGCGGTGGTGTCCTTGCCAGCCTGCTACCTCCTTTCTTGGCCAGGCGTTTGTTGTTAACACCTTTCATGGTCTTCAGGACACGAGACACGGCATGGCCCAGTCATTGTCACAGGCAAATTAATTAAAGGAGCCCCCCTGGGCGATGTCGTAAAGCATTTAGCATTTTAATTGCGCCATAAAACGAGTCGGGGGCGTACAGTCGTCGAGGTGTTAAGCAGGTGGCTGAAGGCAGCCAGGCTGGGCACTGGGGGGTTAAGGGGGCTACAAAGTGGATGTATGGCCGGGTAAGAGTTGACTCTGCTTTGGCATTTGCCGGCTAATTAGATTAGATTTGCTTGCTTAACCTCCCCCAGCAGGATCGTCACAAAAGGCTCTAATGCCCGTCTCCCTGCGCTTCCTCCATCCTGTGTAGTGCGCCAACCTCTGGCTAACTGAAGAGCAATCCAAGAGCCATTACTGAAGCCTCTTGGTGGCCTTTAAAATGCTTAGATTTAGTTAGCTTTGGTATGCCAGGTGGATTCTCGTTCAATACGTTTAATTTTAGACCATGAATCATATTTACGAATTTTAATTTTCATTGGTTTTTGGCGAGTATAAATGATTGTTATTATATTGCAGAAAGGGTATTTGAATTTCATTATAAATAAATTATAAAAGCAAAGTATTGTTCTATTAAACAAATTCCAATTTTGGATTAAACATTTTAAAATAAATCATAAAAAGTCATGTTTGCATTCGCAGATACTGTACCTTCATTGCAATTTCCAATACCTTAATTTCCTGTTACCTACTATGATATTTCTTGCAACCTTTAGTTGCCGGGGGGAATTCAGGTATTACAGAATTTAAATTGAATTTCCAGCAGGAAATCAGTGCATTTGCATCTGCCCTGCGGGCCAACTAAACTGGGCCAGCGCAGGCCACACCCACTGGACACCCCCGCGTTGACCTCCTCCCGCCGGATAAGCAGCCCAGACCACCCGAAACCCCTTTTGGGTGCTGCAGTTGCCTGCGGAAGTGACAGACGGATGCTGGTAGTATCCTCGAGTCCTCGCATCCTCGTATCCTCGCACTCGGCACTTGGCCTCGAAATGCGATGCGCTTTTAAGCTCACACGTGCGGCGGAGCTTAGGCTCGGCCCCTCTCTTTCTGCGGGGTATGAACCTCTCTTTCCCCATCTCCAAATGCCCCTCTCTTTCTCGTCCTCCGGAGAGCTATCTCTCCGAGTTGACCCAAATAAGATGTCGTAATTGCAGGCGAAAGGCGCGACATTCACGAATATGCAATTACATTAACCGAAGGGTGAAGACAGAGAGAGAGAGTGAACAAGAGAGAAAGAGAGGGCGAGAGGAAGGAGCAACAGTCTCGTCCTTTTCTCCCTCTCTTTCTGTTCCTTTGCCAGTGTTCCCTGTGCCATTTCTAGAGTTCCCAGCATTTTACATAAATTATTTATTGCGACGCATTTGGGGAAGCGCATTTTGGCATCCCCCAGATGCTAAAAAGGCGACAAGAAGTCCTCTGAGAGCGAAAAGGGAGGGCGGGAGAGCGATAGGGGAGCCCCCGGAATGCCCGGAACTCATTTGGCTAATCGATGCAGATTATTTTGCAATTTGCCCGAGCGAGAGGGAGCACAGGGACGTGACAAGCGGCTGGAAAGAGATGGGCTGCTGACGCAACTTTGATTGAATTCAAGGTCCCGCTAGACAAAAAGTCGAGCTTATTGCGTTGTTTGCACTAAAATTATGTTGCATACTTTGGGGTGGAATCTGTCTGTGTGTGTTTGCGGAGGTTTGTTTGTGTTCGCAGTGGAATCTAGGACACGCTTCACCTGAATTTCATCCCAAAATTGCGGGATGCACGAAAGGATTTGACTGAAGCACAGAAAATAATAATAGTCTAAATAGGGGAACACACAGTATATAGTAAGTAATAACAAGATAATATTCCAATTTATTCCAGTTTACCAGGCCAATAGTTACATTTAACATACAACATAATCTTTGTATACAATTTTTTAGTAAAAGTAAAAAACAAAGTCCTAAAGACAAAAGAAAACTTCTTGTAAAGTTTTTAATTTATATTCTATTTTGTATAATCCTTAAAGATTATTTTCTGCTCAGATGAAAAATGAAAACCGTTTTTGGGAGAGAAAAAAATGGCCACTTTCCTGGCTTAACATTATTGGCAGCAACAATGCAAAAACTGTCCTGTCGCCTCCTTATCGTTGCTTTTCCCCCCTACACATTCTATATTTCCCCCTTAAGCAATGAAATTCTAAAAGCTTTTTTATTGCCCACTCAAATGATGAATGCATTCATCGCCAGGAGAAGCAGAGAGTCAGAGGCAAATAACTGGCGTATCCCGTCAGGAATCAAATGCAATTTCAGGCTATAAATTGACAGATATGCAGGCGAAAAGAGCAGGGAAAAGCCAATAAAAAGAGACGGAGAAAGCTTCAATTGATGGACACTTTTTTGGTCAATTTGCCAGTGATTTGCGAGGGTAATTGAATTGGTAAAAGTTTTATGCTCGAGCGTAGGGTATGCGTTGATTTATGGGCTAAAGTTTTAAGTGGTAGATAATTTGTAATACTTGGGGCATGAAAAATGCAAAAAAAAAACAAAATCATTTGTGGATACTCTACTAAACTTGCTACTTCTTACATCCCAACCTATTTGAATGTCATTATGCAACTTCAAAGGATATCCCTTAGTCGAATGGTCCTCCTGGGATATGTTCTGGTTCGATTTTATACTATTTCCACTCGGTTATCTGCTGGCTTTCGCATAAACAATTCGATTAAAAGTGTTTGAGACACAGCTTTAGCTTGCTTTGATGGAAAATCACTTTGGGTATTTACATTCAATTAAAACCGAATTCGATTCCCAGGTAGAGCAGGGAAAACATCACCGACTTTTATGGAGTTTTTTGCTTTTTATTGTTTTTGTGCCACAAACATTCCTGTTTGGTTCGCTACTCCCTCCCTTTCGTTGGCCCGGCAGGACCCTCGCCCCTTCTCTCTCACGCACTTATGCTCACATGTCCAAGGTCCTTTTGTGGCCTGCTAGGAAGTGAAGCCCCAGAACCAAGCAGGGATATAGGGATAAGGCGATATAAAGGCAAAAAACACAGGAAAGCATAAAGGATGAGATGCCCAGTTACCAGAAGGACTACAACAACTGCAGTCGGTACGCAGCACACGCACACGAATACAGCAGGAAGGACAATAACAGCAACAACAATAGCTACCAGGAGCAGCAGCAACAAGAAGGAGTAGATGAGGACACTTGGAGAAATAGTATAGGAAGGGAGTTATCATAATGTCATAAGAATATAGAATAATGAATGTGTCATTCTTGAAAAATAGTTTAAAGATTAGGGAATTTATAAACCAAAGTTCATCTAAAATAATCTCAAAACGTTTGAAACTCTGTTGAGGGACTTTAAGAATTTTGATAATTCTATTTTATTACCAATACTTTTCAATCAATTTTAAAATTTAGTTCATAATTTTTTTAAATATATTTTTTTTTTCTAATAATATTCCCTACTTTCTGTAAATATTCCACCTATTTTTAAAGTTAATCCTTAATATGGTTTCCATATCTACTGATATATCATATCATATAATGATATCAACTTTTCAGATCTATTGATAGGTTCACAATGACTCCTACATTACGTTTAGGGTCAAAATATTTCGTTTGATGTATAATTCAATGCCCTCTATGAGGTACATCGATAACCCCCATCATTTCTGTGGACAACCCATTGAAGTCGCATTTTCTTCGAGTGACTGCAGAGTGGAGAGACTCGAGCGAATGCCACCCCAATAAGCAGTTGCCTCTGGGCCATGGGACATCGGGCGAACTATGTGGTAGGGAGGATATATAGCGCGAAAGAGAGGGGGCTAGAGCGTGTGACAGAGAGGGGGAGACCCGTACGCTTTAACCTGTTTTCCGCGAAGCTTTTACGCACTCGCAGGGCTCTCTTTTTTTGTTTTGGCCGAGAGAGCGGAGAGAGAGGCACTCACTTTTTTTTGCCACCCTTCTGGGGAAAAGCACACACACGAAGGAGGAGATTTTTAGCCGAGTGATTTTTAGAGAGAAATTACAGAGGAAAAGAGACCTTTCGCCAGCGAATTGGCCCAGTATCCATTCGGCCGTGTTCCCATAATGTCCGCCAGCGGTCGTCGCTTCTGTCGCAGCCGTTGCCAAAGTTGTCATTGTCATCCGTACCAGCAGCAGCAGCAGCAGCAGCAGCAGCAGCAGCAATATCCACAGCAGCAACACTAGGCAGCAGCAACTAGCAACCAGCAACTAGCAGCAACATCTATAGCAGCAGCGGAGCAGCAGCTTAAAAATACATTTTTCACAATGAAGCAAACGAGCGGAGGCAAGAAAAATTAGTGCCCGAGAAAATTAGTTTTTCAAGAAAAAATACAAAAATAACAAGAAGAGTGAGAGAGACGGCGCGAAAGAGAGAGAAGGTGGGGGAGAAAATTCGAGAGAGTGAACAATGGGGTTTATAGGGTTGGGGGTTCGGTTTTTTCGGTTCTCAATACAAAATATAAGAATTCCTGATGGAAAAATTTAAAAAAAAATATACAAATGGCACGCGCGTATGAAAATTATACAAATTCGGTTTTAGAATCCTAAGCCCCCAAAATTGTGCGAGTGAAACTGCAGAAATCGAGTGGCAAATGGATATATGTAAAGCTAAAAGGAAGCCTGTTTTTTGCCGGGCAGAGTGTTTAAAAATATATATGTACAAGAAAGTGCAAAGAAATGTGAGCGAAAAAGAAAATGTTTTCGAGTCGCGAGGAATTTTCATTTGGTTTAAAGACAATCTTTTTTTTTCTTGTGGCCTTTTTGGTGTATTATACATACACAGTCGCACACGTTTTTCCCTCACACAAATATACACATACGAGAGTTCGGGTCTCTTCCTCGGGTTCGTTTTTCATTTCGTACTTTTCTTTTTTTCCGTAATTCGGTGACGTTTTCGCACACAAATTATAAAGAGTTTTCCGTGTGAGAGTTTGGAAAATGCATGTTCGGCACATATCATCGACTTGTCAACAAATTATAACCATTACTGGGCTCTAGGTGGAAATGCACGCCCCATTTGGCGCTCTTCTTCTTGCCTCTCTTGGGGTTTATCGCTGGCTCATTTTCCATTTCCCTTCCGCCTCCTTGGCGGGTGCATCGCAGCCAACTTCCTGCTCGAGCTTCTAAAGTGCAGGCTCGCCATGCTCTCTGCATAAGTACACTGCAAACAGTTGGGGGCTTAAATATAGGTTATTCTTCGCTCAGGATATGAATTTTTATATTAATTTTAAATTCGTTTTTTTTTTGGTGTAACAAAAAATATATATTAACTTATTAAAGTGGTGTTTTAGATGAGAAATATTTTATTATAATATTTGTTACTTTTTCTCTGAGAATAATAATGAATAGTAACATATTTATCTAGCAAAATTGGTATGCTCAACTAAAGCTCCTAAAAATATAATATACTATGTTTATATTTTAGATTTTTATGAGAAGAAAGTATATAGTTCTCAAATTTGAAGTATTATTAATTTTATGTTTAGGGGTACAAGAATTTTGATGTTAGGATTAGAGTACTCAGTCTCTGCCGGCACACGTACAGCGTGCATGATTGAAGTAACGCTCACCTTTAGCAATTTATTAATTTTGGTGGATCTCTTTATTTTGCTGAGTGCACTAGCTGGTTCTCTTTTTTAGGACTCCCACGCAGGCGCCTGGGAGCTCATTCTCCGCAGACTAGACAACCGCAACACATTTCCTAGTACTCGGCACTACGAAGAAGCTTTTTGTTTGTCGCTTTGGGCGGCTGGCCGGGCAAAGAAGAGGCCAGGATAGGCGAGGAAAGAGAGGGTGTGGGTGGTGAGTGAGTGAGCAGCTGTGAACAGCTAAACAGCAGGAAGGCCGAGTCGTAATACCGTGCCACATGCGAGCCATAAGTCCACTCCCCCACCCTCTGGGGATTCTGGTTCCCGTATGCCGACTCCTCTGCCGAATGCAATTTTCCGACTCTTGTCCCAAATTTCTTTGGCGAACTTTGCCGTCGCCTTTTGCCTTTGCCTTTGCCTTCGCCTTCGCCTCATTTCCACCAAAAGCGGTTTAAGCAGGGGCAGGGAAAAGCGTTGGAAAAACGAAGACGACGTCGTCACCTTCGTTCTGGTCGTGTGCCACACGTCGTATGCGTGTTTCTTTTTAAGGCGGCTACGTCATCTGTCACCTGCCCACTTTTCCGCTTTTCTTTCGCGCGATTCTCCAAATCTCGTTTCTCGCTTTCGCATTTTTCGCGGGTATTTCCCCAGAATAATAGATTCACTGCGACTGTCATGGCATTTCGCTTTTGGCCAGGTGTTTTTGGCTTAAAAGGGGGTGGGGCGAACCTCTTCAAACCTTCATTCATCTATTCTTTCGTCGGCTTTGTTTATATTGGCATTTCTTGCTCTTGTGGGTCTTGTAGGTATTTGTAGAAAACAGAGGAAAGGAAAATCATAATTTGTCATAATTGGTAAAACCCAAATCTTGTTTGAGGTTCTTTGAAAATTTCATCATAGCCAGTATTATAAATAAATCTCTTAGGATTTATTTTAAAATAGTGTCTAATTTTGTAGCAATGACATTTCTTAACAAAAGGTTCAAGACAATGATTCCTTGATTTTTGTAAGAGAAACAGGGTTCAGTGGGGCTATAAACTGCAGTCATTTAATAATAGTACAAATTTAAACAGTCATTAGAATTTTGTAAAAATACTTTTAAAATCGAAAATTTAAAATTTGTAGGTTTTAATGTGGAATTCTAAATTCCTTGAATACTTTTAGCGTACCAAATAATGGCAAACAGAAAATAAAAGGTACTTTTGCTCCACATTTCCTGGGAATTTTCCGTTGCCCTTACGCTACACCGCAATTTTTAATTATATAAACCAAAAGGCTGGGCTCCCCTTCCCAAGACTCCTTTGCTTGCCGCTGCAAACACCGACTTGCCTCAGCTATTTATGCAAAGTCCATTCAACTCGGACAGATAAACATCAAATTTTGAAACATTTCGGGTGTTTACAGCACAACCCCTTTAATACGCACAAAAAGTGAACAAAATTAGCTACCTACTCCATAAGTTGTGGCAATCAAAGACTCTAGATGATTACGCTGAATGGGAACCAGTCGGCTGTGTGTTATCCTTATAAGGATATTCGCCAGGAGCTGTGAGGAGTCCCGGAGACACGGAGAGCAGGCGAATACCATCCACCCTTCTAATCGTGCCGAGGGCAATATTCGCATCATGAAATTTGCTCGGCTTTCGGTTCGTGCAGTTTTGAATATCAAAATAAATCGTAAACAAGGTCATATTGTCTACGAGTGTGTGATACACGGATACACAGTTTTGCGGAGGGATTCTCTCGAATTCTCGGTTTCTCACTCGCCTTCTCCCTCTCTCTCTCGCCTGCGCGTCTTTCTCTCGGGGAAATGCAAAGCGCTCGACTAAAACTTGCTCCAACTTTGCAGATAGTAAAATGTGTGCCACAGGAAACAACAGGAAATCAAAGAAATCCTCCAAGAACCTGAACTATATAGACAGCCAGAAGGGAATATCTCAATAAAAGGAAAAACCAGCGAGAGAAATAATCACAAAACAACAACCAGAAAGAAAGAAAGCTTTAACTAAAATATTTTTAACTATACAATATACATACATATATATAAATTAATTATAGAAATAGCGACTTAAGTGTTTAGTGCATAAAAGAATTAATTTTTAAACAAAACAACTGGGAAAATCAAGCAAGTGTACAGACCAAAAAGAGTGGGCAGCTTCTGATTTTCGGTGATATGGTGTAAATGTGATAAACAACGTTCTAAAAAAAAAACAAACGACAACAACAAATAAACAACCAAACAAGCAAACGTTTTAAAACTCAATTACCACAATAACAAAGAAAGAATAAATACCTTTAAGTAGTGTTTTATTTTTCCTCCCTTCGCAAAGTTTTTTGCCACGAAAATCCAATACAATAATAACTATTTATCTACAAATACTAAGCCTTGCATCTTATAAAAAAGTAAACTAATCTAAGTCGCACAAAACCAAAGCAAATCGAGTGAAAACAACAGCGTCAGAGATTTTTGGTTCAACCTTTTTTATAAAAAATATTCTCTCAACTGCACTGCCGCAACTTTTCGACAAATATGATTTTTTTCTGAAAGAATAACAAGGAAAATCTAAAATATTCGTACAAATACTATAAAGAAAACTATGCAAAAATTCTTATGAACCGCAGACAAGAAGAAAGTAAAAGACAAATTAACTAACCACAAGCGAAAATTTGTTGACAAATTTTTGGAGCTACATAAGACCGTGTAAACAAAATGCAATAGTCTAACTCACTTATTGAGGTAATCACATTGGGTTTAAAACTAATAATTATTAAACAATTAGAAGATTGAAGATAGCTTAGTAATGAAAATTGTAATTTATTTCTAAAACTTTATAATTTAAATTGGTTGTCCATCAGTTCACACTTCAGTATGTCAACTTTTGATTTCCCTAAGGATTGTTAGTATAAACTAAACTTTTGATTGCTTTACTAACTTGCTTTTTCGATTTCTGGTTCCTTTTCAGTACACTTGACATAAACTGTGATTATGAGTTCCACAAAATCTCAAGTAGCCCTAGCTACGAATATTCCAACCAATTTATCCTCTGCCGCTTCTGCCTCAACAGCGGCCGCTGCGGCCGCCGTTGTTGTTGTTGCCAGTGCCAACGCCGTCGTTGCCTCAAACACTAACTCCTCCGGATTGGGTTCAGGATCGGGATCTGGATCGGGATCGGGAGCAGGCCTATCGGGATCAGTAGCCACTGCCGGAGCAACAGGATCCACAGTCACAGCAGCCACATCCGCGGCGGCAGCCTCCTCCACATCCGTGGCCACCATCTCGAGCAACTGCAGCAGCAGCAACCTCAACAACAACTGCGGCGAGGAGTGCCAGTCGGCGGCCGGAGCCTCGAACTTGGGACGCCAGAACAGCTTTGGCAACAGACGAGTAAGTTTTGCCCATACGAACAGTATAGTGTATTGAAAACCTCAACTGAACCAATGTATAATATAGGAAGTCATATCATAATACTACGTATTTTTAACTATGTACACTAGCTCAGACAGGCGAATTCAGGAATTATGGAACTCCTCCTTCATTAAATAATAAAAGGAAATCGTATTATAAAACATAATAAGTATATAGTTCAGGCAGGCTAATGCAGGGGCTATAAAGCTGTTCCTTCATAAAGATGTTTCTTAATAGGGTTGTAAAATAATGTTTGATATATAAAAATGGACCATAATACTGCCTTTTATATGTAAAATAGGTTAATGTAAATTAGTTCAGACAGGCGAATGCAGGGATTATGGAACATGGCTATATAGGTCAGGTCTTGTCAGGGGTCGCGTTGCAGTTGGGTCCTCATCTCTCCGCTCCTCACCGCCATCATCATCATCTCGGCTCTGCTCTCGATTTTCGTGGCTCTCTCTTATCTCGCCTGCTCTCGCAGGATGCACACACATAAGTGCAGCCATGAACTGAACGCTCTAGCAAAGGATACACGCCCAAAAAACGTCTAATAAACTGGGTCAGGTCACTGGCAGTCCACAGGGGGGGTTTCGGGCTCCGGGGGACCTTATGGGGGTGGGGATTACGGTTCTGCGAATCGCATTTGCTGGAAATTCCCCAATCGACCCCGAATGGCAAGTGTTGCAATTGGTAAACGTGTTTCTGATTGCTCCTGCTGCAGTTCGTTACTGCCCCACAATCCCAGACAGTTCTAAATGCTTTTTGCCAACAGAGTTCAAGGTTTATGTGTGAGTCGGTGGGTGGCTGGCGGGATGGCAGGGTGGGCAAGTCGGTGGATGGGTGGGTGGTTCGGTTGGTCGCTCGGTTGCCTTGGTTAACTGCTCATGCAGGATTTATCGTCAATCATTGTTTATGTCCTGGGCGATAGAGTGGTTTCCCCGGGCCTCCCCCTCGTGGGGAAACCCGCTTCCCTGAAATTTTTTGGAGCACTCGCTGTGGCAGCTCGTAGTGCTTTTTGGTGCTGCTGCGTGGCTCCAAGGTCGATTTATTGATTTTTCCCACAATGAAAGTTAAATGGGCATACCAGATTCCTGGAAATCACTTTGAAAGCCAGTTCGAAGAATTGGAAAATTAGCCGCGCCTGATGTTGGGCAGCAAAGTTTTTTTTTTCTTGTATAAAATCGGCCAATTGCAATAAATAAGCTGTGCAATAAAGTTTTTCTTTTGAGCGAAAAATCTGGGAATTGCTAGGAAGTTTTTGGTTGCCTAAGATTAAGGTAAGAAATGGAAGTGTGTACCTGAAACTTACGTTTTTTGTTTATTTAAAAAGTATCAAAATATTAATATTTAAA
The DNA here is from genome assembly GCF_025231255.1 of Drosophila biarmipes. Taxonomy (NCBI): domain Eukaryota; kingdom Metazoa; phylum Arthropoda; class Insecta; order Diptera; family Drosophilidae; genus Drosophila; species Drosophila biarmipes. The sequence continues at coordinate 15,609,494 of NC_066613.1, forward strand.
TGATTCCGCCTTATTACAATTAGAACAGTTAATATTTTTGTCATGGTATGGTTTTACCTTTTATTTCCGAGATACAAAAAAATCTAAATTAAATTTCCAAGTTCCCATACCTTTTATAGATTAAGAGCTCAGACCACAGCTTCTTTATACAGCGAAATCCTAACCCTTTAATTCAGCCTGTTGGCCACGTCAAGTGACTTCAACAGCTGATTAATGATGTCAGTTTCTGTTGGTCTTCGTACAGCAGAAAATCAATGGGGCAAACAAATAAAATAAAGGCACGAAATTAATGTGCCTGATGACTAAACTTGAACGATTGGCCGACAGACTGAACGCCTCACTGCGTTTATCCTCCGCTCTCTGTCCTGTCCTTCAGCGCGCGAAAAATGTCAAAAGGCAATCCTGGCCGTAGGTTGAGGTACATATACTATGTAGCACGGCAACCAGGCGGAGTTAATTCCCCGGTAACCTTTTCGGGTTTTTCCTGTGTGAGTGGGCCGTTTTTTCACATTTCAATGAGCCAACAATTGCATCATGGATTGACTTTGAACGCCTGCCTCTGGTGGGTATAGTGGAACCTCTAAAGAACAATGTCGAAATCAAAGCTGTAGGAATTTAAATGAATACAAACAGAGTAAACTGAACGTCAGTATAACAACTTAATTAAATCTAAAATACGTTTTTATGCTCTAAAATACTTGGCTACCTTTGTACATTTTGATTTGCCTTAAAAGCCTTTCGAATACCAGTTCCCACTTCGAAGTTCGCCTGTGGACTCACCCCTGGTAAACTTTGACATTCGCTTGTTACTAATTCGAAACTAATTACTTCACCCCTCGACTGCTTTTCCTTGCAGGGCAACATGAAGGGCAAACATCTGACGCGCAGCCATGCGATGCGTGAGTCCACTTCGCCACCTCGCACGCCAACGCCGCGGGCTGCCTCCGAGCAGCAGCAGCAGCAGCAGCAGCTCCAGGGGGAATCCCACGAGCACCACAACAACAATAATAACAATAACAATATCAACAGCAACAGCAAAGCACAATCAACCGGGAGGGGTAACTCGCCGTTGATGGAGACGCCTGCCGTGATTGTCACTAGTCAGCAACCGCAACAGCAGCAGCAGCAGCAGAATGTGCCCCCAAAGCCGCAGCAGAATGTGCCACTCAGCAACGAGGCAGAGTTCCCGAAGCTTTCGCCTCCAAAGAAATCCGGCGGTCAACACAATCGCACCAACAGCAACGGCAGCGGCATGGAGTACAATAACAACAGCGGCAAACAGAAGTTCGTGGTTGATCTGAAGTCCAATGGCTTGGACAATAAGCAGCATAACAACAACAACTCGTCCACGGGTGTGATCTACAACTCGGGGATGAACTACAAGGCGGCGGATCGCCATGATCGACACGAGCGTCACGAGATGTCCAGCCAGAACAGCAATCTGAGCAACAACCACGACGAGGAGTCGTATCATTATGAGCCCAGGGGCGGAGGCGGAGGCAAGAAGCATCGCGCCAACACCAATGCCAAAGGTAACAAACCACGGTTGAAGAATCTCGGTGGCAGCTCATCAGGAAGCATTGATTTAGGCGGCAACGGCGGCGGCGGCGGTGGAAACGGAAATGGTAACAACATGTCCAACAATGGCCTGTCCAACAATTCGAGCAACAACACCTCGGGCTTTATATCGCGCGGTAAGTGGCGGTTTTTCGTCTGTGGCCAATTACCTCGGCTCATCACTCACTGATTCTAGTCTTTCATCAATCAGAGAACTCGAGCGAGCAGTACACGGACTACGGCGGCACCGATCTACTGGTCTTCTTCCGGGACACCCTCAACAAGAATCCCAAGGATCGCAATATCCTCTTGAAGATCGAGAAGGATCTAATAGAGTTCGTCCAGGAAAATAGGTGAGCTTGCTGCTATTCAAGGATGAAGCGGAGTCAAGTGGGAATATTTAAAATTTGTTGGAATATTGTTGAGGAATGCTTAGATCCATGAAATGGTATCATTTAATATTTGAATCTATTTATATCTAATCAAATCCACCCCTTTTCCCTTACAGTCGCGGTTGTGAGTACCGTTTTCCGCCAGCTTCCTCGTACAATCGTATGCTGATCCATCGCACAGCCGCCTACTTTGGCATGGAGCACAATGTGGACACGGAGACGCAGCAGTGTGTGATTGTGGCCCTCGCCAAGAACACGCGCATACCGGAGGTACTTACATCGTCGCATATGGACCTCATTTAAAATCAACTAATTACTAAATCAATACTCTTTCAGATTCGCTTCCAGTCGCTGGTGCGCGACGATGCACGCAAGTCAATTTTGAAGCGGGACACGCACAGCTTCGACGAGGTGCGTCAGTCGCCGTACTTGTGCCCCCTCTCCCTGGACCGCAAGGCCAAGAGCTTCGAGGAGCGGGAGGAGGACTACGACCGGGCGCGCAGCCGCATCTTCAGTCGAACGGGAGGCAATCATGAGGGATACTCCGGCGGTGGCGACGAGGAGTGCTACGGTGGTTGGGAGCAGCAGCAACAGCAGCAGAAGCAGTCTCAGCCGCCCAGGCCCAAGAGGCCCAATGGAAAGATGCTGCAGATGCAGAATGTACGATTTGATTAGATCTCTATCAAAAACCAAATAATTAATATCACTTTTGTTTAGTCCACGGAATCACGTGATGGCATGCGATCCGGTGGAGCCGTGCCCAAGTCGCACAACTTTGGAAACTACGGCGGACCGCCCAGTTCAGGAGGTCCTGGCAACAACTCTTTGCCGCGTGGCGACTCAACCAATTCGATCAAAAGTGGACGCGGCGGCTTCGTGAAGCAGGACTCGACTGGCAGCACTCCATGGCGACTGTCTCCTTCCAGCAGTGGGTGAGTAGCCCCAGAGTCTGTTTGTTAAACATCATTACACGCAACCGGTTTCACAGAGATAAGGAAATATATATTTTATATTCGTTTTTTTTTGTATAAGTAGAAAAATTTCGAGTAACAAGTATTGTAATGGATTTCCTAAAGTGTCTTTGAAAGGTTGAATTTCTTAATTACTCCTAAAGTCAGTTCCATATTACGTCTTATCCTTCTCCATTTGTGAAATTATTGAAATATTATTACTTACATTTGAAAATCGTTTTTGAAGATTCAAAATTTGAAATTTATTTTGTAAAAAGCAAAAGAAATAGGAACTCAAACCCCGTGAAGCCGGTCAAGAAATAAACTTTATGTTAAAACCATGTCCATGTACCCGAACTCAAAATCGCTCTCGCTCCATTTCTTAAATTATGAATAATTTTAAATTGACAAACCTTAAAAAAAATACCCGAAAAAAACCAAACCAAAAACATTTTTGTATGCAATCCCCCGACAACAACAACAATAACATCAACAACAACAAATGAACCAACCAACATATAAACCAACTCGAACCTCCCACCGTCCAGCTACAAGACGCGCACCCAATCCGTGCGCTCCGACTCCGTAACTCCATCGCCCACGGGCTACGGCAGCGACAGGCAGACGCCGGAGTTGAACCACCCAGCCCTGGTGACCCACAGCCGGGTGGCACCGCCCATGTCATCATCGGGCAGTGGTGTTGTCGGCGGTGCAGGACCAGGAGCAGTCGCCACCTCGCCCGTGGATATGGGAACCGAAGCCACCGGGGCTGATCCAGCGTCCTCGTCCAGTTGCTCGTCGGGAACGTCGGGACTCGTCTGGGCCGTAACAGACATTTCGAATGTGCCAATTGGCAGCCTCCTCATTGATCCGCAAACCCTCCAACCAATTGTCAATGCAGACGGGTAATTTACAAAAACTAAACCAAAGCAAATTAAACCACACAAACAACTAAAAAATATGATAATACATAAATCGCTGCAAAATTATCGCATTTGTTACTGCAATTGCTTTTGTTTAATTATTTCCTCGATTTACACATTTTCTAACTGGAAAACAAAGCGACCAGTGCGGCTTTAGGACACAGTTTCTTATTTAAATATATTTTCAAATATATAGTTCAGCATTTGTTAAAGCTTATACTTATATATCTATAAAAATATCTTCTAAATATAAAAAAAAACTTGTAGTAATGCATATCTTATTCCACACTCTGTATTAAAAATTATTTCCATTTGTGAACTCTTCTAAGTAATAATTTAAAGTATCAAATAACTGAATTTATTGTCATGTTAACTCGCCAGAATTTGTAGGGTAACATCCAATTTTTGCAAGACAAATATTTGTGGGAAAGTTATATGCATAGATCAAAATGTCTGAAGATTAGTTTCATTTCGTATACCTTTTTAAAAATATACATAAATATCTGTGTTCAGTACGCAAAAGTTATTTGCTTGAAGCTTAACCAACTATTTAACCATATTTAAAATATCCTTATATAACTTTAGCCACGTTATTCAATATTATTTACCATAACTATTAATACGTTATTATATGTGAAATATGCAATATTATTAGCTTTTCATTTTATCGTGAAGACTTATTGATGTTGTTTTTGTAAATTATCTGCCTAAACTCGAACTAAATTAACCGACACCAAGCGCAACACCAACTGCTATCGAATATAACTATTCGCCTCTCACTTCTCTATATATCTCTCGATCTGTGCCTTTTGCTCCCACGCTCATCGCCACCAAAGAACACAGAACACTTGGTCGTTATTCCACTATATAAAATAAATCACTCCACTTTCCATACTCTCAAAAACAAGAGTCACCAAGCTTGCCTCTACAGCGTTGATCGAAATTTCAAGATTTTTAGCTAACGAATGAATGAGTTGAATGTATCGTGTGTTATCGTCTTCGTCTGCCAGTGTTGTCGTCATATCTTAATTGTTGTTCGTTCAATTTGCATTTCGCATTGTATCAATCCAATCAGTCAATCCATTTGTTGTTGTTGTTTTTTCAATTACTTTTATATAATACTAAATGTCTGTCGCTGCCGTCGCGTCGCTAACACACTGCAAACCCAAAACAAAGAAAAAACGAAGACCTGCAAAACTGTGGCAACTCTGTCAGCAGCCGCTTGTGTTGACTGTACTTTCCTTTTAAATATTTTCAATAACTGTGGTTAAAATAAGAGTAGGTCATATAAAAGTCAAGTTTTAAAAGCCTTCCAATGGAATTTTGTTTAAAATAAAAAACGATATATCTTCGTGTTTTTGGATATATTAGTCAAGCCATAATATTTTAATCACAGTCTATACTCTTTGTACCTTATTTCCTATTCGAACGTTGCATGCCGCCGAGCGAGAAAAAAACCCGAATAACACACTCAATCCTATCAGTATTAAAGGAATGTTATGAATACACAAGACTAATAATTGCATTCGATATTTGCAGTTCCATCTACCACTACGACCCGTCCAATCTGCCTCCCAACCAGGCGCTCCAGCACACGGGCAATCAGTACCAGTCGCAGAACCAGGGGAACAACTCCTCCGGTAGCTACAACAACTACCGCAAGTCGTCGCCACATCAGCAACAGCAGCAGCATCAGTCCCAGCAGCAACATCAGCCACAGGTGCAGCAGCCACAGCAGCAGCAGCATCAGCAGCAGCAGCATCAGCAACCAACTCAGCAATATGCCACCACTGAGCTGTCCTGCAGCTCCACCGAGAGCTATGCGGAGGAGGATGCCCAATCGCCGGGAATTGAGTGCTCCGAGGGGTACGAGAGCTACGAGCAGCAATCGCTGCCTGTCCAGCAGCAACATTCGGGCAACGGGGACGCGGCGAGCATTAAGGGAGACGACAGTGACAGCCTGACCAGTGCCACTGCTTGCCTGAGTATCACAACCTCAACATCCACGAAGAACTATGATCGCATCGAGGTGCAGAAGTACAAGAATCAGGCCACCAGTCCGAATATACCCGCCTGTTGTGCCGTGGTGGAGAAGCTGGAACTTGAGGCTACCGTGCAGCAGGAGCAGGAACAAGAACCCTTGGCTGGACCCTCCTCTTCCGGTTCCGCTACCTCCTCGGTGGGCATTACTGAACTCCCATCCAGCCAGACTCCCCTGCCGATGGCAACGCAGGTCAACTGTGACCTTCAATCGGTGTCGCCCAGCTCCACGCCCTACAGCCAATGCGAGGTGAAGACGCCTAGCCAGAGTCACGCACCCAGTGCCACCGTCGAGGAGCCGAAGACCACCACCTGGACGTACACGCAGAGCTACCAGGCGCCAGACGGGTCCACCGTCTTTCACACCACCACTACGCCCAATGGAGCAGCGCCCTACTGCGCCACCACATATCAGCAGGGGGTGAGTTCATCAAGAGATGATAAGTTTTAAATTCTTAAGATCTAATCATTTGCTTACCCTTACAGCCCGATGGCAGCATCTATGCGGTTCCGCAGGGCATGGTCTATGCCTATCCGCAACCCGGCGTGGGCACTGCCGGTGGAGCCTCGCAGCCGCTCTTCCAGCTGACCACCAGCAGTCATCCGCCCGCTCAGACGCTCTTTGCCTCTCCAGAGGCTGGCGGTGAAATACCTGGCGGCACCTACATGATACCTGTCTTCGATCCGGCTCAGCAACCGCGTGAAGGACTCATACCGGCGCAGGCCATCTACCAGGCGGGACCGGGTGGACCGGGAGCCACCACGGTGATGCCAATGGCGACGGCGGCTGCCTACCCAACGGCCCAGTTCGCTACTGCAGCAGCCCCCAATGGAGGTCCTATCTACCAGGCGCCGCTCATCTACTCCAGCGAACCGGGTGGTGGGGCCCAGCTGCAACAGCTACCGATGGCCCCGTATCCGATTCAATACTCCTACCCGTACTACCATCCCATCCAGTACTATGTGCCCCAGCAGGCGGTGGCCGCCGCGCCCATGGTGACCTCTCAGCCACCGGTGGGTCAGGCCCCAATCCAACAGCAGACGCCGCACACGGGAACTGGCACAGCCGCTGGTCCACCCACGGTGGTTTCAGTTTCAGGCCAACAGCACCATCAGCCGCATCAGCAGCACCACCATCAGCAGCAGCACTCGAGCAACGGATCCGTGGTGACCTCCAGTGGCTATGGCACTCGGGTGAAGCGCACACCAGGCGGTGGCTCCATCCACTACAATCCCAGCTACACACCCAGTTCGGTGACTCATGCCGGTGGCGCACATCATCCGTCAGCGGGCTCTGCCCAGATCATTGCTGCGCCGGCGGCCAGCACAACCACATATCATGCGTTGCCCACGCTGACGCTGGCCCACGGTGGTGCAGCGACTGGCACGGATCTCAGTGGTGCGGGCGGTGCCCATGTGTACGCTGTGCCCGCTCAACATGCCGCGCTGATCCCAACGAATATCTTCCCCTATGCTGCAGCGGCGGCCGCTGCAGCCGGAGGTCCAGGAGGTCCTCCAGCGGCTCCTCAGGTGGTGCAACAGGCCCCACCACCACCTCCACAGAGTGCTCCCCACCATGCGCTCATCACAGCTGCTCCGTTTTACCCAACCAGTGGCGGTAACATGGATCAGGGTGCCTCACAGTCGGCTCCTAGTACTCCAGCGGCTCCTGGTAGGCAGGCTCCGCTGTTTAGCACACCGCCGGCTCCAAATAACGCCAGCAGTGGCAGCAGTAGTGCGGGCGGAGGCGGCAACAGTGGTGGCTACCACAGCAACAGCTCCACGCCGCACTACTACCAGAGCCAGAACAGCAACGAGGGTTACACCTCACCCTATGAGAAGAGGAACCATGGCGGTGGTGCCTCGGGAGCACACCCGGTGGGAGTACGCAAGCCATACCACCCAGGTGGCTACAACCCAAGGCATTCGGTACCCCTGGGAGGCATGCCCTCTGGTGCAAAGACTCCGCTGCTAAACTCAAACAATGAGCCCACGCCGCGTGCCTCGCCAAGCAGCGTAAGCTTGGGCGGAGCCTCTTCGTCCGGTGGAGCTAATAGCTACCAACATCGTGGTCCACCACCCCACACGATGGGCGTGAAACGGGACAACAAGCCCAACCAGCTGCCGCTGATCAGTGGACCACCGCCCAGTTATGCAGCAAACTCGAGTCCCGGCGTCACCAGCTACGAGGCCAAGCCACCTGTCCGCCTCAATGCCGGAGCAGCCAGTTTCCGGAGCCAGAAGTCCATAAACCAGGACTACCGGCGCAGTGTCTCCCAGCGAAACTCGCCCAGCGCCAATGGCGGCGGAAGTGGCAGCCACGAGAGCAGCAACAACTCGCCCAACAGTATTGTGGGCAGCCAGAGCAACAGTGCTGCCAACACGCCCAATGCTGCCGCACCACCACCACCTCAGCCACAGACCACTTTGGTGAGCCACTCCGGGGGATTTGTGGTGTTGGACCAGACCACCGGAGCCGCCATGAATGCCTCACCGCCCACGCTGTACGGCGGCGGCGGTTCAACTGCAGGACATAGTGGAGGAGCAAGTGGCGCTGCTGGAGCTGCCGGCTCGAATGGTGGCCATCAGCCGGGTGGCGGCGGTGGCGCCCGCTCGCACATTCCCACTGCCCAGCTGCACCACAGTGCCGCCGCTGCCGCCGCCGCAGCTGCTGGCAGCCAACAGGCCACGGCGGCGGTGCTAAGCGGCGTGGCCGCTGCGGCCGCCCTCGGTGGCTACAATCCAAACGGGGCGTCCGGCGTGTACTTCAAGTACGGCCAGACGTACTTTGCCCATGTGAGTGATCACTAATGTCCTAGAATTCTCATGATTTATAATGTTTTTTCCTCATCTTTTAGCCCTCGGTGGCCTTGCCCAACAGTCGACGATCTCCGTCGAACGATATCCGGCCGCAAATGGCGCAGGTGGCCGGCATGTATCCCACAATGATGATACAAGGTGGGCACGAATTCTAAACTGTCTGAAGATTGTTCCTGATATCCAAAACATTTAATACCGAAAGCTAACAATTTCATTCGCCTTTCCAGCGCGTCATCCCAGTCGCCATCCCAACCCGAACTACAAAGGTTCGCGTCCGCGGTAAAGCCAGCCGGAAAATCCATATGGGAACCCCAAGCAAAGGAAAAACTACATACACATAACGGCATACCTAAGATAAATATAAATAGCAACCTAATCTAGTGGAACATAAAGTAGTTGACAACCATAAAACCAGATAAAGTGGACAGGATAAACGGATGGAATCGGAAGAGCAGCGCATCAGGAGAATAGAACTCGTCGAGTGCTGGCCGCAGAGTTGTCGGGCATTATTGGTAGCAACTGGAAGAGAAAGGGGGCGTGGCAGGGACTCAGTCACCAGGTCGCCAGAAAACCAAACTAAACTATCCATACACCATGAACACCACATGAGAGCTGGGGAGCGAAACAGAGCGAAGCCATCACTGTTATCTTCCGCAGCAAGCGAAGGGAAAGGGGGGAAACCGACAAAGCATAGCATATAGCCTCTATATAGTTAAGGAGCATTGTACGGATATCGCTACAATAACTGAACCGCTACAGAAGAAAACAATTGAATGCTGTATATTTTGTGCCATTATAAATAGTCTTTAATAAAACAAGAAATCGAGTACCCGAAGAAGCAATAAATGAGAACACACACACACAACGACGGCCCCCCAAAAAAACGGACTTTCGAACTGAACACTCGACCGATACGTAACTTCCACTTCCCTTCTTGAGCATAAATAGGATATTCAGGTAGACTTTAGTTCCGAGAGAGCTCTAGAAAGGACCGCAAATAGACTGAGAGAAGTTTCAGAGATATGGAATCGACAACCTCAGAGATGCTCGCTATTTGCACGCTAAAGCAAGAGAATCTCCGGGAAATCTCGAATACTATTTTAATCGATTGTTTTCAAAGCTGCTACCAAAAAACAAAAAATGTATGTTCAAAATTTCAAATATTGCCTTGCTTTGGTGTGCTTAATTGAATGCGTTTTAATTATGTTAGAAATCTCGACCGAAAGCAGAAGCTAGAATAGAAACTCCATCAACCAATCGACCGACCGGACAACCTGGCCCTCTGGACCTGAGGATCCCCAAGATCTGCCGCCAGAATTGGGGCGAGTCTTATATCTAATTTTGTCCAGCAAAATTTCGTGTAAAGCTCTTCGAAAAAAGTCTCGACACAAGCCACTTAATCTGTTTATTTAAGACCTATGAAATCTAAAAAAGTAAAATACATCTATGATTTAGAGAGTCAATTATTATTATTTTGTAATTTTAATTAATGAAAATTTGTTATATTTGATTTTTGATTTGAATCTTTCCTTATTACGTTTATGTTCTTTCGAAATAGAATTTCCTTATAATTTTTCTGTTCCTTAATGCAAAGAAGCTGCAGCTAAAATTCGTTGTTACTCGTAAGCAAAATAAAAAACAGACAATGGAGTACGATGATGAGTAGATGAAGGAGTTAAGCAGCTATACATTTATTGTTAAACAAAATAATTAGCTTAGCGTATAAACTACATATGTATATGTACCATCTAATAATATATAGGCAAGTGAAAAGAAAAGAAAAACAAACAAAATGCGAAAATCGAAAAGTATAATAAAAAAGAAACCACATGATTAGTTAAAGTTAAAACTTGTGTTGCCTTTTTCTGTTATTATTTGACATTAACATTTGACTAATATTATTTACCTACTTTCCACAGCTAAAGGTTATGATTTTCCTGATTTCCGCTTTTGTACAACGAACTTTACAAGCAATGGCAGGACTTCTCTCGCCCCGCTCGCTCGGAACTTCTAGAACTGCATGTCTAAATGTACATAACAATAATTTACACCAATCTGAAACGCGACTACGAGTATATATATACATATAGCGTGTAAGTAGGTTAGTGCCGCCGGCCAGTCTAGAGTTTTGGATCTGCAAAAAGAAATACTACCAAGATATCACTCGAACGGCAACGCTAGTCTCGCTCCAAAGCAATCGGTCATCTATCATTTTCGCATCCCGAACCACAACCTTAACCGATAAGTATAAATAGCTTTCGACATAAGAGGTGCGCTAGGAACTCAGCTAGATACTTGATAACTTGATAACATATTATAGCATTGTAGCCGATAACACAACAGTACCAAATAAGTTAGTGAACCAAACTGCTCAAGATTCGAATCTAAAAACCGAATGATACTTATTAATATAAGCACCGAATCGTATTGTACCAGAAAACCACACAGAAAACGCTTTGTTGGCCAGTCCCGCGCCAGAGAAATAAAAAAAGAAACAGGATGGACGATCGCCGGGAAAAGTATCACAGTATCCTGAAGTATCAAACATTTGCTCCTGTTGTGCATTTCTTTGTTTGTTGCTCTGTTTGTTAAAGAAACCACAAAAATCGTTGACGACTAAAGAATGTTGAGAGGGTTGGGAAAGAAAGGAGATAGTTGGTATAGTTGGGAGAGTAGGGATAGTTGGGCATTGTGCAAGAGAGGGCAGGACGAACGCGGAATATGTTATACAATAAACTATTATTATTATTATTACTGCATCATGATAATTCGGTCTAATTGGTAAATGCAACACTGTAGCTCCAAACCGCGACAACCAAAAACCACAGCAACCAGCAACTCGAACAACCAAGCATGCAATGAGATAAAGACACAAAAATGGGACGGGGGCGGCGTTTTTACCGACGAGGATAACTCTAATGATAATGATGATGGTAATGATAATTATTATTAACAAGAAAAAAAAACAAAAACCACAAACCAAAAAAATGTATTTATTTATTTTAATTTATATATACACTAGAGAGTTATTACAAATATATATATACATAATGAATAAGGAGAAAGAACCAAGGAGACTTTTAAATGGGAGAAGGATCTATTTTCTGATTGACGAAATAAATATATGTTTTACAAACTTATAGATGTATCCTACGTCTAAATCAGGATCCAACAGTTCGATTTATGGAATCCAAAAGTACAGTTTTGGGTTCCCATTCTGATGCTCTGGGCAATACTTAAAATTCGAACATGAAAATGGGTCAACATATTGAACCTCGATTCAAGGATATGTTTAAATGCAGCTTGTTTGATAATTCAATCACAAACTCAAAGAGGTATCCCACGTTTAAATTGAGGTCCAGCAACTCAAGTTACGGAATCTAGAAGTGCAGTTTTGGGTTCCCCTAATGGCATCCTTGGAAATACTAAAAAATCGAACATGAAAATGGGTCAAAATTGTGAACCTCGATTCAAGAACATGTTTTAATGCAGCTCGTTAGATAATTCAATCACAAACTCATAGAGGTATCCCACGTTTAAATCGGAATAAAACAGATCAAGCTATGAAATATAAAAGTGCAGTTTTGGGTTCCCCTCATGGACGTCCTTGGAAATACTAAAAAATCGAACATGAATATGGGTCAAAATTTTGATCATCGATTAAAGGATATGTTTTAATGCAGCTCGTTAGATAATTCTAACACAAACTCATAGAGGTATCCCACGTTTAAATCGGAATAAAACAGATCAAGTTATGGAATATAAAAGTGCAGTTTTGGGTTCCCCTCATGGACGTCCTCGGAAATACTAAAAAATCGAACATGAAAATGGGTCAAAATTGTGAACCTCGATTCAAGAACATGTTTTAATGCAGCTCGTTAGATAATTCTAACACAAACTCATAGAGGTATCCCACGTTTAAATCGGGTTCCAACAACTCAAGTTACGGAATCTAGAAGTGCAGTTTTTGGTTCCCCTCATGGACGTCCTTGGAAATACTAAAAAATCGAACATGAAAATGGGTCAAAATTGTGAACCTCGATTCAAGAACATGGTTTAATGCTGCTCGTTAGATAATTCAAACACAAACTCATAGAGGTATCCCACATTTAAATCGGACTAAAACAGATCAAGTTATGGAATATAAAAGTGCAGTTTTGGGTTCCCCTCATGGACGTCCTTGGAAATACTAAAAAATCGAACATGAAAATGGGTCAAAATTGTGAGCCTCGTTTCAAGGACATGTTTTAATGCAGCTCGTTAGATAATTCTAACACAAACTCATAGAGGTATCCCACGTTTAAATCGGGTTCCAACAACTCAAGTTACGGAATCTAGAAGTGCAGTTTTTGGTTCCCCTCATGGACGTCCTTGGAAATACTAAAAAATCGAACATGAAAATGGGTCAAAATTGTGAACCTCGATTCAAGAACATGGTTTAATGCAGCTCGTTAGATAATTCAAACACAAACTCATAGAGGTATCCCACATTTAAATCGGACTAAAACAGATCAAGTTATGGAATATAAAAGTGCAGTTTTGGGTTCCCCTCATGGACGTCCTCGGAAATACTAAAAAATCGAACATGAAAATGGGTCAAAATGTTGAACCTCGATTCAAGGATATATTTAAATGCATCTCGTTAGATAATTCAAACACAAACTCATAGAGGTATCCCACGTTTAAATCGGAATAAAACAGATCAAGTTATGGAATATAAAAGTGCAGTTTTGGGTTCCCCTCATGGACGACCTCGGAAATACTAAAAAATCGAACATGAAAATGGGTCAAAATTGTGAACCTCGATTCAAGAACATGTTTTAATGCAGCTCGTTAGATAATTCTAACACAAACTCATAGAGGTATCCCACGTTTAAATCGGGTTCCAACAACTCAAGTTACGGAATCTAGAAGTGCAGTTTTTGGTTCCCCTCATGGACGTCCTTGGAAATACTAAAAAATCGAACATGAAAATGGGTCAAAATTGTGAACCTCGATTCAAGAACATGTTTTAATGCAGCTCGTTAGATAATTCTAACACAAACTCATAGAGGTATCCCACGTTTAAATCGGGTTCCAACAACTCAAGTTACGGAATCTAGAAGTGCAGTTTTTGGTTCCCCTCATGGACGTCCTTGGAAATACTAAAAAATCGAACATGAAAATGGGTCAAAATTGTGAACCTCGATTCAAGAACATGGTTTAATGCAGCTCGTTAGATAATTCAAACACAAACTCATAGAGGTATCCCACATTTAAATCGGACTAAAACAGATCAAGTTATGGAATATAAAAGTGCAGTTTTGGGTTCCCCTCATGGACGTCCTCGGAAATACTAAAAAATCGAACATGAAAATGGGTCAAAATGTTGAACCTCGATTCAAGGATATATTTAAATGCATCTCGTTAGATAATTCAAACACAAACTCATAGAGGTATCCCACGTTTAAATCGGAATAAAACAGATCAAGTTATGGAATATAAAAGTGCAGTTTTGGGTTCCCCTCATGGACGTCCTCGGAAATACTAAAAAATCGAACATGAAAATGGGTCAAAATTGTGAACCTCGATTCAAGAACATGTTTTAATGCAGCTCGTTAGATAATTCTAACACAAACTCATAGAGGTATCCCACGTTTAAATCGGGTTCCAACAACTCAAGTTACGGAATCTAGAAGTGCAGTTTTGGGTTCCCCTCATGGACGTCCTTGGAAATACTAAAAAATCGAAAAAATGGGTCTAAATTGTGAACCTCGATTCAAGAACATGGTTTAATGCAGCTCGTTAGATAATTCAAGCACAAACTCATAGAGGTATCCCACATTTAAATCGGACTAAAACAGATCAAGTTATGGAATATAAAAGTGCAGTTTTGGGTTCCCCTCATGGACGTCCTTGGAAATACTAAAAAATCGAACATGAAAATGGGTCAAAATTGTGAACCTCGATTCAAGAACATGGTTTAATGCAGCTCGTTAGATAATTCAAACACAAACTCAAAGAGGTATCCCACTTTTAAATCGGGTTCCAACAACTCAAGTTACGGAATCTAGAAGTGAAGTTTTGGGTTCCCCTAATGGACATCCTCGGAAATACGAAAAAAACGAACATGAAAATGGGTCAAAATGTTGAACCTCGATTCAAGGATATATTTAAATGCATCTCGTTAGATAATTCAAACACAAACTCATAGAGGTATCCCACGTTTAAATCGGAATAAAACAGATCAAGTTATGGAATATAAAAGTGCAGTTTTGGGTTCCCCTCATGGACGTCCTCGGAAATACTAAAAAATCGAACATGAAAATGGGTCAAAATTTTGATCATCGATTCAAGGATATGTTTTAATGCAGCTCGTTAGATAATTCTAACACAAACTCATAGAGGTATCCCACGTTTAAATCGGGTTCCAACAACTCAAGTTACGGAATCTAGAAGTGCAGTTTTTGGTTCCCCTCATGGACGTCCTTGGAAATACTAAAAAATCGAACATGAAAATGGGTCAAAATTGTGAACCTCGATTCAAGAACATGTTTTAATGCAGCTCGTTAGATAATTCTAACACAAACTCATAGAGGTATCCCACGTTTAAATCGGGTTCCAACAACTCAAGTTACGGAATCTAGAAGTGCAGTTTTGGGTTCCCCTCATGGACGTCCTTGGAAATACTAAAAAATCGAAAAAATGGGTCTAAATTGTGAACCTCGATTCAAGAACATGGTTTAATGCAGCTCGTTAGATAATTCAAACACAAACTCATAGAGGTATCCCACATTTAAATCGGAATAAAACAGATCAAGTTATGGAATACAAAAGTGCAGTTTTGGGATCCCCTCATGGACCTCCTTGGAAATACTAGAAAATCGAACATGAAAATGGGTCAAAATTGTGAACCTCGATTCAAGAACATGGTTTAATGCAGCTCGTTAGATAATTCAAACACAAACTCATAGAGGTATCCCACATTTAAATCGGACTAAAACAGATCAAGTTATGGAATATAAAAGTGCAGTTTTGGGTTCCCTTCATGGACGTCCTTGGAAATACTAAAAAATCGAACATGAATATGGGTCAAAATTTTGATCATCGATTAAAGGATATGTTTTAATGCAGCTCGTTAGATAATTCTAAGACAAACTCATAGAGGTATCCCACGTTTAAATCGGGTTCCAACAACTCAAGTTACGGAATCTAGAAGTGAAGTTTTGGGTTCCCCTAATGGACATCCTCGGAAATACGAAAAAAACGAACATGAAAATGGGTCAAAATGTTGAACCTCGATTCAAGGATATATTTAAATGCATCTCGTTAGATAATTCAAACACAAACTCATAGAGGTATCCCACGTTTAAATCGGAATAAAACAGATCAAGTTATGGAATATAAAAGTGCAGTTTTGGGTTCCCCTCATGGACGACCTCGGAAATACTAAAAAATCGAACATGAAAATGGGTCAAAATTGTGAACCTCGATTCAAGAACATGTTTTAATGCAGCTCGTTAGATAATTCTAACACAAACTCATAGAGGTATCCCACGTTTAAATCGGAATAAAACAGATCAAGTTATGGAATATAAAAGTGCAGTTTTGGGTTCCCCTCATGGACGTCCTCGGAAATACTAAAAAATCGAACATGAAAATGGGTCAAAATTGTGAACCTCGATTCAAGAACATGTTTTAATGCAGCTCGTTAGATAATTCTAACACAAACTCATAGAGGTATCCCACGTTTAAATCGGGTTCCAACAACTCAAGTTACGGAATCTAGAAGTGCAGTTTTGGGTTCCCCTCATGGACGTCCTTGGAAATACTAAAAAATCGAAAAAATGGGTCTAAATTGTGAACCTCGATTCAAGAACATGGTTTAATGCAGCTCGTTAGATAATTCAAGCACAAACTCATAGAGGTATCCCACATTTAAATCGGACTAAAACAGATCAAGTTATGGAATATAAAAGTGCAGTTTTGGGTTCCCCTCATGGACGTCCTTGGAAATACTAAAAAATCGAACATGAAAATGGGTCAAAATTGTGAACCTCGATTCAAGAACATGGTTTAATGCAGCTCGTTAGATAATTCAAACACAAACTCAAAGAGGTATCCCACTTTTAAATCGGGTTCCAACAACTCAAGTTACGGAATCTAGAAGTGAAGTTTTGGGTTCCCCTAATGGACATCCTCGGAAATACGAAAAAAACGAACATGAAAATGGGTCAAAATGTTGAACCTCGATTCAAGGATATATTTAAATGCATCTCGTTAGATAATTCAAACACAAACTCATAGAGGTATCCCACGTTTAAATCGGAATAAAACAGATCAAGTTATGGAATATAAAAGTGCAGTTTTGGGTTCCCCTCATGGACGTCCTCGGAAATACTAAAAAATCGAACATGAAAATGGGTCAAAATTTTGATCATCGATTCAAGGATATGTTTTAATGCAGCTCGTTAGATAATTCTAACACAAACTCATAGAGGTATCCCACGTTTAAATCGGGTTCCAACAACTCAAGTTACGGAATCTAGAAGTGCAGTTTTTGGTTCCCCTCATGGACGTCCTTGGAAATACTAAAAAATCGAACATGAAAATGGGTCAAAATTGTGAACCTCGATTCAAGAACATGGTTTAATGCAGCTCGTTAGATAATTCAAACACAAACTCATAGAGGTATCCCACATTTAAATCGGACTAAAACAGATCAAGTTATGGAATATAAAAGTGCAGTTTTGGGTTCCTCTCATGGACGTCCTTGGAAATACTAAAAAATCGAACATGAAAATGGGTCAAAATTGTGAGCCTCGTTTCAAGGACATGTTTTAATGCAGCTCGTTAGATAATTCTAACACAAACTCATAGAGGTATCCCACGTTTAAATCGGGTTCCAACAACTCAAGTTACGGAATCTAGAAGTGCAGTTTTTGGTTCCCCTCATGGACGTCCTTGGAAATACTAAAAAATCGAACATGAAAATGGGTCAAAATTGTGAACCTCGATTCAAGAACATGGTTTAATGCAGCTCGTTAGATAATTCAAACACAAACTCATAGAGGTATCCCACATTTAAATCGGACTAAAACAGATCAAGTTATGGAATATAAAAGTGCAGTTTTGGGTTCCCCTCATGGACGTCCTCGGAAATACTAAAAAATCGAACATGAAAATGGGTCAAAATGTTGAACCTCGATTCAAGGATATATTTAAATGCATCTCGTTAGATAATTCAAACACAAACTCATAGAGGTATCCCACGTTTAAATCGGAATAAAACAGATCAAGTTATGGAATATAAAAGTGCAGTTTTGGGTTCCCCTCATGGACGACCTCGGAAATACTAAAAAATCGAACATGAAAATGGGTCAAAATTGTGAACCTCGATTCAAGAACATGTTTTAATGCAGCTCGTTAGATAATTCTAACACAAACTCATAGAGGTATCCCACGTTTAAATCGGGTTCCAACAACTCAAGTTACGGAATCTAGAAGTGCAGTTTTTGGTTCCCCTCATGGACGTCCTTGGAAATACTAAAAAATCGAACATGAAAATGGGTCAAAATTGTGAACCTCGATTCAAGAACATGTTTTAATGCAGCTCGTTAGATAATTCTAACACAAACTCATAGAGGTATCCCACGTTTAAATCGGGTTCCAACAACTCAAGTTACGGAATCTAGAAGTGCAGTTTTTGGTTCCCCTCATGGACGTCCTTGGAAATACTAAAAAATCGAACATGAAAATGGGTCAAAATTGTGAACCTCGATTCAAGAACATGGTTTAATGCAGCTCGTTAGATAATTCAAACACAAACTCATAGAGGTATCCCACATTTAAATCGGACTAAAACAGATCAAGTTATGGAATATAAAAGTGCAGTTTTGGGTTCCCCTCATGGACGTCCTCGGAAATACTAAAAAATCGAACATGAAAATGGGTCAAAATGTTGAACCTCGATTCAAGGATATATTTAAATGCATCTCGTTAGATAATTCAAACACAAACTCATAGAGGTATCCCACGTTTAAATCGGAATAAAACAGATCAAGTTATGGAATATAAAAGTGCAGTTTTGGGTTCCCCTCATGGACGTCCTCGGAAATACTAAAAAATCGAACATGAAAATGGGTCAAAATTGTGAACCTCGATTCAAGAACATGTTTTAATGCAGCTCGTTAGATAATTCTAACACAAACTCATAGAGGTATCCCACGTTTAAATCGGGTTCCAACAACTCAAGTTACGGAATCTAGAAGTGCAGTTTTGGGTTCCCCTCATGGACGTCCTTGGAAATACTAAAAAATCGAAAAAATGGGTCTAAATTGTGAACCTCGATTCAAGAACATGGTTTAATGCAGCTCGTTAGATAATTCAAGCACAAACTCATAGAGGTATCCCACATTTAAATCGGACTAAAACAGATCAAGTTATGGAATATAAAAGTGCAGTTTTGGGTTCCCCTCATGGACGTCCTTGGAAATACTAAAAAATCGAACATGAAAATGGGTCAAAATTGTGAACCTCGATTCAAGAACATGGTTTAATGCAGCTCGTTAGATAATTCAAACACAAACTCATAGAGGTATCCCACTTTTAAATCGGGTTCCAACAACTCAAGTTACGGAATCTAGAAGTGAAGTTTTGGGTTCCCCTAATGGACATCCTCGGAAATACGAAAAAAACGAACATGAAAATGGGTCAAAATGTTGAACCTCGATTCAAGGATATATTTAAATGCATCTCGTTAGATAATTCAAACACAAACTCATAGAGGTATCCCACGTTTAAATCGGAATAAAACAGATCAAGTTATGGAATATAAAAGTGCAGTTTTGGGTTCCCCTCATGGACGTCCTCGGAAATACTAAAAAATCGAACATGAAAATGGGTCAAAATTTTGATCATCGATTCAAGGATATGTTTTAATGCAGCTCGTTAGATAATTCTAACACAAACTCATAGAGGTATCCCACGTTTAAATCGGGTTCCAACAACTCAAGTTACGGAATCTAGAAGTGCAGTTTTTGGTTCCCCTCATGGACGTCCTTGGAAATACTAAAAAATCGAACATGAAAATGGGTCAAAATTGTGAACCTCGATTCAAGAACATGTTTTAATGCAGCTCGTTAGATAATTCTAACACAAACTCATAGAGGTATCCCACGTTTAAATCGGGTTCCAACAACTCAAGTTACGGAATCTAGAAGTGCAGTTTTGGGTTCCCCTCATGGACGTCCTTGGAAATACTAAAAAATCGAAAAAATGGGTCTAAATTGTGAACCTCGATTCAAGAACATGGTTTAATGCAGCTCGTTAGATAATTCAAACACAAACTCATAGAGGTATCCCACATTTAAATCGGAATAAAACAGATCAAGTTATGGAATACAAAAGTGCAGTTTTGGGATCCCCTCATGGACCTCCTTGGAAATACTAGAAAATCGAACATGAAAATGGGTCAAAATTGTGAACCTCGATTCAAGAACATGGTTTAATGCAGCTCGTTAGATAATTCAAACACAAACTCATAGAGGTATCCCACATTTAAATCGGACTAAAACAGATCAAGTTATGGAATATAAAAGTGCAGTTTTGGGTTCCCTTCATGGACGTCCTTGGAAATACTAAAAAATCGAACATGAATATGGGTCAAAATTTTGATCATCGATTAAAGGATATGTTTTAATGCAGCTCGTTAGATAATTCTAAGACAAACTCATAGAGGTATCCCACGTTTAAATCGGGTTCCAACAACTCAAGTTACGGAATCTAGAAGTGAAGTTTTGGGTTCCCCTAATGGACATCCTCGGAAATACGAAAAAAACGAACATGAAAATGGGTCAAAATGTTGAACCTCGATTCAAGGATATATTTAAATGCATCTCGTTAGATAATTCAAACACAAACTCATAGAGGTATCCCACGTTTAAATCGGAATAAAACAGATCAAGTTATGGAATATAAAAGTGCAGTTTTGGGTTCCCCTCATGGACGACCTCGGAAATACTAAAAAATCGAACATGAAAATGGGTCAAAATTGTGAACCTCGATTCAAGAACATGTTTTAATGCAGCTCGTTAGATAATTCTAACACAAACTCATAGAGGTATCCCACGTTTAAATCGGGTTCCAACAACTCAAGTTACGGAATCTAGAAGTGCAGTTTTTGGTTCCCCTCATGGACGTCCTTGGAAATACTAAAAAATCGAACATGAAAATGGGTCAAAATTGTGAACCTCGATTCAAGAACATGTTTTAATGCAGCTCGTTAGATAATTCTAACACAAACTCATAGAGGTATCCCACGTTTAAATCGGGTTCCAACAACTCAAGTTACGGAATCTAGAAGTGCAGTTTTGGGTTCCCCTCATGGACGTCCTTGGAAATACTAAAAAATCGAAAAAATGGGTCTAAATTGTGAACCTCGATTCAAGAACATGGTTTAATGCAGCTCGTTAGATAATTCAAACACAAACTCATAGAGGTATCCCACATTTAAATCGGACTAAAACAGATCAAGTTATGGAATATAAAAGTGCAGTTTTGGGTTCCCCTCATGGACGTCCTTGGAAATACTAAAAAATCGAACATGAAAATGGGTCAAAATTGTGAACCTCGATTCAAGAACATGGTTTAATGCAGCTCGTTAGATAATTCAAACACAAACTCAAAGAGGTATCCCACTTTTAAATCGGGTTCCAACAACTCAAGTTACGGAATCTAGAAGTGAAGTTTTGGGTTCCCCTAATGGACATCCTCGGAAATACGAAAAAAACGAACATGAAAATGGGTCAAAATGTTGAACCTCGATTCAAGGATATATTTAAATGCATCTCGTTAGATAATTCAAACACAAACTCATAGAGGTATCCCACGTTTAAATCGGAATAAAACAGATCAAGTTATGGAATATAAAAGTGCAGTTTTGGGTTCCCCTCATGGACGTCCTCGGAAATACTAAAAAATCGAACATGAAAATGGGTCAAAATTTTGATCATCGATTCAAGGATATGTTTTAATGCAGCTCGTTAGATAATTCTAACACAAACTCATAGAGGTATCCCACGTTTAAATCGGGTTCCAACAACTCAAGTTACGGAATCTAGAAGTGCAGTTTTTGGTTCCCCTCATGGACGTCCTTGGAAATACTAAAAAATCGAACATGAAAATGGGTCAAAATTGTGAACCTCGATTCAAGAACATGTTTTAATGCAGCTCGTTAGATAATTCTAACACAAACTCATAGAGGTATCCCACGTTTAAATCGGGTTCCAACAACTCAAGTTACGGAATCTAGAAGTGCAGTTTTGGGTTCCCCTCATGGACGTCCTTGGAAATACTAAAAAATCGAAAAAATGGGTCTAAATTGTGAACCTCGATTCAAGAACATGGTTTAATGCAGCTCGTTAGATAATTCAAACACAAACTCATAGAGGTATCCCACATTTAAATCGGAATAAAACAGATCAAGTTATGGAATACAAAAGTGCAGTTTTGGGATCCCCTCATGGACCTCCTTGGAAATACTAGAAAATCGAACATGAAAATGGGTCAAAATTGTGAACCTCGATTCAAGAACATGGTTTAATGCAGCTCGTTAGATAATTCAAACACAAACTCATAGAGGTATCCCACATTTAAATCGGACTAAAACAGATCAAGTTATGGAATATAAAAGTGCAGTTTTGGGTTCCCTTCATGGACGTCCTTGGAAATACTAAAAAATCGAACATGAATATGGGTCAAAATTTTGATCATCGATTAAAGGATATGTTTTAATGCAGCTCGTTAGATAATTCTAAGACAAACTCATAGAGGTATCCCACGTTTAAATCGGGTTCCAACAACTCAAGTTACGGAATCTAGAAGTGAAGTTTTGGGTTCCCCTAATGGACATCCTCGGAAATACGAAAAAAACGAACATGAAAATGGGTCAAAATGTTGAACCTCGATTCAAGGATATATTTAAATGCAGCTCGTTAGATAATTCAAACACAATCTCATAGAGGTATCCCACGTTTAAATCGGAATAAAACAGATCAAGTTATGGAATATAAAAGTGCAGTTTTGGGTTCCCCTCATGGACGTCCTCGGAAATACTAAAAAATCGAACATGAAAATGGGTCAAAATTTTGATCATCGATTCAAGGATATGTTTTAATGCAGCTCGTTAGATAATTCTAACACAAACTCATAGAGGTATCCCACGTTTAAATCGGGTTCCAACAACTCAAGTTACGGAATCTAGAAGTGCAGTTTTTGGTTCCCCTCATGGACGTCCTTGGAAATACTAAAAAATCGAACATGAAAATGGGTCAAAATTGTGAACCTCGATTCAAGAACATGTTTTAATGCAGCTCGTTAGATAATTCTAACACAAACTCATAGAGGTATCCCACGTTTAAATCGGGTTCCAACAACTCAAGTTACGGAATCTAGAAGTGCAGTTTTGGGTTCCCCTCATGGACGTCCTTGGAAATACTAAAAAATCGAAAAAATGGGTCTAAATTGTGAACCTCGATTCAAGAACATGGTTTAATGCAGCTCGTTAGATAATTCAAACACAAACTCATAGAGGTATCCCACATTTAAATCGGAATAAAACAGATCAAGTTATGGAATATAAAAGTGCAGTTTTGGGATCCCCTCATGGACCTCCTTGGAAATACTAAAAAATCGAACATGAAAATGGGTCAAAATTTTGATCATCGATTCAAGGATATGTTTTAATGCAGCTCGTTAGATAATTCTAACACAAACTCATAGAGGTATCCCACATTTAAATCGGAATAAAACAGATCAAGTTATGGAATATAAAAGTGCAGTTTTGGGATCCCCTCATGGACCTCCTTGGAAATACTAAAAAATCGAACATGAAAATGGGTCAAAATTGTGAACCTCGATTCAAGAACATGTTTTAATGCAGCTCGTTAGATAATTCTAACACAAACTCATAGAGGTATCCCACGTTTAAATCGGGTTCCAACAACTCAAGTTACGGAATCTAGAAGTGCAGTTTTTGGTTCCCCTCATGGACGTCCTTGGAAATACTAAAAAATCGAACATGAAAATGGGTCAAAATTGTGAACCTCGATTCAAGAACATGTTTTAATGCAGCTCGTTAGATAATTCTAACACAAACTCATAGAGGTATCCCACGTTTAAATCGGGTTCCAACAACTCAAGTTACGGAATCTAGAAGTGCGGTTTTGGGTTCCCCTCATGGACGTCCTTGGAAATACTAAAAAATCGAAAAAATGGGTCTAAATTGTGAACCTCGATTCAAGAACATGGTTTAATGCAGCTCGTTAGATAATTCAAACACAAACTCATAGAGGTATCCCACATTTAAATCGGAATAAAACAGATCAAGTTATGGAATATAAAAGTGCAGTTTTGGGATCCCCTCATGGACCTCCTTGGAAATACTAAAAAATCGAACATGAAAATGGGTCAAAATTGTGAGCCTCGTTTCAAGGACATGTTTTAATGCAGCTCGTTAGATAATTCAAACACAAATTCATAGAGGTATCCCACGTTTAAATCGGGTTCCAACAATTCAAGTTACGGAATCTAGAAGTGCAGTTTTGGATTCCCCCCAATGGACGCCCTTGGAAGTACCAAAAAATTGAATATAAAAATTGTGACAATTGAAACAAGGTTAAGGAAACATTTATTTCAACTTTCCCCCACGGGACATTAAACATAAATTTTCCCTGACCAAATAGCTCAACTTGGCTCATGATTTATGGGCTATGAGAACGCATCGGACAGTCGTTTACCACCACAAAATGATGTCCTTTGGCACATGTTGCCACAAAACTGGCCATAAAACAAAACTTGAGCAAACAGGCGCTGGCCAGGAAATATGCAAACAGCCGGGAAGTGAATGTAGGTGCCTGTACGAGTACTACCCATTAAATGTTATCCATTCCATGGTTCTAGCCCCAGACAATTAAGACATATCTCAGGGGTTGAGCAGGGGTCCTAACATCTTCATAACACGCGCGACTGCGACACAAAGCCGAAAAAGGTAGCCGCAGAAAATCGAACATGCCACCAACAGTTTTTGGAAAGAGCAGTCCTCAAAACCAACCGACCAACAAATATAACTGAAAACGGAGCCAACAAATTACCCTGAAATTTTCACCGATCAAAGAAAACGGACACTGGGAGAAAATACTTTAAAAGTCGAGAAACAGCTGCAGCAATCACATGAAAACCAATTATTCTTTGAAATTATTTTTCTCAAATTTTAACTCTTCAAAAACTGTTTATTTTACTTTTCAAAACTATGAAAAAATAAATCTTTGTTTAATAATTAAGGATTCGAGAGTTTTTTTCAGTATATTTTCTTCAATATAGAGAGAGTTACACTTGGTCATCCCTTGGATCTTATCGTTTCGATCTGCGTCTGCTTGGAGGCCAGAACATAAATCTGCCAACCAAATGGGAAGAGCCAGAGGGAGAGGCCCAAGAAAGAAGGCCAAAACCCAAAAACGACCGACTGCGACAGGTTGCAGCTCAATAAAGATCCAAATAAATATAATATCGCTGGTCTATGAGTCGAACAAAGGGAGAGATGAAAAGGATGAGTTCATTTAGGGTTCGCGGGTTCCGTTTACCTGGCCTCACCGCGTTTCAACCTGTTCGAGGGCCGAGACGAAGGCGGTCGAAATCAAATGGTCAAGGCTTTTGTAAACGGGTGACATTTAAGAATTATGGCATGTAAATGGAAGGCAGTACCGGGAACGCCGAAGCGTTGACAGCATCTCTTTCACATGCCCCAACTCCGATTTCTGCTGGTCGGGGGGCTACTGTTAATCAATTTAGAGCCTCTAGGGTCGAGCTATTTCCAAAGGCAGATGTGGTCCAGGATAAGGAAAGGCTGCGCTTCGATGTGCTGATTAATGGGCGATAGTCAGGGGTATTAGGAAAAAATATACCCAAAATTGTCTATTATGTGATAGTGTAAGATATATTAAGATAATTATAAGATTAAGAACAGATCGAACTTAAATTTAAATAGAACTGTATTTATATTTGGGAAATGCTGTATATTAAACTCCTTGTTTGTCATTAATTAAATCGTATATTATTATATCAGATATGCTTTTAAAACAGTTAGGGAGATACATTAAGTATTTTAAACTCTGCATATTTTATTCAATAATATATTTTAAAATCGATCAAAATTGGTAACTAGTTTAGTATTATAAAATATTTTATTTACGAAAAATGTTCATTTACCTAAGCTTGATTAATTATGTGCCAGAAATACCTTGATATTGTAGACCTTTTATTTTTTAGCCGTTTTAATAAAATACTTATTTTAATGCGTTGTGTGTGAACAGTTGTCTAGACATATGTTAATGTTAATTTAGCAATCATATTGTAAGGGTCTGATTAAGATGTAAATTGGAGTTTAATGCGTGTCTTAAAGTGACTATATTGTAGTGTTCTGTTGGAAGCTCTATTTCCTGTAGTTTCTAGTAACACTTTTTGCGGCACCCCACGGGGCGTATGCGTGTTAAAGCTGCCAGCTGCTGCCGGACTTTCGGCTGCCTCTTGATAAATGCGGCGCTATTAAAGTGCCGCCTTTGTAATGCGGAAACATCAAAGTGCACTCACACACACACGCACTGGAAGGCAAACATTTGCATTCACACACAGCAAAGCACACACTCTCGCACACACACACACACCCTGACTGAAAGCCATAAAAATCACTTTGTAGCCATGGAGGCGGCGCATCAGCGCAAACTATGCAACAACAACAACGGGGAAAAGTGCAATGCAATCAATTCAAAGGGGAGAAAGGAGAGCGGTACTCCCAGGGGGCGGGAGCTGGAGTGGGCGGGGATCCACACTGGAGAAAACCTTGTTTTAAAGGTTAAATTGAAAAATTTAATACAATGTTCATGGCACTCAATTATTTAAAGAAAAATGCTTTGTAACATTTTAATAAAATTTAAGAAAAAATTATTAATTTAAAAAACTTTTTAAATACTAAGGAGTAATTTTAAATTTATATTTTGATATTTTTTTAATTATTAAAAGATGTTTTAAGCTATTTCAATGCCAATGGTCCCATTCAAATAAAACAAAGCCTTATTTATTGAGAGATATATTATATTTTATAGTACTTTGTATTTATATAAATATTAAATAACTAATATTGCTTGATTTTCCAAGTGCATTGACAGGAGAACGAGAGCCAGCAGACAGCAGCATTTAATCCTGCAAAAAAGGCATTGCGAGGCAGCATAAAATGATGTTAATCCTTAAATAACGTGAGCAAAGCAAAAAGCGCAGAAAGAGTGGTAAAAAGAGGGTTCCGTGGGAGGAGGTGAAAGGGGGCTTGGACTGGGTGATGGCGACAGCCAAATGCCAATTGAATGCCAAGCGGCTTTAAAAGACAGCCCACGACCAACCAGACAGTGAATGAAAAATGGTCCAAAGTAATGGTTAAAGTGCTCGCAGCTCGGAAAGCCAGGGGAAATCGCGGTGGAGAGTGGTAAGCTGGGAAAAAGGCTTAAGCTCAGGCTTAAATCAAAGGATAAGGCGGACAATGGTAGCCAGGAAAAGCTAGCTAGCTATACCATAACTTGAGGTGTAATTTAGGAAGAAGGTGTCAATTGTACATAAAATATTAAATTGTTAAAGATATTTTATATAGTCAAATAATTTCACAAACGTTTCATATACTTATAAGTTTTTTTTTCGAATAAATATATAAAACATGAAGTACTTTTTTAATATCCATATATTTTTTTAGAAAATGTAATAATAGAAATATAGAATTAGAAATATAATAATATATATAATATAATAATACAATTTTTCTGTAAAATTTTGAATAAAATACAATTTATGAAATCTTAAAAAGCGCTTAGTCATGAATTTTCATATGACATTAATTTTCCTAATTTTAAATGGCTCTTTTCTTGGGGCACGTCTGTTCCGCTATCATGTCTGGCATGCCATCACAAACAGTCAAATGGAATAAAAAATATTTAACCAAAAAGAGAGCAGCGTCACGGGCAACAACATCAACTGGCAGCTGGAAACTCACTTCCCCTCCATCAAGCGGTTTGACCCCAAAAAAGTCAAGTGCGGCGGAGTTCGAGTTCCGTTTTTCCGTTTCCCCTTTTCCCCTCTGGGTTTTCGGATTTTCCCAGCTCTTTCACCCACTCAGACAGCAGCAACAAAAAAAGGCAGATTTAGTGACAGTAACAACATTGGTGGTACAAGTAGTATTATTAAAATTAATTGTGGAAATTAGAGTTACATTAAATACTTTGTAGAAAACAGTAAAAATCAGCTATATTAGCCTAATTTATGTAGAGATGTGTGTAAAAAGGTAGGAAGAGCAATAATAATATCAGTGGCACATCACGAATAATCTCTGGTGGAAAAGACCAGATTTCCCAAAAACATCAGCAATATCTGAAAATCAAACAGCAACAGCAGCAACAATTATAGAAAAATCAGAGAGCAGCAGCAAAATTTATATAATTTTTTATAATAATTATTGTATAATTAAAAACAGCAGCAATTTTAATATAATATTGTTTAAAAATATTAGCGACGTCAGGAGAATCTTCAGTGGAAACAGCAACTATCATGTCAAAGCCTTTAGAGAAGACGACTAAATTTAGTAACAGCAGCAGCATAAGGTAAACCCACATAGAGCCGCAGCAATGCCAGAAGAAAAGCCAGTGACAAGAGCAACAGCAACCCCGAAAACAGCAGCCACATGAGACAAATCCCCACAAGCAACAGCAACAGCCCCAGAAGAGCAGCAGCAACATCATCGCCGGAGCAACAACACCCACCCATCGTGGCTCTAACCAATTCCACTCCGCAGTTCGACTCATTTCAAGTGGCCAGCTTGGCACGCGCCGGCGCACTCAAGTGGTGCAGAGACAGGCCGGGCCTGGAGAAGCACTCAAAATGGGGGACACCACTTGGGAACTCGTTCTCCGGGCCGCAGGGGGCGTGGCCAGGCGGGCCAATCGCCACCACTCCCGTAGCGCCGGCGACAGATGTGCGCTCAAAACCAGTTGAGCGGGTTCCCGAGTCGAGTTCCGCCTGAGACCGGTGGTGGTGCTGCTACGGATGGCTGGGCTTGTGCCCGATACCTGCGACGGTGGTGGTGGTGGTGGTGGTGTGTGCCATGAGCAGCATATGGAAACCGGGCGTGAATCGAGCCAGTTGAGCGCCGTGGCACCAGATCCCTGAGCTCGAACCCCGAGCGCCGGCAGTCAACGCAGTGGCCTCGAAGCTGTAACAACATCTCGCGTCCGCTCGATCCGCTCCGCCGCGCAGGAAACACAAGAAATACAAAAATAAACACAAACAACTCTCGTGAAACGTGTTATCGCCACCCGTTCCATGATAAGGTTCTACGAGCGTTCTACGTGTATACTCTATAAGGTGTATCGGCATCACAACAACATTCGCCGTCGGCCGAAAGTGAACTGTGCTCGAAAGTGCTAATTGAAGGCGAAAAATGTTGCAAGCGCTCGCAAATTGATCTGAATCTCGGATATACGAATTTGCACTGTTTACCAATAGTTATTAATCATAGTAGTAGCTGGCAAAAATTAAATATTGCACAAGCAGCGTATGCAGACGGCGCCTTTTGTGGGACGCTTGACAAACTCTTGATCAAGTCGTCGTCGTCACCATCGGTTCCAAATCCCTCAATACTGGCGGCGATTGGGCTCGACTCCCAGGCTAAAGCTGGCGACAGAATTTCGTGCAAAGGACTTGGATTAAAAACCGCCAAAATTGTGGAGGCAATTAAAATGAAGGTGAGTGGGGTTTGATATGGGAGAAAATATAAGAGGTTGTCGTTTAGGATTAGTTTTTAAAGAGGAAATGGGTTGCAAATTCTTGATTCGTCTTGGAAGATAAATAGAAGGAGTTAGGATACTTAAGGGTCTTTTTAAAATATTAAAATATCATTTTAAAGGAAGGAAATAATAAACTTATTATTTTACCTTGGGCATGTGTAATATATCGGTAGATTCTTATTTAGATTAAATGATGTATATATTCACACTGTTAATCAGAAATATTTTGAGGCATATCTTGAAATATAATTCAATTTATTTAGTAGCTTTTTAAAATCGCTAATAGAATTCGACTAGAGTTACGCTTTTAGGCAGCCAATTTTTAGGGAAACTTTAATTAAAGATAAAACCATTGTGGACTATACATATAACTAACCCGTATTTCCTGGTGTTTGAGAGCCCTGTTTGCACTCCCACTCGAATGACGTACTTGCTTTCCTTTTTAATTGCTGGACGTGTAGAGCCGACCCCGAGTGACCCACAAAACTCAGTGTTTTGTGTGGAGTTTCTTGGCCCGCTGCGGGAAAACGCAACAGGCGGCGTTTGATCGACCATTAGGTATCAAAAGTGAGACGGGGCTGAGACAAAACCAGAGCAAAACAGTTTCAATTCAATTCGAAAAAAGCCAGCACACTAATAGCCGCTGGAAAACGATGAGTTTCCAAAACGCGGAGACGACACAGAGCGGTGAATATGAAAAGCACACAAATCGCACAGTGGGGTTCCCTTTTGGAAACACTCGAAAAATAAACCTCACATCGCGGCCCACACTTTCGGGGCAATATTCGAATATATTGGCTGTGAAATGAAGGCTGATTTTCGGATGTATCTGCAACCAAACCCTAAAAAATCATACTCAACTTGGGTTTTTTGTTTCGTTTTTTCCAAGATGTTGCATGGATCGTGTCGCCTAGATGAGGTTGCTCAATTCGCTGCTCATTCAACGGCACATGTATTTTTTGGTGGACTTTGAATTTATTTGATCCCTCCCCCTCGAAAACGTTTAATCGATTTTTGCACCCGCTGTGCGAGGGCTTTTTTGTTGTTGTTGTGTGTGAGCCACCCACAGGATTTTTGAAAAATATTCGCCATGAGTCTGCAGAGAATCGATCATGATTTATGCTCGCCGATGATCGATTTGCCATGGCTTTGTTCGCCGAGTATAATTTTCATTACCATAGCAAATTGGACAAGGTGCTGACGCTTATTGCTCTGCGTTATACATCTAATCGCCCCGATTTCACCGGCTAGAATTCCTTTTTGGTTGGCTGTCAGGGGGGGAAAGATCAGTTCAGCGGGGGATCCGCTTACATCCCAAGTCCCCGATATGTCAACAGTTCTGAGCCGCCGTCGCTGGTCAATGATAAAAAAAGGGGGCTGGGGTTGCTCGGCGAGAGACCTTTTCTTGACATCATCGATCTTGACCCGCCCCAGATGTTGGTAGATCCCCCCTCTAAATCCTCTCCCCCCACCGTTTATCATCCAAATCCAAATCCGAAAATGACGCCACTAGGCGCTGCCTTATGAATATTCAACAATGTACGGCGATGGAGTCTTTTTCTTCTTTCCCTGCTCTTAGGTAGTCGGAGAAAGAGATATAAAAAAGGCATAAATATTTAAGCGTTTAAATGTCGAATGCCTGCGAAGCAGCTATAAAAAACATATATACATATTTCAATAAATGATTTTTCATTAATAATTCACAAGAAAATTGAAAGATTGGAAAAAGTAAACCTCCCATCCCATAAACCAAGGGTTTTTGTGTTAGAAGTCGTTGACGCCTTCTTCTGCGGTTGGAAATGTTTTCTTTAATTGGCGATTTGGGTATTTGGAGTTGAATTGAAGTGGCTTGGATTAGGGTTTAATAGGGATTAGTGGGTTATGCTTTAAATTTGAATTTATAAAAGTTTGTTCGGGCTTAAGACTAGTACGTCTTGTAATTAAGCATTCCAAATATATAAATTGAAGTTCAAGATCTTTTCGTTTCTTATAAATTGTTTGTTTTTCCGCAAAGATTTTTAAACGAATTTTCATCAATACTTTTTAAAAAATATGTACATTTTTTATGTGAAATGACTAAGATCCCATCTATGATTTTACCATTTATAACTTGTAATCACATCTTGAAGATAGGGCCCCTGACTTCCCATATCTCCATCTACTTATTAGCTTTGAGTGGTTAACAAAACACCTTTTGCGGATTACACGCCTAACTCTATTGTCCCAAGATCCCGCATTCGAAAACCAAGAAAAGGAGGTAAAAGGAGCGCGTGCCCATTGCCAAGATGTTCCTTACAGTAGAGAACCAGCTGCTTGACCAGCGGTCAGCAGATTTTTCAGCAAGCCCCCTCATAATTGGATTCCCAAACAAAGGACATTTTCGAGAGTGTCCTGTGACCACTGGGCGAATATGCCTAATTGTCAACGCTGACAAGAAGTCTGCGCCTAGGGTCTCCTTAGAAAAACAATGGGCAAACGCAGCAAACAGAGAAAACACAGCAAACGCATCTTGACTTGAGCCAATTGCCCCGATCAGAGACAAAAGAGAAACAAATATCACACCTTTGTTTGGGACCTCTCATACATGTTTTCACATGGACAATAGAAGCCAGATTTCCTGGTCAGTTTTCGGGTTGCGCATGCGAACTGCAGGAGGAGATCGCCGGGAAGACGTGTCAAAATCCCAGCAGCATTTTTAGCAGGTAAATGCGAAAAGTCCCCTTCGCATGGACATGAAAATGAAAATCGAATGCAGGCCCAGAAGGCACAAGAGGTCCTCACAAAACCGCACAAAAGAAGGCGAGTCGAGTGTCTTCCCATTGTTCGTTCGAGTGCATCCACAAAATAGTCCTTAAAGGACGCTTAGTTGGCCTACAAATGATGCATGGCCCTTGGGCCTGTAAAATTGTAAAATGCCACAAATCATTGCAACTCCTGTCTGCCGGCAGCTCAAAAAAAAACAGACAGAGACCCAAACCCGCCCCTGGAATTTACGAGCCAACCCCTAACGACAAACCATTCGATTTGAATTCTGGCAAAAAATTCCAATAAATAAAATAAATGTTCTCTTGCCAGTTTGTCGCCCGAAAATATTCACATTTAATTGCTTGACAATTGCAAATTGGCTTAGGGGAGTAGATTTCGTACATCGAACTACGGTTTTCTATTCCTTCTTTGAACCTACAAATTTTTTAAAGGTTTTAAAAATGAATTTGATTTAAGCATTGCGTACTTCTATTATTAATTTTAACATAATTTTTAATTTTATAAAATTCTCACAAAAGCGTATATTTACAGACTGTTTTATTTTATTCTCTTCAGCTAGCCTCGTAAAAAATTGTTTTTTAATTCCCTGACAATTGCAAATTGACCCGATGGAGGTTTTCTGTCCCTCCTTATCGACGGCATCTACGAACAGTAGCCAAAGTGATTAGTTTTAGGGAAGCGAAACTAGTTTCGAATGTCTCTGCCGTTTGAATCTCACCGCTAAGATCATTCAAAGTCACCTAAATAAATTATCGGCCAGAACTTTGGCGGTGGCCCACAAAAAACAACTTCGGACTTGATTAATTGGCCCACAAAAAAAAAGACGAGACCACAAGCACAATAGCCGAAAAGCTGGAAACTGAAATATGAAAATATTATATTTGTAATTTATGCAAAATGCAGATTTAGCTAATTAATTGTGGCCAATGCTCAATAAAAAATCTGAAATCGAACACGAAATCCCCCTAAAAACTCCGCACAAAGATGAGCTGTAAAAAAAGGCAGGCAGACAACGCGAAATCAATAAAAGCCCAACTTATTGATGTTTAGTGGCTGTGACATGTTGACGAAAAGACAAAAGGCATTTGGGATTTTCGGTTTCGGATTCACTCGATGCTCACCAGAGACCCAAGACTTTATGATGAATGCCTTAAAAATGCGGATAAAAAAAAGATACATACTCGAGGAGACGCGAAAAAATAAAAACAGAAACAAGAAAAACGCGTGTCGAAATGGTTTGAGATACTTGCGGGCGATTTATTAGCGATTTATTAAGAGAACTTTGGCATGGTGATTTTCTCCCTCTCCAGACTTTGAGTTTTGAGTTCTGTTTGCACAACTGCCGCCTGCTAAATTTATGCAAAATGAAAAAAATACAAACAATATTATGGATAAAAAACAACCTAACGTTAAGTGAAAAAAAATGGCAAGCGAAATGTTTGCCGTTCCACCAATTGCGAGGGTGGCTACACTCATTGAGACTGCGCTTCCAGTTTGATGCAAATGTTTTATTGAAATTTATTGGCCAACAAATTG
This sequence comes from Drosophila biarmipes, assembly GCF_025231255.1. NCBI lineage: Eukaryota > Metazoa > Arthropoda > Insecta > Diptera > Drosophilidae > Drosophila > Drosophila biarmipes. Next base: position 15,643,333 of record NC_066613.1, read on the forward strand.
CATAGCCACAGGGTGCTCTATTATGTTCGCTAACGCCATAAGTCGCAGCCTATATGCATATACAAAATAAATTCGATAGATATTATCTCTAATTAAAAGTTAATAAATGTGCGCGATCAAGATGAAAACAGGGGAGTAGCATAATTTAATTTGACATTGTTACAAGCTATTGTAGTGCCATGAATATAGATTTAAACAGATAACAGATCTGGGCTTATAAAATGGTGTAAATATGGTCAGAGGAAACTTAACCAATTATAAAATATAAATATGTTTAATGAATGTTTAGCAATATTATTCTCCTCTATCAATATATAGTTGATTTTATACAACACCATGCTTAAAAATCTTTAAGAATTAAATAATTAATTTAAGAGCTTATTGATCTATGGAAATTGGAAGAGTTTTATTCGGGGTTCCCTCCCCATTACCATACAATTCGAGCTTATCGATTCGGAGGACAAAAGCCCGAAACTGTCGCGACTTAGATAATTTACAAGTTCGTTTCGATTTAAAGACAGCTGCCGAAAGCCCGAAACAAGTTAGGAAACTCACCGAAAAAGTATACCAGATATAATACCTACTCATAGATACTAAGTTCGGCGGGACCAGAAGCAAATCGAAGAGCCATTTTCAGATTGCCACTGTCATCTGAATATTTAGTTTATTTTTTGTTCAACTCCCTGGTTTATTTTTGTTTCTGATGTTTTTTTATGTTTAGTGTTTTCGGAATGCCGTTGACGCTGGTCGTTCGCTTTGAAATTTAATATCGAAACGTTGTCTATGCAAATGAACATTGCCACCTGTTTATGTTTATGGCCAGTGGAAGTGGCAGCCCAAGAAGCTGGAAGCCGGGCTCCGAAAACGGTATTAGCTGCATAAGTCGGGCGATCTATCAACCTCGGTCCACACACCGAGAAGTGATCTGGGGATTCTCGTTCGCGTTCTCGACTGGATGATCTGCCGCGGCGGGAACGGCGTGAGAACGATGCCCCGTATGCAAATCACTTTCCGACCTCAAAAGCCCCGATCTGAACTGCCCCCCGCCCCGTGCGAAGAAAATAAAATATACGAAAACTAAAACGAAGAAAGTATTAAAATGAAATTTATCTCGTATGCGAGCAGTCAACAGTTATAATAAAACGCGGCTGGGAGCGCACACAGAAAGGCCGGTGTTTGCCAACAGCTACATCTCCACCGAAATGGCCGTAAAAACTCATCCAGACCAGTCCCAAAGAACCCAGAGCTCAGAACTCACGGCCCAAAGCGATCTGAGCCGATCCGAAACCCGGAGAGATCATCTCGCGTTGAGTTCAGTTTTGTGTTTTGTAGTGTAATAAAGTGCGACATTTTAAGTCGTAGCCGCTGTTCGGGCCATAACTTGTCAACACTGGAATTGTGGGATACTGGGGTATCCAGCACTGAGAAAAAAAGTTAAAAAAAAACATAGGGAATGAGCTCTATGACAGTCCCAAAAAATTGATTTAGGTATCATATCAATATATCTTAAAAATCTTAACTTTTTGGTATAATATCATCACTTCAAAGCTATATACAAAAAATGTAAACAGTTGTGTAATATTTATATTATGGACTGTAATTTAGGAACATTTTCAGCATCAGCATTATAGAACAATATTTATAAGAAATAGGACTTTCTCCTCAGTGCATCTTACACACCTAATATATCCCCGCGAGTCCCCCATCATCCGCTCAACATATCAACCAAGTCTTTGTCATCACCAGAATCCCAGAAAGCGGACAAAAGCAAAACAAAAGACTTGAAGTGAAATAAAACTTTTTATATATGCATATATAAAGTTTATTTTTTAACACGGCTTTTTTCGTTTCGCCCCTTGGCGTTTTAATGATCGGCTGTATATTATCTTTAATAGATATTTCATTTGCATTTTAGTTACTTTTTGGCAATCGTCAATTAGCCACTTAGCGGCTCAAATTGAAAACTGACAGCTGCACATCGAAGGGCTTTTCCTTTCGATTCCCGATGAGCTTGTCGAGAATATTGGCTCTTTGTTTTGGGCCCATAAAAATGTTGGCGACTTTGGCCGCAACCATTTGGCCGTAAAATATTTTACGATGATACGCCAATGTTGGGCCCACAACTCGATTCGCTGACTCCCCCGGAAAGTCCCCACTTCCCCTTTTCACAGATTCCCAGATGTAACCCTCGACGAGTTGTCTGCCATCATAATATTTGCCTAGTCCTCGTAGGTTGAAAATCGCCACTCTGGATGTGCAGAGGGGGGCGAACTGTGTGTGCGTGCGATGTGCGAATATGTTGTGAAAATTGAATGGCATATGCACATTTTGTCGCCAGTGATAAAATTTAATAACGCTGATAAATTTAGCAAAAACACGCTGGACCATTGACATAAAGCGGTAATTAAGTTTGCCGGAGAGATGCACAAACCAACAGTAACGCACGGTAACAGTGGGACAGGTTTGCCCAGTGTGGATGCCTGGGAGAGGTACAGTAAGCAGTCGATAAATGGGAGAAATAGAGCAGGAGGAAGGACAAATTCTCTAGAAAAAATTGGATCATTTTTTAATCATTTAAAACACCAAGGAAATATTTATGACACCGTCAACATTGAAACCGCTTTGAAGAGTTTTAGAAACTGGGATATTTTTGTAGAACTTATAATATTCTGAACATCATATTTTAATAATGTTATAAGGAGTCTATGAATATATATGAAAACCTTTAAACATATCCTTAATAGAGTTAATAAATACGTTTTAAACAACATCTACCTTATAAAATAACAGAAAGATACTTCGTTATCATAGGTACAATCAAGAACACAATATGCTTAAGATAGCTGAACTGTTTCTCCACAAACCTCCAGTTTTCGTAGTTAACCTTCACTGTATTCCCGTAGAAATGCACTCCCTTTTCATTTCTGTTGCCGTTTTTGTTGGCTGCCCAGTTATAGCAGCCCATTAATTTGATTGGATCAATGGGTGCGACAACAGGCACAGCTATAGACTGTATATATAGTGCTCATATTTATATGGAGGAGTATATATGGACCAAGGGAGTGAACGAGTTGGCCGGCGACATTACCATTAACCGCTTCCCGATGAAATATTTGTAAGCATTTAGCCAATTTATGGAGCGTGCTCGTATTATGGATATGGATGCTTTTTATTCCACTTTTTTCTGTGTTTTTTGTATCTTTTCTCGTACCTCAGATCGTGGGCGTTTGTTGGCCGCTTCCATTCATAAAGAGCAGTTCGTGTGGCCATTAAATAACAATCAGATACGATACGATGATCCCGACTTAACGCCAAACAAACGCCGACGTGTAAACTTTTTGGTAGTCATATTTTAGCATAATTCAATATATTAAGCACAAAGTTAGGGGCCCACGCAGAGCGGGATAACACAAAAAAGTAGCTCTAATTAAAAAGCGATACGCCTTTTTCGAAAGTCACCGAAAAAAATATATATTTATTTGACAGACGCCCGTTGAAAATTTTCATGCCGCATAAATCAGCTAAAAAAGAGTTTACACAATAAAAATATTGGAAATAAACCAGGCAGCCTTCGCTGCAATTCGTGGCTGAAAAGCGGCTTAAATCGAGAGATCGAAAGGCCTTAGGAAAACATTTGCCAAAATCCGTTCAAGTGACAAGTGGCCAAGTTGTTGTTATAACCGCCTCGATATCGCCTGAAAGATATGTCCATTGTGGTTGTCTGCTATCGAGCGGCTTTTGTTTGGATTTTTCCTATTTTTTTGGGAGCACAACATTCTCACGGTGGATAGAAAAGGCAAGGAGATGACAAGTCACAACCGGAGAAACCAATTGAGTGCCAAGGGCTTTTGTCATCAAACCAACGATCCATCCATTGATACGGCAATCGATATTGGTTCGGTAGTCCCTCCGATGATCGCTCAATTTGCGCAATGACGTGAAAGATTGCTGGCTTCTTTTTCGGGGGGTAATCGATCTTCTAGGCGTGTCCATCCGCATTTTTCGGGTCCAAAGATGATACAGTTCTTAGCTTCTGGCTACCGGTTGCAGTCTCATCGCGTTCCTGCTTTCCGAGCACCTTGCCCCAGCAGACACAGTATGTATATATTGAGATATCCCTTTTGGAATGGGTAGGATTATAAACTTTATTGCATACTCTTCATGTGTCTTTTATAGTTCTGTCTTGGCCTTTTGTTTTTCCCACTTTTATACGACTGCCAGTCGGGGTTATTTACGACATTTCGAGCCAAAAGTTGCAAGGTGCAAGTTTTAAATTGTGGAATTTTTATGAGGGCCTCGGTTGGCACACTCGTAGGCATAGGGAGTGCTTATATAACACCGAGTATTCATAGCAAATAATAACAATAAAAGGCACTGAACTAGCCAGTCGGTCCCACAGATAGCCGGGGAGATGTTTTATCGCCCATTGCGACCCGCAGAGATCCGGCGAATTCATCATCTTCTATCAGTTCTGAAAATCTTTGCCGGTTTAGATGGGCTAGATGGGGGTTTCAGGTCGGGTTTTATAAGGATGCTTAGAGATACTCATCCGTATTTAAAGGCATTTTTGAATATATATATCTCTTAAGATACAATTCTTATGTCATGTTTTCTTAAATGTCCTTAGTTCGATGGTACTTAAAACTATTATACTTAAATCTATCCATCCCATTTACCATCTGATAAATGTGTCTCTCCCTCACCTGAAACTGTTCTCCATTTTTGGCCTACTAAAGGCATTTTCCGCACTCATTCTGTCACCTAGTCGGCAAAGTTTCCACGAATTCTAAGCCCACAAGGCACCCATTTTAAATTCATGGGCAGATTTATGCATCTCGCATTGAAACGCACACACAGCCGCAGAGGGCTCACGACACTCACGAGTAAATTACAGTCAAATGACATGCTCGCCAAAAATGCCACTTCAAACGTGTCCTTCTGCCCCCTCCCCCCGTGTCCTCCCCTTAGAGCTGTCCTTCTGACAGATGACATATTTTCAAAAGTGGGCATAGACATGACAACAACAACAATTGCATGTGTATAACCAACAAGCTGCAGGGAATTGGAAGTGCGATTTCGGGTCCGGAACACTGCGATACAAAGAGGTTTTGAATATATATATTATATAGTTTTAAATATTTTGAAAATATTTTAGGAAACAGCAAGAGACTTTGAATATATCCAAAGTACGTAACATCAATTAGAGAAGTGAAATATCAGATTTAAGAATAAATATGTTTAAAATACATTAACTTATTTATATTTGTAATTTCACTTTTAAATAAAAAGATAAAATCATTAAAATTTGTACCATTCCAATTTTTAGATGATCTTATAATTTTTTTAATCTTAATCAAATTACTGTTTTAAAAAAAATGTATTAGAAAACGTTTCAATCTAATCTAAGCATCTGGTAATTCATAAATTTTAACCCAATTTTACTGATGTTTTTAAAAAAATTGTATGTTTTAATAATTTTTTCAACTCCCTGCCAGCCATGTTTTTTGAGTGTTCTGAAATAATATTTCTTGAGAAAAAATTCGAACTAATCAAAAACTTCTTCCATAGTTAAAAATGAAATCTTAAATCAGAACTTTTAACATATTTTTCCGAGTGCACTGAAGTCACCGTCTCAGCCTCCGTTTTTGTGTGTTAAAACGGGCGTTGGGAAAACAAATTGCTGAAAACACCCCTCGTACCGGCACCCCCCTTCCGCTGCCCCTGGGCAACCCCCTCCCCTTCTCGCCGCAATATTCGGCCTTGTTGTTGGTTGTGTTTTTCGGGCGCGCAATGTGAAAAGTTAAACGAAAGTGACAGGCGTCGCAGAAGGGGAGGGATGTGGGCCTGGGATTGGGTTCGGGAATATGGTAGTTAAGGTAGATGTGGCACAGCGCAGGCTCGTCCAGGGAAAATCGGGTGGTTGAGGGGTACTTGCGGGCACGGTATAGGAAGGTATGGCATGGTATCTATGGGTCGGGGGGCTTGACTGCCGACTGCCGACTACCGCTATTAAACGTGTCACATACACGGCGGAGTTGAAAAGTTAAATGGCAGCGGCTGCGCGTTCAGACGGCCATGTTAGGATGTAGTTATTTCATGTCCACGGAACACAGTCCACGCACAGATACCAGCTCACATGTTGCTCGCTTTGATGGTAGCCATATTGCATATTTCAGCCTCAGCTTCAGCGCAACCCCCCGAAAAAGATATTAGATACATTTGTATCTGATAGTTTGCGGCCTGTCATAAATTATTCTCATAGATATCTATTACCCACGGGCTGCCTTTGCCTCTGCCTATTTTATTTTTTCCTCTGCTCTTCGCTATTGTCTTATTAATTGCCTTAGTCGCAAATGGCGGGCCCTTTGATCGGTTTATAGTCATGGCCAAAATGGTTTTATCTCGTATTTATTTATATTTATTTTCCGGCGGCAAGAGAAGAAACGAATTCGTCAACTAAGTTAACAACAAGTTGCCATAAGTTAAACGAACAATTATTTGTGCCTACAATTGTTTTGTCAACGGCAGTTGTCTACAAAAAATGAACGTATTTTCCCTGCCATTTTTGATTAATGGAAAAACTTCGGCTCGCATTCCTCTGCCTGTTTTCATTAATGAATGAAAAGTACATAAGCGCAGGGCGGTTCATTAATTAAATGTTTCAAGTACCGCATTCAATTCTCTTGATGTGCATATTTCAGACCGAAATTGCACACCATATTAACAACAACCAGATCGAGCAATTGAAGTGTTTTACAATCGAAGGAACACAATGAAAAGCCATTAACTTGAACTGAAATGCGCTGCGATGTGGGATAAATAAGTTACTTGATTATTTAACATATATTAAATGCAAAGACCTAAACTACAACCAGATTTATTTGCATTTTTGGCGAATCTTCATTTGATTTATTTATATTTTTGCAATACATATCCAGTTACAATAATTCAAAAAGGTGTAAAAACACCTTGATATCATACCAAAAAAATGTTCGAATATTTCGCAGCCTCATCAATTTATTATCCATTTTTTATATAATTTTGTAAAACTTCTAAATAATTTTGGCACCTCCAGTCTTCCCAGTGACATTTATTATCTCAAAACAAAATAAAAGTTTCATATTTCAATTTAAAGTATTGCAAGCAGCCAGGTTAAGATCCCCATTTCATAATGAAGTTTTTATTAAATACCAACCTAATTGAAATTGAATTTTTTAATGAAACCCAATGCGATGCAGATTATGCAGCTGTTAAGATATTTGTTAAAAGCAACACTTGGCGTCCAGCATTAAAAAATCAATTAAGAAGGCCAAAATCTAAATAATACTCTGCGGATTACTTTTCTTTTCGGTGTCTTTTTTGTACTTTATGAAACGCAATAAAATTTGTTTGAAACACTCATTTAAATCGGCGTAACATGCAGGCGAGACATTGAATATTCATAAGATCGATCTTCGGAAGGGTCGATAAATTTCACATTTTGGGGACTTCGGAGTGAAGCAGTTGCCGTCGCAGCAGCAATAACAATGATATTGCTATCGCCAACAACAATTAGCATAACATTTTTAAATTTATGGTTCAATTTTCGAAAAGGAGCGAATCGGAGAAAAAAAATCGATTCGAAAAACAAAACAAAACAAAGCCCGGGCGAATGAAACTCGTCTTTTGTGTGGCTATTGAAATTTGTTAATATACATAAGTTAAATGCTGCAGCTAAGAAATAAAACAGAAGCCGCCGGGACATTTGCCAGATTTATTGAACGATTTCATTTGAAGGCACAACAAAAGAAGAAACAAATCCGACGGGCGCTACGATTTCAGATCAGATCGCTTTCGTATAGATATTCCTCTAGGGAGAGGAAACCGATCCGGTTCTCAGGTGTGTGATAAAAAAACAAAGTCACCAGAATTTGCATAGAAAACTTGTATTTAAAAAAGAAAAAACCATCGGGTCCACAGTTTTCACCATATATCTCTCTTTCATTTTCAAGACTGAGCTGCGTTCCTGCGCAGCGTGTGGGGAACCAATCTCGGATCGGTTCTTCCTGGAGGTCGGCGGCTGCTCCTGGCACGCCCACTGCCTCCGCTGCTGCATGTGCATGTGCCCCCTGGACCGCCAGCAGTCCTGCTTCATCCGCGAGCGGCAGGTGTACTGCAAGGCCGACTACAGCAAGTGAGTACTGAAAAATTACCATACAAAATATTTAAAGTATTGGAAAATATATCAAAATAATTGAAAATAATATAATGTAGAAAATGATTTTCGATCCTAAACTAATCTCACTTATCCCACTGTGCATTAAGCCCAAAAACTCCTTGTTTATGATCCCAAAACTGCCCCATTGAACTTTCGAAAATTCCAATTGATTTTCCAACTCGATTGTGTATGTGCACAAGTGTTTTCCGAATAGTTTCCCACACATCTTCTGTCCCCCTGGTTAATTGTAATTGTTACAATTCGACAGCGTTTGCGACTTAATCCATAAAGTCAACAGCAACAGCGACAAAGATGCGGCCAAAACGTAACGAAATGAAAACTTTACTGGGGAGAATGCAAGTTGCAAGCTAAAGAGTATCTGGCAGATACAAAAAGCCGGGGGAAACGTAGGAAAACGGTGTCGACGTCGAACGAAATGAAAATAAACAAACAGACGCGCCGTGAGATGCTGTAAAAATATTTATTTTTCAAGTTAAGAATTTTAAGTGTGCATTGCCCGATGGAGACATCATCCAGCATCCAGTATCCAGCATCCCGTCCCAAGAAAACCCATCCACATCCGAGTCATGCTCTGGCCATACATTGTTGTGGCTGTTGTAAAAATAAGCTTAAAAGCTAACAATAAGCCACCGAAAGTTGCCGACTCATTTGGAAAAATGTTTGGCCGGGCAAGCACTTCCGCTTGGAAAGCGTCCGAGCATACAGGAAAATACTTAACCATATCGGATTGATAAAGATGCCATCTTGATTTTCCATATTATTATACTGGATTGAAATGCATGCCTATTTTAGTTGAATTTATTTTTCCCCTAATGTTTGGTTTATTATATTGTTATCTTCGAAATTACAATAATAATTTAAAATTCTACAAGATACTTGTCATAAGACATGTATACAAAATAATGATTCAAGATCATTCATATTGATCAGAGTTAAAATTAAAAATCAGGGAAACTATAAGTTTTATAAATAATCAGAAAATATATATTTTTCCCCATTTAATACATTTTAATGGCCCAACTGATTGCGATTTCCTCTCGTTTAATTGCAGAAATTTCGGCGCCAAGTGCTCGAAGTGCTGTCGCGGCATCTCCGCCTCGGATTGGGTGCGTCGGGCGAGGGAGCTGGTCTTCCACCTGGCCTGCTTCGCCTGCGATCAGTGCGGACGCCAGTTGTCCACCGGCGAGCAGTTCGCCCTCATGGAGGACCGGGTGCTCTGCAAGGCTCATTATCTGGAGACGGTCGAGGGTGGCACCACATCGAGCGACGGTTAGTATTTACAGAGGTTTCGCAAAAAGAACTAAACTGGGGGCATAAAAACAAGCTGAAAACATGCTGCACGCTTCGGTGGCAGAACGGTTGCCAATTCGGGACGCTTCACTGTGAACGGTACAGTGAAGCTGCAGCCAAGTTAAGCGCCAGCCAGTCGCCACTGACGAAATCGTGTCACACTCGTAAAAAAACAACTCTCCAGTTTTTTTTTGTTTGAGGCGACGTGATCGGCTTGTGAATGTCGTAGCCAAAACCCCCATCCCAAAAAAACCCCATCTCCTCCTCCGGGAGGAGACCACCGTGTCCGGTCACCGTGGCCACATAAAGCCAGGCAGCCCAGCAGCTCTATAAACCATAAACACTTTTTGACGTTTTCAATTTGGCCGACTGTCGAAATGCTTTTAGACCAGGCCCAGAGTGGCCGAGAAAGACCTTTAAGGCTTACACGCACTTGGGACTGTTATGAGTTCCCTTTTCAAGTTGTAAAGATTCTTAAAACCTATATATTGCAAACTTAAAAAATCTAATAAATTATTTTATTGGTAACCTAGATTGTGAAGATATTAAAATGATTTTTTTATTAAGTCTGCCAAAATCTTAAAAATCCTTATTACCCTAAAAGCAGAAATAATTTATTTCAAAAATGTAATAGTTGTTATAAAATATTATAAAAGAACTACATTTTTTGGTATACATAAATTAATTTCCTTGGAGATTCTACAAATACAATTTTCTTAACATAAATTAATTAGTAACTCATACTCATAATATGTAAGAGGTCTAGTACAATGTTTATAGATACCCCTTGTTTTTCCTTTGCAACTATGTTAAGGACTCTAAGTGCAGTGGCTTCCAACGATTTATATATATATATTCCGATTAAGTTTCTGATCACACTCCTCTCATTTTTCACACACTATTCCAGAGGGCTGTGATGGCGATGGGTACCACAAGAGCAAGACGAAACGGGTGCGCACCACCTTCACCGAGGAGCAGTTGCAAGTGCTGCAGGCCAACTTCCAGATTGACAGTAATCCGGATGGCCAGGACCTGGAGCGGATCGCCTCGGTGACCGGTCTCAGCAAGCGTGTGACGCAAGTGTGGTTCCAGAACTCGCGGGCGCGTCAGAAAAAACACATACATGCTGGTAAGAATAAAAGTAAGTAGTGGATTAGTGCCGCATGCCTCCCCCCCACCGCCTCCGCCTCCGCCTCCGCCTCCTCGCCTAGAAAATCCCCCAAAGTAGAACTCGACCATCCAGTACACTCACTTTTTGCATCCCCACGCCCAACGAAATCCTTACAAGCTGCTAACACAGTACTTACAATTTCTTCTGTTTTTTTCTACTTTCAACAAACGATTTTTGATTGCAGTACGCGAACCGGAAGGAAGCTCATTTGCGCGTCATATTAACCTGCAGTTAACGTATTCATTTCAGAATAACGCACAGAATCCAATGCATATGAACGGCTCTAAAGCGGGTCTATACCCGACTCATGGTAAGAAAGTTATGGTTTATTTGGGGATAAACAAATAGAGGGAAATATTTGAACAGTATACGTTATAGTTATTAACCAGAAAACAATTTATAAAAACATTTTTACTCTCAAGCTTTATAAAAGGTGTAACTTAAAATGTACCTTTTTTACTATATTTTTTTTATAAAATAAAGGAAATAAGTGATAACATTTAGCTTGGGCAGACCATTTGGAAACACACCATTAATTTTTTTGGGTCCTAGGGATGTTTATAAATTGGTTTTTCTTTGGAAAAATATATTATATATTATAATCTAATAAAATCATTCCTATGTTCTCTTTCCAGAATCCTCCATGGATGAATTGTCGCAGGACTCTAGTGTGCATTGTATGCCCAGCGAGGTGTGACTGGAGCAATCCTCGCCAGCTCGAGCCCACCGCTAGCTGGCTGGGTACCCACAAAACGTCCTTTCCTAGTCAAAATTAAATGCAAAATGCGTCCACGAAGCAGAAAATCACAAAGCAGCCTCTCGAGAGGAAAATCAATCCAGAGAAACCTCCATAAGTGAAAAGTAAGCCCCATCATACAAGGCAGTCCCAGTTTTTAGGCTTTGAGCAACCCAAGAGAACCAACCATCGCCACCATCACAGTGAAATCTCATCAGAAAAGACCCAGCAAACAAACAAACAAACATTCCTGCATCGTAGTCTAAGAAACTGCAGTTTAGTTAATTTAATTTAAATGAAATTTAAATTTAATTTAGTTTAATGTTCGGTAATGGATAAGTGTTTCCCCATCATTCAACTCGAAGATTGATAACTGCTTGCCAAGGCTCCTGTAATATATTTATGCGTACGCCTAACCAATCATTGTCGTATATCTACCATGAGAAACGTTGTTATTGTTTATTTTCTTGTTTTCTAAATGTATAAAAATCGATATAAATATATATATATTTAGATCCATAGACGTATCCTAAACATAGCTGGCCAGGCACTTTGTATATAGTAATTATAGCCGAAATTGATAAGCAACGCAGAGAACAGTAAAGAGAAGAAACTACACAGCTAAAAACTAACATTTAGTTAACAAAAATTATAAAAATACAATTAAAGATGAATCGAAATCAATTAAAAGAAGGAAAAACAAATTAAAGAAAAAAAACTTTTTCAAAAACAAATATAAATGGTGTTGTTGATTAAACTCGATTGGAAGTAGTTTTTGGGTAGTGTGGAAAGTGTTAAAAAAATTAAGGATTATTTTTGAAATTTGTAAACTTGTTTCATCAAATAATCCATATGAAGAGCTATTTTAGGAATTTAAGAAATAATTTGTACTGTTGCAAAAAGGGTGAAAGATATGCATCTCCTGCTAATATCTCAATTTCTATCAATTGAAACGCTTGCTAATGCCAAACGATCTCTTTGGGCAACACTCGAAATCGATTTCCGGTGCAACTCGATCATCAACCTGTGCCCAACCAGCGATCATTAAAGCATCTGCCGCAGACAGTGTGACGACGATGCTGCAGCCCGATCGTCATCATCGAGGTCCCCAGTCACATCCACATGGTTTATGGCCACTCGAGCTGCCAGTCATGTGGCTGGATTCTAGTGCTGCACTTCAGGCTCCGAGCTAAGTGCATCGAGAGAGAACCGAAGGCATTAATTGAATTATAAGCCTAGATTATGCAGAGGTTTCCTGCCCGCCAGCTGTTCGGCCGAAGCAATTTGTGTGGAAGATCATCGGGATGATCGTGCTTATTGGGATCCGGAGTGGGTAAGGGTAGAGGGACTCGGGATTTGGGACTTGGGATCTGGGATTGGGAATGGGCATGACTGGGCAGGCCCTGGGTACTGCACTTGTTTGTAATTCCTGTTGTTGGTTTATAATTGTGCGATCGCATTGCAGACGAAAAGGGCTTTCCATAGCACGTTACAAAAATATCAACAAATCGTCATCATTAATAATGATCACTCCGGGCCATGGCTGCTACTACAGACAGAAAAAAATATAATATAAAATATAAATAATATAAAAAACAAGAACACAGTTTATCACATAAATCTACAAGGTCTGTTGATAGGATGACTTATTTAACCCTTATTTATTTTTAATAGTTTGGCATGGAGATTTTAAATTAGCAATGGGTCTACCTATATATTTATTAAAAATTATTCTTGTAAAATATCACTATCAAAACATAAAAAAATCTATTATTGATTTTTTAGGGATCTTGTGATCTTAACATTAAAAATTTCCTCAACTAGTTGCTATTTTTTTAAGTGCCCATATTTGGTGTATTTTTTTGTACAGTGTTTGTGTGCTTATTTTTCGGGCTGCCCGGTTCATTTGTCAAATTTCACCGCGCCCCCAAGAGATCCCCGGGAGATATATCTCGAGATCTGTTGGTCGGATCGGATCTCGTGTTGTTGCCGTTGTTATTTGAGCAAACATTCAACACTTGAGCCGAGAGATTTTCGTGGCCAGGTCCAACAACTCAATTCCCAGAGGCCCCTGCCTCCTGTACCCCCTTCCCCTTCCCCTTCCCCTTCCCCTCTCCCTCCTGTGCGGCAATGAAATTATGAATGATGTGATACTTTTGCCATTGAGATGTTTTCACAGTCGCGGGGCCCATGACATGCCCCGGCCATATCTTATTTGCTATATCTACATCGCCTGCAAGATTGGAAACTGGCAACTCGGGCTGTTGGTGGCTGGTTTCTGGTTGCCAGTTAAAGAAAAAAACCCAGTTTCCCCATCCAAAGCTGCTGCCGTGTTTGTGTTATTTCTGCTGGAAATGAGCGATCGCGTGCAATAATTTGTAGACGACTTTGCCGGCGAGGAGAGTTCCAGGCCTTCGGATTCAGACTTTGAGGTCCACAATCCAGAATCGAGTATCCAGAGTCGTTCCTGTTGCTGCACATGCTGCACATCATTTTTCAAAATCATTAAACACTTGTTAAATATTTTCTTAACCGATTGATGATGATTGTGACTCGCCGAGGTAGAATCATCATCCTGCTACAAAATTATTTGTGTTTATCAATAGACTTACGCTGAAAGAAGGTCCGAAGTCTTGGAACTTCGATCTCTGTTTTGGTGTCAAGGCAGAGAGAAAAAGTTCCTGTACATATATATTTTGAAAAATTTATTTTAAAAGCTAAAAATGCCTTAAAATAATTTAAGAACTCCTTACAATATATCGACTCTTATCCAAACGTTTCCAAATATTTATCTATGTTACTAAAGGCGTCTACGAGCTTTATGTTTGGCATAAAGCAATGCTATTTTAAAGATCATTCATTATATTTTCGTAAAGATTTGTTCTCCGTGTATCCGTCAAAGGCATTGACTTATTACGATTTTGTTGGCCTTTTCACATCCACGCTGGCCCGCTGAAATTAATTGATATCTGTGGTATGCGCTTTGTTGGACTTTGATGAGAGGCGGCCCTCAGTCTTCGCAGCTCTGTTTCCAGTCTTCGGTCTTCACAGCTCCGTCTCCGGTCTACAGTCCCGTCTTCTGGACACTGGCCACTTTGGGCACTGATGATCGATTACAGAACGTGCCGGAGTCGTGTCGAGTGGCCATTGAAAACGGGGTCAAGAGTGGGGATGCCATTCGGTGATTGGGTATGCAAATTTCCAGCAGATGCAATAAGCATTGTAATTCCTGGCCATTGGCCCATCATCACAACTCCACTCCTCCATCCCCCATCTGCATGTGCATCTGCAGCTTCATCACCTCGTCGCTGGATCATCCATCCATCCATCCATCCGTCGAGGAGGTCCCCACAAAGTCCGACAAAGGGAGCCCGCTCCTTTCAACACTTTTGAACACTTTCGACACCACAGCGGAGACCAACCTCATCGAATCTGAATCTGAATCCGAGTCCGCATCCAACTCCATGTGCGTGTGACTCACGCCGCTTGGCATTTTAATTGATTTTGGGGGGCGCAAAAATCTTGTGCCAATATCCTCACCGTCACCACACGACCCGCTGGCACACGTTCTACGGAATGGCCGTGGAAAAGGCGTCTGGGTTCCAGTTCCCAAGGGATAAGCCCCTCTTATAAGCCTAAATATAGGGTTTTTTTTGAAGAAAAAATAAGAAAGCGGTTTCAAAAGCAGAAAAACTATTTTATTATAACAAAAATGGAAATATAATAATATAAATATCATGCCTTATGAAATTGTATTACTTAAAATAACTATGTAGGTTTTATGAACTTTTTTAGCCAGGTTAAACCCCCTTTCTTTGAGCGCCTGCCTTCCGAGTCAGGCACGTACGAAAAGCCTAGGAGCTGGAATGGGACATTCATCATGCTGCATCCGCATCCGAATCTGACTGCCTGCGTAGGCGTTTCTGGTGGTCAACATCTCCTCCTTCTCGCGTTTCCTCCCTCCGCCGTGTTTACCTTCATTGGGCGTTGGAGCACGTAAAAATGTAACACCAACTGGCTGGATGAATCGAGGAGGAGCGGCCTGGAGGAATGGGCTTCGACAACTTACGCACATCTGAGCTGACTCTTTGGTTAATTATTAGCCAAGGATAAGGGGATTATTTAAGGTAAACAAATCCGTAAAAATTGTATTGTATTTGCCACAGAATTTTTTTGAATTAATAAAAAAAATAGAAAAGCCAATGAGTGACTATCTGGTATATCATCTTATTCTGTGAACCCAAGGTTTCAGATTTTTAGGGGAACAAATTGTAACCTTAAAGTTAAACTTTTAATGGTTTCTGTAGAATTCAATCTGTTTATATGGTGAAAAAAAAGAAAACCAAAATTTTACTACATGCATAATTAATTAATTGAGATGGGACCTTAAAATTATACATACAAATTTAGAAATTTGTTTTAAAAATCAGTATTCCTGCCTGTTTTCGCCACTCAGCACTGGCTGTCCTGGTGCTCCCGCTCAATCCACTGGGCCACTCGGAGGCCAAGTCCAATTTCCATTGGCTTGGCGAGGGGATGCGATGTGGACGTGGATCCCTGCCCTTTGCCTTTGCTTTTGGCTCTGCTGGCCACCGAGTTTGCTTAACTTGACTTAACTGTGCGCGCACAGGACACCCAGCTGTGGTCGCCGGGCCAACAAGCCGTCGGTGGTTGCCGTTGCTGCTGCTGCTGTTCCTGCTGAAGCTGCAACACAAACAGCAACGGCAGCAACACCAGCAACACCGTGGACAAGCAGCAACATGGGCAGCGACTTGCCTCCCGACAACGCCGACAACTTTGGCAGTACACCTCAATGTTTGTGCAAGCAACATTCGCATGCAAGTCAGCAAAGTTTGCATTGACACGCAGCAGCAGCAGCAGCAGCAGCAACGCAGCATTGGCAGCAGCAGCAAGAGCAGCACTGAATTTGCATAAAGGTGAGGGATGGCCAGGTGAAAGGGGGCTGCCAACTGCTCTCCTGGTGTCATGGTGCCCAAAAAACCAGACAAACGCCAAGTGCACAGCATGGCAAACGAGGAAGGAGGCCCAGTTGCTGCCCATGATGAAGATGGACGTGTTGCTGGTGGCTTCCCATCAGCAGCAGCAACAGCAGCAGCAGCAACAACAACTGCCCCATTAGGCCGCACATAAACTGCATGCAATGAAATTCACTCCTGCGGCGTGGCCATGTTGCTACTGCACTGGAGTTGCTGCTGTGTCTGACTTATGGCAATTGCCAATGCAACATTTGTTGCTGGCGGGAAGGCCGCCGTTAAGGATGGGGGCGTGACCTGGCCACTCGCAACTCCCTTCTCTCCAATAAGGGGAAATATTTAAAAGCCAATTACTACGCCCGCCCAACAAAGTCCGTTAAATAAAATGCTAATGGCAAATACCTAACTGACTTGCTGCTTAAGTATTTGAAGGCAGACAAAGTCGCGGTAAGTTGCTCGGCTGAGATTGCTGGCAAATGAGTGAGTAAATAGTAAGCACGGATATGCAGATTGTGTATTTTTTAGATAGAGATACATTTCCCATAACTCAAATCCCTTAAAATTGAACCCGTTGTGGTTGCATAAAAATAATTATTAAAAAAATGAAAGAAAATATTTATTCATTTCATATTGTAGATAGTTTCAAGGTCTACGAATGCCCAGTATTTAAAAATCTTTGGCACTATTTCTATAAAAAGCGAAGAATATTCAAGGAATATGAAACTCATTTTCAAACTTTAAAATTTAGGGTAGTTATGCACAATTACTGAACATTAACATTGGTGTTTATTTTATAATTATTTATGGAAAAGTATATTATTAAATTGTAGATTTCTTTTAATATGTTTAATACTAAAAATTAGAGTTTATCAATTTTCTTATTCCGTTAACACACAAAATATAATGGGAAAATCAAAAAAACGTTTTATATCCACAAGATACTCTATTAAATAAACAAAAACTATATATTTGGTTAAAACCGGTCCTTTGATGACTGCTCTTCCGATTGACCCTCGTGATGGCTCACGCCTCGCAATCTCAATCACGCGACAATCTCGAATTGGGGCTGCAGTTCCTGTTGTTTTTAGTCCCTGGAAGGCAATTTTTTTATTTCACTTACCCCCCGCAAACATTTGTTTCAACACGTACGCGCAAATGAGTTTACAAGGTGCGATATTCATGTTGCTGCTGCGTCTTGGGCCGAGTTGTTGATGTTGCTGTTGTGTTGCTGTTGTGTTGCTGCTGTTTCTGCTGTTGCTGCTGCTGCTGCTGCTGCCGCTTGTCAATATTTACTATGCAACAGTTTGCCGGCGAGTACAGAACTTGGCTAATCGTATTTTAGCCATTTTATGTATATTAATAGCTGAGCGACAGTAAAAAGTTTGTGCCCCTCAATGTGCTGCCTCATTTCTCATTCTCGTTCCTTTATTCTTTGCGCTTTTGCCCTTGCCTTTTGGTATAATTTTAATTAACGCATTCGATGATGTTGCTGCTGCTGCTGCTGCTGTTGTTGTTGTTTTTGTCGCCTCCTGCTGTTGCTGCTGCTGTCGATGTCTTTTTGGCCAACATGCTAAAAGGTGTTAATTGGCGAAATTTCCATGTAGAGCTTAACCAAAAACAGAACACAGGGGAGCGAAGTGGCTGCCAGTTGTCCCCAGTCAACAAGATTTGCTTTATTAGCCACTTTCGGGTGGTGGCCACATTTCCACAGCCACAACCACAGTTGGCCCTTTGTCTTGTCGCACTCGGCTTTTTGGCCACACTTGCAATTTTAATGAGCCAGGCCAAGCCAAGCCAAGCCAGCGACGACGACTCGTGCTGCAGATGGGTAAATATTTTCATGGTTTAATTTCATAAATTATGACAATTTCTTGTATTGAAATCCCCAAGTTATGGGCCGCCATTCATCCCCATCCTCCGAGAACCATGTGAATTATGCTCGCCACAGCAAATCAACTTAAAGTGCGCGACTGGACACCGAAAAGCTCCTAAATTTTACTTAAGAACATCAATGGGCAGCTGACATACAAGAGATACTCGTTCTTTTTTCCTTTTGTGCCACACCATGATGACGATGACCGCAATGATGATCATCATTAACACCTTTCTGCCCGCGATCTCACTCTCGATTCTGCCGAGCACAATACGTCTCAACAACAAGCTGGCAAAACGAGGAATAAAATCGCAGCTATAAGGGAGTAAAGAAAATACTCGTATAAGAAAATAATTCAAAATGAAATTTGCTTTATGATGCGCAACCGCTCGACGTTCCTACGCACAGTGGGCTGGGATATAGAAAACAAGGTTGCACGGAGAAGAATTGTCATCTTTAAAATTGTCAAAGCAAAAACAGTGATATCTTTTACAATAAATTATTTAAAACGTATGATAAAAAATATAATATTTGTAGCATCTCTTGGAATGACTTGTTTAAATAACTTCTATTTAAAGTACAAGTTGCTATGATAATGAAAAAGAAAATTAACTTCATGGCACACAATCTTCTTCCTAACCTCTTTACATATTAATATTAGTAGAAATTTAAATCAAAGAAAAACACTTTAACGAGGAAAAAAGCTACTGACAATAGCACTTTCAACATACAACCAGACATTTTTAATGCAATTAAAGTATGTAATATAAAGGGGAAATAGAAAACTCTTTAACTATGGTTTTGGTTGCACTGTTCACAGGACTATCTGCGTTGATATGAAATATGTGTCGGGGCGGCAGGCAGTGGAGATTTATCGAGCGCGAAATGTAATACGCGGGCAACGTCCACCGCTGGGGATGCCACATGGAGGAGGTGGAACTGGCAACTGGGAGCTGGAAGCGGGCATCAGGAATCGGAGCTAGACGGGAGAGCCGGGGGATCGGATCAGCGGCCACCGTTTTGAATTGGCTTAAGCGACGCCGCCGCCTTCGACGACAACAACAACAGCGGCAGCAGCAACATTCAGAGCAACACCAAATGTCATACACCGGAAAAAAATTAGAACAATTACATAAAATATGTTTAAAAAATTATTGGAGCTTAAACAAATGTATTAACAATTTAAATAAATCTAATATAAATATATTTTTTGATGTATATACACATACATAGGTATAAAAAAAAATTTTCTTAATTTAATTTTATCTCAGAAACATCCTGATCCGCTAGAAAGAAAAAGTACTGCATTACTTCATGAAAAGTATTAGAAATACATTTTCTACCAATAAGTATTCTATATTGCATCTGAAGCATTCCTTGTAATTTTTTCTCCCTGTGCAGACATCAAGTGAGGCGATGGCCTGGGCAACTGGATGCTCGATTCGGTCCGCTTATAAACTGCATCCTGCTGCGATCCGCTGCCCCCGTGTGCGAGGGTCCGGGAAAAGGTAAGGGAACTACGACAACGACTGGACATTAACTAATGCATGCATTTATTTTTGTTATTTGCTGGGGCGGTTCGAACTGGGGATTGGGGGACCGAGATGCCCTCTTCTTACAAAGAGAGAGGGCGGCACGAGATATGGAGGATCTGCTCCAATAACTCATGGTGACACTATTAAAGCGACGATTTGTAGCCGAGCATAAAATAAATGCGGATTAGACTTTATAAAGGACAAAATGCTCGTGTCTGCGATTTATGGGTTAAAGGGCGTGCTAAAAGGAGAAAGGAAAAATAATTGGTATTTTTTTATTTCAAATTTTTAACTTAAAACGTACTTACAGAGGGGTTATAGTACTTTATATCGACGTATTAGAGATACGATTAAGTTGTTTTTCCTAGCCTGCTAAGTTCCCGATAAAATGCTGGCCATGTTGCACGAATGTTATCAAAATCAGTTGAGTAAATACGACCGAAACTCTCTCGTCTAGCAAAAATAACAAACGTGACAAATTTCGGTGAATTCAACTGTGAAGAAATGGTAAAAGACAAGAAATCCAGCAACGATGACGATGCCAGCGAGGAGAAGGCATAACAAAAAGTTGTATGCAACAAAAACTTTACACAAACTGAAATTTTAGGGGGTAAGCAACCAAAAAACAGTCGCTTAGATTTTGGCAGCAGTCACGATAAAACTTTGTCTCTAGCCATTTATATAGTGGGTGGCTGCAAGTCTTCTCTATTTGCCAAGTAAACAAAAGTTTTTGGCGCAAAAAACAATTCAAAGATGAAACTCAGCAGCAGGAACCCGCATCTAAACCAGAAATTGTAACGAAAACAGCCCAGGAAAATAGCCAGGCGAGGGGCATGCGGGATGAGGCTGGAGGGCAGCTGCTAAAATCCTAGGTTCTTGTCTGGGACCGGAAGAGAAGGGCATCCTCCAGGCAGTTCCCCAATGTTTGAACGCGCAGAACGCGCGAAATTTCACAAGTGTCACGAAAACTTCGCACCAAGAATAAAAGCCCAGAAGAGGGCAGGTTTTAGTTGTACTAGGCAAGTGCTTGTTTGTGGTTTGTTGGGAAGGTATAGACTACAAAAATTCCTGCACCACAATTTCAATAACAGAAAAAATGTGTCGATTTTATATTTTTTTGGGAAAAGCTAATAAACTTTTCTAAACTTCGCTTCAATGCATCTATATAACGAATTCTCTATTCAAAATATTCCTTAGCATACTTTTATGCATCTAAATTCGAGATTTTAAATCGATCTATTGTTCAAATAGAGACCCTACTTTTATAATACATTATATGATTTTCACTCCATTTTCTTATCTTTATGTTAAACAAATAGTAGGTTTTAACCTTAAAAGTTGCTTTCTAGGCCTAAAAATATTTGTAGCTCATAAGGAGGACCTTGCTTTGGTCTAAGCCATATTTTCTCTATTTTATTCATACCAAATTGATAAAAATTTATTAAACAATATCGTGGATAATAAAGTTATTCTACAGCCGAGACGCCCCACCCACACCTGCAGCCAAGGACTCGCCGTCGAAAAAAGGACTTGCCCCTGGGGCTATTAGGCAACGCATTAATGAGGGTCAAAGTGCGTGTAAATGCAATGCAAATGTATGTTAAAGTGATTAGCAGCCTTCAAAGGACGGTGTTAAATCTGAGGGATTCAAATACACCAGAGGCTTAATTTGCGTCATGCCCAAGGACGAAGCCACCCACACCCACACCCACCCCCCGGGCAGGCGGCAATAAAAACAGTAAGAGAAACAAATAAAAAAGAAATAAAGGAGGAAATCATCACGGGCAACTATTCCCATTTCTGGTGATAATGATGATGATGATGAACTTACCAGTTTGACACTTCATCGAAGTTGACAGATGTGGGTTGTCCCGGGGTTCTCAATGCTCAATGCTCAGTTCTCGGCGCTCGATTCCCCGATTCTCGATTCTCAGTTCTCTGACAGCCAGAGAATTGGCACCCTCACACAAAAATAAAACCCATTTTTGGGAGCGGGGCACGTGTGCCAAAGGGCATTGTGTATTTGCGCCAGGATAAAAATGGTTCGAAGGAAGCATTTACAAATGAAGTTGTAATCGGAAGTTGTTCGTTTGCCCACACCCCCATCCCCTCCTCAACATCCACAACATCCACCTCCACCTCCGCCCCTTTGTACATATAAATTGAGCGACAATTGTACAAATTGTCAAGGCGGAAACGCTGGCAGGGATAAAATAGTGCGAGCTCGAATTCCATTCCATGTCCACTGTGCGGGCCAAGCCGAAGTCCGGAGAGTCCTGATGGAATATGGGGGTGAGGCCGGGCTGTCCGGGCCGGGGGATTAGGCAGCCAAAAGGGGTGTCCTTGCCACTGCCTAATACATATGTTCACTTTGTGTTCGCGCCTTGATCCTTTTTGCTACCCAGCATAGAGCTAGGGATATATTGGGCTGGAAAAGTTCTTATATTAAAAAAGAAAGACATTTTTATAAAAAATTATTTAATAAATACTTGTAAATAGTTTTTAAACTAACTAATTTTATATAAATATTCGTCATAGCATCATTTTTTTGAACCAAATATAATGAATATTTATATAAAAATAGTCGTTTTGTATTATTAATTAAATGTTTATCTTTAAAAATACCTTTTATTAATTTTTAAATAACTTTTATTAATAATAAATGTCCATTCCCTCAAATAAATATCCATTGCTATAACAAACAGCTTCAAACATTCATTATGCAAAAATGTATAAATTTATATGGAAAAATTTATAAATGCTTGTCCAAAATATGTAATACTTATTTATTATATTTGGCTAACTAAAAAACCCAATATTCTTTCTGTTCTTTATGATGATTTGTTTTCAAAATATGTTCACAACCCTTTATCAATGGGTAATACCTAGTCCATTCCTTGGTTGGCCCTTCCTCTATCTTTTTTTGCTTTTGTTGTGGTGCCCACAAATATTTGTTTTTAATAGTCCCTGGATTGCAATGTTTGAAATGCAAATAGGATTTCCGTTTGCCCCCTTTTTCCCTTTTTGTGTGCCTGTCTGCCTGTCTGTCTGTGTTGGCCAATTCCATTTGACAGTTGAATTGTTTTGATCCCGAGCATTTAGAGAAATAATAACACTTGTTTTTCAACGGCTGCTGTTTGTGCCCGAGATTAGTCAGTTAGTTGCCCAATTTGACACATGTTGAGATTGCAACTGGGCACTGAAAACTAAATCGCCGGACTCTTAATATAGTCGCTTGACAACTGGACTCCCGAGAGCCCCAACTGGCGGCCCCTGGATGCGCGGTCTTATCGAGCGAATTGATCGTTTTGAAAACGCTCAAAATGTGATGTGGTGGCATTTTCAACTTGTCTGCGTCTCAATATTTTTACTTTCTTTATGATCTCGCCTGGTCGAAGAACTGGTTCACCGGGGGAGCCTCGACTTTATGGTGCCCCTGCCCACCTGAACGCCCCGATCTTCCCGATCTGCCCGTGTAATCGTGTCGTGTCCATTTCGATTATCACCAAAGTGAGTAATTTAATACCAATTTGGCGGTCCATGCGGCATAGACTTGAGAGAAATATGCTCGCCCCTAAATGTCAAATGTGAGCACCAGATGGGAATCGAAATGGAAATGGAAATGGGTCCCGGAATGGGTCGGCGATTGAGATTGGGAGCTGGGAGCTGTCGCTGGGATCTGGAATATGCTATCTGCTGCATGGTATCTGGCATTTCAGTTCTCTGATCTGTGGGAAGGCGAAGGCATCATCGTGTAAGGCGGAAAAATCTTATCGGACTCGCGCGTATTTAGCTGGAATTTTAAGGAATCGAGAACGAGGGGAAGGCAAACTGGCAGCTTAGCCCGGCGATTACACTGAGCTAGTGCCTGTTGGCCGGTGACAATTTACAAGAGGAGCCTGCCAGATAAGACTCTGGATCTTGGCCAGGCTTAGGACTTAATTCCCCCACCCAGAGATCCCTGGGTTTTCATTGAGAGCTCATAAGTAGATCACAATTCGACACGGGGAATTGAATATTGGGAGTTCGAGGCGCACATTCATATACTGTTTATATTGTTGGATACTGGATATTATAGCTAATTATTTAAATTTATAAATATTTATATTTCAATTGAGAAGATACAGTAGTAGTTTTTAAAGCTTTTATGGGATAATCATCCAATTAGATGTTTTTAATATTAATGCAACCATTTTGTTCTGACTAAACTTTTAGTTGAAAATATAAAACTTTATTTAATTACATTATTTTTAAAAACAATTTAAAATGCATCCGAAAACCTAAGAGATATAATACCCCCGAATAACACCGACTTATGACGTATGTATCTTATCTCAGCCCCTTCTTTCGCATCATTCGCACTCTTTTTTGCAATGCCCCAAAAGTTATTTTCGGCCAGTGACATAATATCCTAATTAGATCAGTCGGTCATGCCCAACTGACAGTCTCGATGAGGGTAGACAGTTCTGGCCTGCCCTGCACTCTTTTTCACCGATTTGTCGGGCACCCAGATATTATGACATCATTGACATTACATTGGTCAGGCTTTTTGGCTCTATTGCACTTTAAAGAGATCATTAAATTAAAATAACAAAAACGATGATGCCCCAATGTTGTGAAACAGAGAGCAGGGAACTAAAGAAAAGATCCAAATGCATCTTGGCCCCTCGGTGATGAACACATTTCCCACGTTTCGGGCGGCGAAAAAAACAAACAATTTTTATTTTAATTTTAATTTATTCAGAAGAAATCGGGACTGCGGCTATCGAACGGGAGACCCAAAAACCGACAAACCGAAAAACCTGCCCAGCGGATAGCCATAGCTCTCAGGCCTCGGGTTACATTCTTTTGTTGGAAATTTATGACGGGAGACGGAGCCGGAGCCACCGTCGGAAAAGGTGGAAAAGGTGGAAACGGTGGAAAATGCCCGCGTGTTTAGCAGCGTTTAATGGCTCATTTCGAATTGATTTCTTTTGCCGGAATCACTAGGAAAAATTTTAAAAATATAAATTTAAGAAATAAATGTTAAAGAAATAATATATTAAATTAAAAGTAATATAATAAAATTAAAAAGAATAATATAATTGTAAATTGTAAATAATAATAATAAAAAAAATTATTGCAAGCAAATATCGTATTGAAACAGTTGAATCACACAAAAAAGTTAAAAGATATAAAATATTTACATTCTTTATGAAAACATTGTATGAAAAACAATTATATTTTATCATATGTTTGTATCACTTTAATGATTATGATTATTTTTGTAATCGGGATATGTTATATAAATTTTCTAAAATTTAAAATAATATCTAACATTAAAAATTTATATGATTCTTGCTGGACATAATCAAAAATATTTATAGTGGTAGTTTAATTCAACATTTGAAATTCAATTTCGTTTATCATTTAAATTGGGGAAATATTTTTCTCAGTGCCTGCGCTGAGACATATAGCGATCCAACTGCCAAGAGGGGGAGTTCTTCTTGGATTTTCATACGGAGCGCCATGGAGATTTGTGTGCCGACCACTTTTCGGGGGCTGGCTTTTAGTGGAAAAGCTGTAAAACTTGTTGAAATGCTTGTAAGCATCGTAAAAATGCGCACTGTGAAGAGTCTATTACAATGATGCCATCGTGCTGATAACCCAGCAACCGCAACCGAGTCTATTTAATGGCATTGGAAAGGTGCACCCGGCTCCGAGTTACAAGCTGCAATCTTCAAGCGCCGAGAGTCCGACTCGGAATCCGAAACCGAATCCAAGTCCGATTTTGAGCCACCTCATCCGCCTCCTCCACCGCAGAGAATCGCCGGCTCAAGTCATCAGCCGTCGAATGATGCGCGCATTTCCGCACTCGACTGGAAAATTGTGTGTCGAGATGGGCCATAAAATTGGCAAATGGCCGAGGCGCCGCCACAATGTTGCCACTAAACCAGCGGATTTGATTTTGACCAGCTTTCCGGAGACCTGGGTTGTGGGTGGTACACGCCATAAATCCGATGATTGTTAGGCAAAACCAAGAAGTTATGGGGTTTATTAGCCAGCCAATTTGGCAGGGTACGAGTGGAAAATTCGAGGAAAATATGTTCACTTTAAGTGGTAATTCCCATTGGCTATTGTTTTGCTCAGTTTCCGTAATTAGTTTTTCAGCCAGCGAGTATTTTTCATTTTATTTATTTGGGTTAAACGCTGTATAACTTGTAAAGTGGTAACTATTGACAAGGATTGTTTTGGGGTCATTAAATATCTTTGGGATCTCTAAATTTTGATTTGATTAGATAGATTGATTAACAAAGCAAAATATAATTGATAAATACTCTATAATATTAAAAGAGATATTATATCTTATTTTATATTTCTAAAAGTTTTACTTATTTTTCAGCTGCAAAAATACCTAAACCTTAATAGTCTTTTCACCCAATCAATATACATCAACTCCACGTCATTTGTTAGATACCCCTTCACATTAATCACAGTTTCAAACACGGAACGTGCTATATAAGACCTTAAATGGAACCCGCTTGACACTTTGCTCGCGTTTTATGACCCAACTTTGGGACACCAAAAATTCATTTATTTATGCTTTTTGGCCCCATAAATAAATCTCAAGCAGATCATAGATCGTGGTTCAAAATAAAAAACCCCAGAAACTATTCCCGCAGCACATTAAACAGCCATTAAATTTGGGGAAGCTCTTATTTTAATGGATCCACAAATATTTCAGTAATGTCCTCAAACTAGATTCTTGTTTATAAAAAATCAATTAAAAAACTATTCCATTCCATTGGCTAATTAAAAATGAAATTCCAAAGAATGGAGTCATTTGATGTTAAATCCCTATCAGACAAATTATAAGGTTTATTGGTTTTAAAGTTTTATCTATTTTCAAGCATTTTTAACTGTAGTTTAAAAGGGGGAAATTCGAAGATGTCATAAAATTAGAGCAACACGAATCGATGGAGGTTCTGGGAAAAATGCGTAAAATATTATTTGATTTTGTTTTTTTTTTTTTTGTTTGATCGGGGGTAGGATATTGAGTCCTGTTTTGGTAACAATCGCGAGTCCCACGCGAATTGCTAAAAGAATCAAACAAATGAGCCAAGAGCCCTCGGGCAATAACAATTCCTCCCCATCTCTTGACTCTCCTTGTTGACTTTTCATGTGACAGGGATGGACACATAATTGCACAATGATTGAGTCCAGAAATGCACAGAAAAGAAAACTATTGAGGGCAATTTATTTTTCGTTGACTGTTTTAAACAATATTATATAAGCTATTAGAGGATATATACCACTTTACAATGTCACTATTAAAAAAGAGGTTCTCAATGATTATAATTTTTTCGAACCTTAAACTTCAATTAAAATAAAGTTTTAAAAATATTCTTTATTAATGAAAATGTACATTTTTGTTTTTGCTTCATAAACTTTAAGCCTTATTATCAATTTCTAAATAGTTTCATATTTATAAGTAATATACCCCATATTTTTCTCAGTGTACATTTAGACTCGACTCTGTGGCCCCCGGGCGTTTCCCACATTATTGTGTCTTTGCCATTGTTAACTTGTTAATTTCGTTTGATTGATTTTTAATGCAGTCGCACAAATGTGTCGCCCGAGATAGAGGATATTTACACAACTATAGTTATGATTAAATCAAGTGAGACTCGCACGCGGCTTAGGAGGAGATCAAACAAAGGACGCGGCGCCAAGTGCAGCGAGTTCAGTGAGTCAAAAGGAAGCTGCAGGCACGTGTCCTTAATCCGGTAATTACGGCGAACGTCCTTTCCCCCGATTGTGGTTTGAATGCCAAAGATACTCGAGGGCTATAATCGCGCGGCGAGATGCAATCCGAAAGATACATTTGTGATCTGGGAAGGGGAAGGGGAGATTCTTCTTTCCCAGGCTGGGGCGTAACAAGTTAATTTATGCCCGATCCCGGGGCCCAGATAAATGGTAAACCTACCGACTGGATTTCCCTTTTTCGGGCCCAAAGTATCGGGTTTCGGGGCAAGGGTAACCTGTTGACAAGTTGCCACATTCAAACGAAAAAAGGGGCAAATGGAAAATGTTAAATGTTAAATGCTTGTAAATCCATATCTAGTCGCTACTAAGATGGGGCCACAATAATAGAGTTATCACGGGGTCTCCGCTCAAACCGAGCCAATCGCCATCTATCCCATAAGCGTAGACCCAGAATTTTTGATTAATTGCCTCTGTTTGGGCTTGCGCTTTTAATTTTACCCGCCGTCGCCGTTGCTAGTTGTCATCCCCTCGGATATTAATTCACTGTCTCTGTGGCTTTTGCGTTGAAAAATTTCCTTTGTGTGTTTTATTGTTTAACCATAATCCACCTTAGACCTACGCCACAGCATCCACACATACCATATTTATTCAATATTAATTCAGTCGATGGCGGCACGGCGCAACAAAGTCAAATCGATTTTTTATGAAAATCTCTCTGTCTCTTATGGGCTTTTAAATGTTTAATCGCTTATGAATTTCGATAACGCAGCGCTACTAAAACCTATGCTTTTTCATAGCTCAAGATGATGAGCTCGTCATTGATCCACAAAAGAATATACGGGTATTAATAGAATCGATTTCCAAAAAGATACGAAGCTTGGCTTTGGATTGTGTGCTAAAATGAAATGATGGCTTAATGTGCAAAATTTGCATAGGTCATAGCGCTGAAAATGGGCTTTTAAGTAGATGGTGTTATATCCTTGTTATCGCCGGTGCTTTTCCTGGATTATGCTAAGTTAAACTCTTTAACCTTCAAAGTTTAAAGCAGTTTAAGCTAAGTTAAAGTGTAAGTTATAAGCTATAATTAAATGCGCATATTATTTCAGTTATATTAATAGGATTATGATTTTAAAAATAAAGATAAAGATTCTTCTTAATAAAATCATCATTCTTTATGTTCCTTATTTTATTTATAATACTTTTTTTAAAGTAGTATCTAAAATCTTATTATTTTTTTCCATTATTTTTGTTTTCTAAGCTGTACTATAATTAAATGTTATCAAGTCTAACTCAAACCATTAATATAAAATTAGTTTCATTTTATTTACATAATTATCTAGGCTAATATAAATGTTTAACCGTTTATTGCATAAATTTGTAAGCCAGCAACATCAATTAATATTTGTTAGACGCCAAAAGCAATCGTCCAAAACTTATTTACGTCTTTAATTTGGCTTTTTGGAGCACTTTTAAATGGATTAAATTGCTGTCCCTGGCTTCGGTTGCTGGTGGCAGTGGAAGGTTGCTGCTGGTCTCGATGTTGCTGTTGCAGCTGCAATTTCTGCTGCAGTTGCTGTCGTTGACTTTGGTTGCTGTGCGAGTGTGAGTGTGTGTGCTGCACTTTGTGTTACGCCAAAAATGCGCCACAAAGCCAAACGAGAGCAACATCAAATGCGGCAAGCACAGCAGCAGCAGCAGCAGCAACATTGCTGTTGCAAGTGCAATATTGCACTCTGCAGCCATTGCACTTTGCATAACGGTCCCTCGCTCGACTGTTTGCCTGTGTGCGTTGCGGTGTTCGGCCATTTTGTGAATGCATTTATCCCACACGGACACACACGCGCACATGGCCCTCTATATCGCCGTATCTGTGTTTGTATATCATTACTTATCAGATACTTATTATGAGCACACGATATCGTATATTTTGGCATGCTCCTCCGATTGTCCGTGTATGGGTGCGTGTGTGTGTGTTTGGTAAATATGCAAATGAGCCTGTTTGTTGCCACTACTGTTTGCCATTGTTGTTGTTGCTGCCGTTGCTGTTGCTGCTGCTGTTGTCGCACGTTGATTATTGTTGTTGTTGCTGCTGCTGCCGTCGGTGTCGGTGTTTTTGTAGTTGTTATATTGGACATGGGGATGCCGCCAAACGACAAGCAGCAAACATTTGATTATGATACGAAATCGATATAATTTAAACGATGACCAAAACCCAAAGCACCTCAGGCAAAATGGAGTTCAAAGGGGAAGTACTTTCATTACTATATTATCAAAAAAGTGCTGAAACAAATACAAAAGGTATTATATATTATATTTTAAAACCATTATTTGACTTATATTATTTTCCTAGTTTAAATATTTGCTCCAGAATGAAAAATCAAAATAAATAAATAGTTTTTGAATGTATGAAGGAAACATTTTTTTTAAGGACTGTTATTTTTAAGGACTGTTTTTTTATTTATCCAAAAAACCATTACAATTTTCTTAATATATATATCATATTTAAATCGCTTTGTGGTGATTACCCATCTTCACCCTTCAAACCCCTTCCTGACCTTATGTTGATATGGAATTTTCAATATTTTTACCCCCATTCAGAGCTGAAAGCAAACAGCGGCAATTGGCTTTCATGACAGGTTGCTGCCTCTTTTCTTCCTCATTTCTAGATGTTGCTGCTGCATCTTGGCTGCCATTCATCCAGCTTGGGACCCGATAACGCCCCCGAGTTTTGGGTCGAGCTGCGTCTTGAGAACATCGCGTGTCCGAAGCGTCGGCGCTCGGTTTAACGCCTTTTTAAGTTTAGCCGCCAAACAAGTGCAGTTCTCACCCTCTCTGAACAACAATTGCAGATACACGAAAACTAATTACAGATTCTAATCGCGTCATACTCTTATTGTATTTCGTGTGCAGAGGCCATCAATATTGGGGGGCGGGAAGATGGGGGGCTTCTGCCTGGCAACTTTTGCATGCGACACCTCAACATGAATTTTTCACCTTTTCCTGTCGCTGTTTTGTGTACTTTTCACTGTTCTCCAGCTATTGTTATTATTTATTTGCCTTCCTCTCTTTTGAGGTCTCGTATTTTTTCGCATTTCTAGGTTCGTTGCTTTGTTTTGTTGAGTAGTGCAGCGGAAATGGTTGTAGACGCGGAAGTGAATTGTTAGGCGCCTTTACCGCCCTTTGAAGTGCGAGTGATAAAGGGGTCTTCGGCGCAAAGCTAACGGGAAAGGGTCTGTAAAGTGGATGGGATATCACATTGGCACCAGGTGAGGACTGAGCTTGACGAGGGCTCAAAACATGTTAAATTTATAATAGTGTTTTGCGCTTTGTGATAAAATATTAGCTTTTTTCATTATTATATGCCTATATTATATTATTATAATATAATATTTCCAAAAATATTTTTACTTAAAATAGGAGTTTAGCAAAATATTAATATTAAAAATTTTCAGTTCATATCTGAAGGTATACAGTAAACATTTATACTAGTATAAGTAAATACCAAGTTCTTATCTAAGTCATTATTAATTTGTCTTTCTTTTTATCTGATTAAATTGACCTATCAAGTTCTTTGTACCATTCCTTCAACCACATAACCATTATATTGGCAGAACCCACAATGGTTTTGCCGGCGCTATATCTCGCCAGCACAGAAGGCGGAAAAGTGCGGTAAAAGGGCCTCCTGGCAGGCGGATTTCCCCGAATTCGACTGACGCAGCGCCAGGAGCAGGGAAAGGACATAACTCACCGCTCCAGACTCTCTGCGGCCAACAGCTGTTTTTCGACCAGCAGCAGCTGAAAATCGGACGAAACACCCTGTCTCAAAAGTCACCCACTCACTCGATGATATCACTCGGACTTTTGGGTAACGCCCCCTGAGTGGATTTCTCAGTGGTTGGGCCCGCACTTTGAGTGGCTTTCGGGCGAGTGAGTTCCGCACTGCGCCGAAGCAAACTCACAAAAAAAATTATAGAAAAACAAACAAACACGGGGGAAAAAATAAACTGAAGCAAGTTAAAAATAAAACAAAAAGGGGCAACTTTTTCATCGGCTCTCGAAACAAAATGGCAACCATGAAAAGCGGAAAATGCTCAGCAATGCGAGATGGAGAACTGAAAAGTGTAAAAAGGCAGCGGAGGCGCGGACGTTTTTTTGACTTTTCGCATTTTGGAAAGTTTTTCAAGTGCTCACCACACATGCTCCATGACTCCACCTCCCCCCACCGCCTGCGGTACCCATTTTTCGCCCGCCTTTCCACCCCGTTTTCCGGCTGCCTTGCAAAATATTTATGCAAGTCAAGCGTCGGGCATTTATGAACTGTCAAACATTCTCAACGCAATTCCAATGAATTTGATACTTTAACATTTTCGTAAAATGACTGACAAGTGGGCATCGACATGGGGGAAAGGATCGGTGGGGAAAGCCGGGGGAAAGTTGGGGAAAATGTGGAAAAGGGGGTAAGCACACACACACACTTGGCGTCAAATTGGCGGTGTTAGTGCCATATGTGGGTGTTATCTGTGTGGCAAAAGGGTGTTTTCTGTGTGCCAGGGGATGACTTGGGGTTTCGGGGTGGAAACGAGCAGTTGCCACTTGCTGCAATATGCCATTCAGAGACAAACTCTTGAATTGACATACTAAATGGCAAATGAAGGTCTTTAAAATGGGCCTCGGAAAGTAAAGGATCTTTTCGATTGAAGCCTTCAAGGAATTACAAATTTTGTTCACTTATGAAAAAAAATGTGTTAAAATATTATAACATTAAATATAGCAATAAAATCATATAAATGTTTTCTGTTTTAAATAAAAATGAAATAAATCTGAATGTTTTGGTGGAAAATAAACACTTGCAAATTTTTACTTTGGTCTTTTCTGGTGTTATAGCAGATTCAAAGAACTAAACATTTTCGCAAGTTTTGAGTTTTTTTTTCACCGTCTTTTTTTGCGAAAATTGGTCAAAATTAAAATTTTTTAGGTGTGAATGTCAATTGATTGGAAATTGTACTACGAGTTCAGCAAGATATGCCATTCCATTTTTGAACGATTACTTTTATTTTTACGCCCAAAAGACTGATATTTTTGTGTGAAAAATTAAATTTTATGTTTTTGGCGACAACCTTATTTTTCTTTGAGCTTTATTTGTGTAACTTGTTCAAAAATGATCCGAAAACGAAAATGCGAATTTTGTTTTAAAGCTTACAAGCTATATAATTCATTGGAGTCATTTTTTAACTGATTCAGAAAACTTAAAATTTTTGCATATTATAATTTTTTTTACAAAATTGGTCAAAAATAAAATTTTTTAGGTGTGAATGCCAATTGTTTGGAATTTTTATTACGAGCTCAGGGAGCTATGCCAATCCATTTTTGGACTATTACTTTTATTTTTTCGCCCAAAATACTTGTTTTTTGGGTAAAGAGTGAAACCTAGGTATTCATCAAAAATCAATACTTTCCTTGAATCAAAAATAGAGTGAATGTAACGAATTATCCTGTTAACCCTGATTAATTATCACCTGAAGAACAGAGCCCAACTTGCACCACACCCAATAAAACAAGACCCTGCCCGATTCCCATCAGATTTCGAACTCAGATCCTGGGAATCCCTACCATTCCCATCATTCCGGTCGCCAATTGAAGGCGCTCGGCCATAAAAACCAGCCGAAACGTTCGACTTCATTAGAAGTAAACCGAGTTCGGAGGTGAGAAAAGCCAAGTAAATAGAGTGCAATCATAACAAAGCGCCAAGTCCGGGGATAGCGCCGTCTCCGGACCTCGAGTGCTAAGTGCGAGGTGTGAAATCAGGTGAAAACTCCCTGGAAATTCCACCGAAGTTGTAAACGGAAAACTCGCCCATTTTAATTGTATTTGTGTAATTTTTTACACAGGCTTTTATTTTTGGGGGACCATTCGGCGGCAACTTTTAAATCAAATATGGCGCCCGACTGTAGGAAAAGGCCACAAAAGAAGAACAGCATATTCTCGAATGAAGTTGGGGGTTTTTCATGGGATGAAGGCCTGAAACAAAAGGCAGCCGCTGTTCATTTGCATAAATGGGATAGTGGTGGGTGGGGTTTTTTTTCCTCTGTAGGGTGGACCGGGTTCGTTGAGCGGCGCTAACAGGATATGCCAGTGAAGCACCAATAATCCTTTTAATAAATATGATATCGCAAAGGACCACAAAAAGCCACAGCGGTAACCGAGGTAGCTCATCCTTCCCCCACGTTTTCCCCACCTATTTTCCCGCACCAGCCCGTTTTCCCTTTGGCTGCCGGCATCATTTGCATTTTATGCAAATTTTTCGGCACCAGGCGAAATGTGGCAAACGTTTCGAAGGATACACAGGACACCAGGCAGCCACCGTCACCCCCCTCAGCCTCGCCGCCTGTGTCTCTTTACAAAGCGAATATGTAAATGAAAAGTTCTGATGTTTTTTAAAAAGCTACCAAAAATAAACAACATAAAAATGCGCAAAATGGTTGGCCAAATGGAAATGGAAATGGAAAATTCAACAAAATGCATATTTACTGCTTGCTTTATAGAAGAGCTCCAATGGTAAAAAGTCGGGGCATTTTAAGAAGGGGAAGAGTAAAGAAAATTTTGGTATCGTTTAAATACCCTCTTTTTATGTAAAATTATGAACTATATGTATTTGCCAAATTAGGCTTAGTAAACTACATTTTTTCTCTAAAGGGTTTTTAATAATAGGCTTAAATTATCAAATTCTATTGACTTTAAATCCTAAATTAAATCTTTAAATCTCCCTAGAACCATTAACCCCCTTTTGAGTGAAATCCAGAGCACTTCACATTCGTTTCCTTGGCATCCTTTGATGTTTGCTTTGGTTGTTGGAAAATATGTCGAATATTTTCACAGGCGGAGGCATCACAAATACAAACACACCCATATGGCAAACAGACAAGAGGAACTTTTTTCGCATGTGTGAGTATTTGCATGCAAATTGTTTGCCGTTTTAAAATATGCACAAATATCAAATTTTCCTCTTTGCGAAAAAATCTCTGAGCCGAAGAAAAGAAAAGCCGTATGCATTGCTTTAAGGCCGGAAAATCCAATAAGGGTCTGCCCAAACATACCCTTTCTTCAGCCACCAAAAGACCACCTGCAATTCCAAACTATGACCGCAATCAAAGGCCATTGATCTCGGCGATTTTTGCACGGCCTAATCATTAACAACAATTGCCGCAATTTGCCACATGATGACACAGAGCGATTATCATCGCGATTATATCATCGAATAACAAACATGGAAATTTTCATAATTTTCGAGATGAGCCGCGAAAAAACAGGCGGCCCAACCAGCAAATGCAAATAGGCGTAAACCCCGGCCAAAATAAAACTAAAAACCCCCTCGGGAGGGCGAAACAAGTTGCCAGGGTTTTCAGGATTTCCAGGATTCTGGTTCTGCTGCCCAGTCGCGCATTTAATTCAATTTGTTAATTTACAAATCCGCAAAACTATTTGCCAGCGAGGGAGTCTGTCTGCTCTGCGGTTTTGGGGGGTGCAGCGGTGTGATTTGGAGGCGATAACGGCAACTTGTTATTACTATGTGTGCACTGGAAGAAATAATTGTGACCTATACATACACTTGTTCAAAATTATGAAAAATCCTTTTATATTTTCAACAGAAAGCTAATATAATATCTAACCAACTGCATTACTTTTGAAGAAGTAAAATGCCCAATTAGATATTAGTAATTAAACATTGAGTTTAAAATTTATTTTTTAAATTGATGGACTTATTTTATAAAATTTTTTATTATGTATTATAAAATAACTTTTGCAGAATACATTTTGGATCTAGACAATCAAATACCATAAATCTATAGTGGATTTTTAAGACATATTGAAATACTTTCAAAGAAGTTCCGAATCTTTCTATCTGAAAAGGGCAACTACACCTTCTGTTTTCTCAAGGCACATCCACCGAGTTGGTAGCTGGAAAAGTTCTTATATTTCAATAATTGTGATACTTTTCGCCTGATTTCAGTTTATTTTATTTTTATAGAGAGCGAGACTGTCGGCAACAATAAAATCAATTGAAATGTGTTGGCAAACATGTCAAAATAAATTATAGAGAGCATGTCCGTGTGGTCGAGAGTGGTTTGGTGTGGTGTGGATCTGGTGTGGGTTGTTTGCCCGTCGGTGGTGTTTGCGCGGGGTGTTATGCAAGTGTGGCAACCGCAGAAACCGAATTTTAATTTGCACGCTTGCAAGCATTCGAAACATTTGAAACTGGCTGAGGGACCGGCACCGGGACCGGAACCCTTCGGGATCTAAGCGGCTTACAAAGGATCTTTTTCGACCAGGAGCAGGAAATCAGCGGAACCCACCCCCCAGAAAATTGACAAAAGGCCAAAAGGGATTGTGCAACGCGAACGCCCATTTACAGGGTATAATTAAGTTAAGTCTTGGCTGAACAGGCAAAAAAGAACAAAAGTCGAGAGTCGACGTCACTCGGGAGCAGAGGGAGGAGTAGTGGGTGGGGTCAGGGGTGGCGGGAAGTGGGAGGATGTGTTGAAAGGGGCGCGGCCTGCCTCAAAGGACACACTTCCATTCAGAGGCGGCCTAATCCATGAAAGGCTTTTTTATGCAGCTCTGAAGTGTGTTAAACTTTAAAAACCACTAAGGGTAAACAAATTGAAAGTGTCAGTAATAACAAAGAATGAGTTAATTTGTGAGGTCAGTGGAAATACTTAAAACATTTTAAATCATTTCCAGCACGTTGTACTCTTAATATAATTTTTTGCAATATTAAAAGGCTTGTAAGATTAAATCATTATAAATTTGGTTCTAGAGGGCATTTTATGTTCTTTATTGTAGAAAACTACCAGAATTTCAAAATTATAGCCCACGAGGATGATATTTCTTCCGCGCCCGTATTTATTTTAATGTTTTATAAATACTCATTATTATTTTAATGATTTGATCATGACACAAAATTTGTAAAGTCAGAAATCAGAGACCCCCAAAGATGATATACCTACCAGGCCTGGGAACCGATGATCTTCGATTTATTCCTATTTTCACACACATTTTCACGCTGATTCACGCCCACCAGAAGTCGCCTCTATTAGAGTCAGCTCACCTATTTTTCCCAGGCCCAAAGCTACACCTTTCCAACCCAAAATCAAGTTGCAGTTTCGACACCTTGCGGCCAAAGTTGAGTTGGGGATGGATCTTGCGTTTGGCTTTGGCTTGCGGTTGGGATCTGGCATCTTGGGGAACCATAAATCAAGACGGCGAAAGATCATTAAAAGAGAATCTCTGCTATCATAATAAAGAAATCACACGAAAAAACAAACGCAGAGGACAGAGAGAGATCTCTTTTGATTTGATCGCTCAATCAAAATGATAAATGAAAATTAATATTTCTTAATATTGTTTACAAAAGTGAGAATTTTGGGATACATTTTCTCCAAGAGCTTTTTCTTTTTTTTTTGTGGGCAAAGGGCGGTGCTGACCAGAGCAATATAACCATCTATTTTTCACTGCTTCGCGGTCATTGTTTGATAAGAATTATTGCAACATATCAATCACGAGGTTAAGTGGGATCTGTGAAATGTGAGGGAACATGCATCAAGCAGCACGCAACCGCTGGGCCATCCAATCCGCAGTCCACAAAATGAAAACATTAACCGGCAACAACAGCAAATGGTCAGAAATGTACACACCGGGCCGAAAAACAACAGCGGAAAGTTGCGGCCACCGACATTCATCAACATCAACATCAACATCAAAAACAAACAGCAAAAGGCGCGAGGCCCAGTCCCCTCTATGGAGAGGGTTCCTCAGACCCTCAGACCCTCGGCCATCCGTTCCCATTCCCATTTCGGGTCGATTTATAGTTGAGACGTCTCGAGGAGCTCGCCGCTTTTTGGCGGTTGTCGCGGTTTCTCTGGGCCCAGAATTATTATCCCGCACTTTAGGCGATTAATTGACTTTATGACTCTGTGAGAGGAGGGGGCTTTATAGAACGACCATATTACAGAGCCTGTGAGCCAATGGGGTTCCAATTAGAGAGCGCTTCGTCTGCCGCCAAGGCAGCTGGGAGAGACTTTCCCAGGGCTTAAACAAATATAGAAACATGTATTTCGGTAATTTAGCTATGACATTTATTAATCTAAAAAAATTTGAATAGCTTGATATATAATAAGCTCTTTAATAGCAAGCTTTCTCGCATTTGGCCAGAGTGCTGAATACGTTTTCTTTTTTTGTAACGCAGCCCGAATATTTGAACTGCCAGCATACTTGCTTGTAAAATGTATAG
Source organism: Drosophila biarmipes (assembly GCF_025231255.1). Taxonomy (NCBI): domain Eukaryota; kingdom Metazoa; phylum Arthropoda; class Insecta; order Diptera; family Drosophilidae; genus Drosophila; species Drosophila biarmipes. Next base: position 15,681,184 of record NC_066613.1, read on the forward strand.
GCTATGCGCACTTACCGCCACACTTTCCATCTATAGGGCCTGGGGCCCTAAATAAAACAAGTGATACACGAGATGATATAACAAATCACTATCAAAGTTTAAGTACTTGAGTTAAGGCCATTAACCGATTGATCTAGTACAGCTAGCAGAAACACCAAGAAAATGACCTCTAGTTTCAGCACTCTTGATGTTTGAGATACTATTAAATACTACGCTTTTTAACTCAGCTGATAAGGCAATACACCTCATTAATGCGTAGAAAATCCCTTTTAACGCGCTGACTTTTTCAATAATAACACTAATAGTACCAGAAAGGTGATACATTTTAGTTTATTGGTGATATCTTTGCAGCTTGAACTAGTATTGTTTACAGCCCAGACGAACTCATTGATTGGCAGCAAATCGTGTGACTAACCCTATAATGCCCCCATTATTTCCGTTAACATCTCTCTCTCAAAGCCAAAAAAAAAAAAAACGATGCCACTTCAAGTAATCCCATTTCAGAGGGACCGCCGAAAAAACACCATTGAATCCCGGTCCGGTGCTCCAGTCGAGCGTAAGAAAGGCTGACTTTAAGCAAATTAGCAATTCAACAAAAGTGTCGCCTCTCCCTTAACCCTTGTGTGTGTGCCTGGGCCTGGGCCTTAACCCCCGACTGGCCTAATCGTGGCACGTGCTTCGACATATTTAATCACAGGGCTGTGTGTCTCTTCCGAACAAAAACCGAACGAAACTGGAAAAAAAGGGCCAAAGTTCTGCAGCACGACACATAAGATAATCCAATCTTATGCTGCTAATTTTACAGCATCCCGAAAATGAAATAAAATCAAATCTCGTGTGTGGACGAGCGTGTGCAAATGTGGTTAGGGGTTGAGGTTTCTTTCCAGGAAAGGGACAAAACCCAGATGAACTCGAAACTGAAAACCGCTGCCAGCTTTGCGAAAAACTTTTGCCCAAAAGAAAACCCTCAGACAAATAAATTCGATTATGCCACACTCGGGAAAAAGTTCCAAACAGTATTTGTGACACCAAAAAATAAAAACAAAATTAATATTAATAATATTATGATACAAAAATTCCTTAATATATTTAAATTACTATACATTTGTGATTAAAATACTCCACCTTATAACATTAAATTGATATTTTATATCAGGTTTGAATTCTCCAATAAATTTCTATATGTTCTGAAGAATACCGCCTGAGGCAAGTCTTCTCGCATTCGGCTCGTGACTTATACATGTTAGTTGGGTTTATTAAACATCCAGTGTAAAAAAATTGCCAGCAAGTTCCCAAATTAAAGGTCCAAGCTACACGAATTCTTCGGCCACATTTGCCATCAATGGGGATTGGAGCCCTACACTTTTCTAGATTAAAGAAATAAAATAACAAATAAGATACACATTATTAGGCAGAATTAAATACTTTTATCATAGCCATTAACCGAATGATTGAGTATCGCTAGTGCGACCAGTGATACAAGCACTTTAAGTTTCATTGTTAAGACCTTCAGAAGCAGACAGCACTTAATATACTGCACTTCTTGATTCGGTTTATAAATAACTGATTAAGCGAAACTTATCCTATTATATAGAACTTAAGATACAATTTTTGTAACAAAAAATGCGTCATCAAAAACCCATCCTTTACGTTTTTAAAAATGTTCAAATAATGCACTAGATGTGATTAAAAAATCGGAATTAAAAAAAATGTTTATAATGTATATTTAATATTTATTTACAACTTGTAGCAAGTTTTCTCGCATTCGGCAAGAGTGGTGAAAATGTTTTCTGTATTTTGAACACAACCCGTATGTGGAAAATCCCAGCAAACTTTTAACAAGTAGGTGTACAATACACCAGGCTCTCCTTGGCATTCGCCATCGATTGGCGAAGGACCATCACACTTTGCTGAGTAAAACAAGTAAGATAATTAATTGGCTCAGATTATTAAAAAATATGAAATACTTCTATTAGTGCCATTGGCCGAATGGTTTAGTATAGCTAGAGAGGCCACAATCAAAATCACTATTAGTTTCATCGTAATACTCTTCAGAGTTCAGACAGCTTTTGAAAAACTCCACTGGTTATTTTGGTTTATATATTTTTTAACTTATTAATGCGAAGCCTTTCCTTTAAACATGTTTTTGCATAAAGATTTTTTACAGATCTTTCGTTGCAGTTTCTTAGTGATAACTTTCCAGCTTGCTGAACCTAAACTCATTCGTTTCTCATGTCTCAATTGAAGTAGATATTGTTTTAAATTTTTAAGAGGAACATTTGTAAACAACATTAGAGTAGTTTTATCTGAATAAAAAATATTTGGTAAGGTTAATATTATAAATATCAAATATTTAAGACCTCTTACGGTTAATTTTTTCAGTGCACGTTCCCTTACTTTTGCTCCTCACCCCCCGCTGAGACGAAGGCGGCTGGCACTCGCAGGGGCGTGGCATTTGTATTTTTTCAGCTTTATTTTCTGGCCCTGCCGCCGAGTTGTTTGTTTGGCCAAAGTTTCGAGCCAGCGAGATGCCTAATTCGTTTACCAAATTCACTTTACATAGTTGAGCGAGTCGCAGGCACAAAATATGAAAATTCAATAAGCTAGGCGAGCCTGGAGGACTCCCCACTGGTCCTGCCACTTGAGGCTTAATTGTGCGTCGCTCCACCTGCCGTGGAAAATGGAGAATGGCACGTGCAACACGCGGGGGAAAAGCCGGGAAAGGGAGGGGGGGAGGGGGGGGAACACGGGGCCACACGCACGAACTGCATTCGCAAGTGGGCGTGCATAATTTATGCTAATTCGCCTGAGAAACGCAACCAAAAATAATAAAAATATTTATGTACAAATAAAGCTGCAGCAGTAGCAACAGGGAAGACATAAACTTTAAGATCAACCTGATTTATATCAAATTATTTTAATGTACATTATCATTGCAACCAGCCTAATTCCCAAGGTAAAGGTGTTAGGAATTAGTTGCAGGTGGAAAACAAAGCCAGTGAACCTCATAACTCACGTCTTTAGTGGTGCTAAATTCTTTAATTAATTGCTTAAGCTAGCTTGGGTAATTGTGCTGCAAATCAATCAATGTCGGCGTAAAAATTCATAATTTATGCTATTTTCTTGTTTCCCATAATGAAATCTAAAGTTGATGTATGTGCATTTTGATTTACTTTGGGATACCTTATCCTTACGTTTCTCTAACAAATAAAAGTTGTGCACAAATAAATTAAATTATAGCCAGAAATGATTTTACTTTTACGAAAAATGTTATTACTTGCTTTCATATTGTTACTTACCTTTAATTATAAAATCTTTTTAAATCAGTAATATGAATTAGTTTATTATAAGGACAGTTTTTAATTCATATAAAATACAAGCATAAGCTTAAATATATTTATCTAATTATTTAGTTAAATTAATTTACAACAAATTGATTATTATATTTACCAACTTTATATTTTAAATTAAAATGTAGTGCTACTGGAGAGCTCACCATACTCGAATTTTCAGCCCCTCTTAATGACCTGTTTTAACCCCTTGAACCCCCTCAAAAATGACACTCTCTAATGACCCGCCACACATGGAAAGACTTTCCGCTTCACGCTCTGTCAATTGGCTAGGCGAAATAATTATCAGCAGTCCTCGGAAAAATAAGAAAATGATGATTGAAGCTAATTTCAGTTAGGTGCTAGGCCCCACAATTAAAAGATCATTTCTGAGTGCGGGCTGTCGATTCGTTGACCTTCATTGACGCCTATAATAACTTCATTAAAACTGGAAAACAGCCATCACATTTTCCTTTTTATTTTGTTCAGCTTATTTTAATTGCACGCAACTGAAGTGTTTGAAATTTGGTAACCAACCCGCATGGCAGACCCCATCAACCTCTTTTTTTGGGTTGACATTTTTGTGAAAAAGAATTTCTTGCTACATTTTTTATGAATATTTCCTGACGCAGCTCCTCTGCTTTTTGTCATTATTCACACTGCAGTGATTCCACAGCAAGATAGACATTTTTCTACTAGCAAAAAAGGAGGAAGAAGAATATAACATACCCAAAGGACATTGGAGCTGGGAAAAAACTTGGCCGCTTTGTAGAAAATTCATAAAACTTCCGCTCGGAAAAGCTGGGGGGTTGGGCAGTGGGGGTGTCGTAGGCCCGGGTCAGCAAACAAGAAAATGGCGCATTTTAAAGTGAACGGAAGCAAAGGAGAAGGCAAGAAAAAGCGAGCAAAAACAAAGTCCAAGGAAATTTTCCGTGTCAAGAAATGTTCCTTCTACTTAAGGCTGCTTTGCCGCCATTTTCTCTTTCTGGGGGTTGCGATTTCCCGAGCTTTTCCTTCCCCCATTTTTTTTTGTTCGCTCTGCGGGGGTGGCTCGCAAGCGAAAATAAACAAAAATCAAAGTTGCAAATAAGAAGAAACTACAAAGTAAGTTAGCATAAAAAAAGTTTAGCGGCGCCTTGTTTTTCGGAAGTTTCAACATCTCCGGGGGGAAAGCGAAAAGAGGGTGGCCCAAGTACCCCACTCCCTCCCCCCAAAAGCACACACAGATACAGATACTGGGACAAAAGATTCCGTCGAGCACTTTTCGAGCAACAAAAGCCGGAAACAGCCGGCAAAAAGAAGCTGAGGAAAACTCAGTCAACATCCTCTCAAGTGCTTCCTTAGCTCCTTCTGCCGCTGCCTTCCACTCGGGGATTTCGGTGCTCCAAGTCCCTGCACTGGGAAAAAATCCCACAACGTTCATTCATTATTGTAAAGGCTTAAATTACTAAAGGCCCAATTACAATTTTTTAATATAAATGATTCTTAATTTAATTTTCATAGACCGAAAATATGGAAACAAGTTTAAAATCCATCAATTGTTTTGGACGTTTGACTTAAAACTAATAATAATTTGAAATCTTATAAATATATTATTTTAATATTATATTTCCAATATAAAGTTAGGAAACGAGCTCCATTAAAGGGTCTAGGGTTTCCATTTTTGTAAATAATTAGTATTCTATACAAAATTTGAAATAGATCTTTGCCTTTAAGGATACATCTTTAAGATACATTACGTCGGAAATCTGTTAGCAAAGTATCCAGGGCTTAATCAAAAATGTCCGTATGTGTGTTTTAAATATTTTTATTAAGGCGAAGATCCAAAAACCCCTTTTCGCGGAGTGTGCTCCTTCTCAGCATGCAGTCGGCGATGTGGCCGCTCAGCCAAGCGCAAGGACAGCTCCCGAGGAAGAGGACGAGAGTTGGATGGCGAGGACGAGGACGTGGACGAGAACGGCGACAGCGATGCTCCCTCACCTTGCTCATGCTGATCACGTCTATTTATTGTGCACATAATATGGGAGCAGCTCAGCTCAGCTCCCAGTTCCCAGCTCCCAGCTCCTGGTCCTCCTGCTCCTTGGACGACTCCTCCTTTTTCTGCTCCTCCGGCTACGTGCGACGCATGCATCGCTGGACACGCTTTGGGGTCCTTCGTGGCCACCCACTCAACCACCCACCTATCTCCTTTGGACACTTTTTTTCCTGCTATTCCTATATTCTCCGCCGGGGAAAATTCAATTATCGAATGCGAATTTTTCTCCTCGCTTTTATATATTTTTTTCCTGTTTTATTTTACTTTTTTCGTTTTTTTTTGTTCTTTTCGTTTCCGCTTCGAATGTTTTTTTGTTTCAGACGAAAGCATCCCAAGACGAACTTTCAGCGTATCAGCATTTATTTGCTGTTGATTTATGCAGCATGCCACCCCCATATTTCCAGCCCCCTTTGGGCTGCTCGCTCAGTCAAACAATCGACGTCCACATCCTCATCCACGTCCACATCCAGAGCGCTGTTGAATATTTGCCAAGTATGCTGATTGAATTTTTTCCAGTTGACTAAATGATATCAAGGATATTTGCCAGGCAAGCGGGACGACTGCTTTTGCTCCTGCCAGCACGTTGCGCATCTTAAAGCCTATGAATTTTGTGATTTTCCCGGCCTGTAGGACGTTTTGAAAACTCTGATTACATTTAGCCAAAGGGCAGCTAGGTATTTGTTTAAGTATTGCCTAATTTAAGGCAAGGGTTTCACCGAATAAAAGGGATTAAATAAACACACACCCAAGGGAAATAGACGGAACCTTTCTTTTGTAGTGACTCTTATTTATTCATAACAATGTAGGTATAATTCTCATTGCTAATTAGATTTAACCTTAAGGCCTTTTGGGTGGCACGTATTGCTAAGTCTTGGGAAAGGGAAAAATATATATAGGGATAAATAAACAATAAAAATGATTATTTTACTAGAACTTAATAAGAATTATAGACATTTTACATAAAACATTTGATATAATGTTGGTATGACAAACCTATAAACCAAAAGAATATATAGTAAATTGAAGATTGAATTAAAATCAGAAAGTATCTCACAATCTTTTAATTTTACTTATTATCTTTTACTTCCCTGATATCTTGATTGTATCTAGATCTAAACGCTTTGTGCAACTACCAATTTAATTACAATTCCTGTTGGCAAAACACCGCCCACACTTGCAACGAAGAAGCTTGCTTCTTCCTCCCCAGCAATCCGTATCCGTGTTTGCCAATCTGCATCCTTCGGATGATGAATCCACGTCCTTCATCAGATGCACATCTAAGCGTACACATCCATAAACCATTTAAGCATCGCTGCTGGCACATTGACAATTTCCAATATTTAGACAGGCAACTACTAATAATCGTGTTTGGCCGGCGTAAAGCGAGCATGCAGTTGGCAAATAGTCGATATCCCAGATGAAACTATCCATCCGTCGGATGCCTGTTGGCTGGAATGGCGGGGAGTGGATAATTAACACTGCTGGCAAATCGGGCGGGCTAAGCATCAGCATCAGCGATCTATTTGAAACGGTGGCCCTGCAATAATTAATATGCCCAACGTGCAGCAGCTATGTTAAGGGGAAGGGGTCCAAAATGGGGGTTTTCAGGGGCTGCAAAGGGGGTTCTGTGGACTGGAGGGGGTGCCAATGGTTCGGGTTTGGTGGGCCATAAAAGGCGTTAAATTGACACAATTGAACACACCCTTGAGATTCGAGTGAGTGAGGGTTTTCTCGCTCGTTTGTTTGCAATTGCCGCTGCAGGAACTGATGTTGCTGCGGGGTTTGTGATGTTGCTGCTGTGCGTGCTGCTGCTGTTGCGGTGGGGGTTGCATGTTTAATCACAACTGGCTACATCTTCATCATTGCGGCACCGAGAAAATCCGTGAAACAAGTCAGCGATGTGAAAATGAATCCCCAAACGATGGGATGACAATACATTCCTGCTTATAAGGGGGGCTAGCAACCCCTCTAAAATCGCCTCTCTTATTTGGCCTTTGCAAATATGTGCGACAATTGATATTTGGTTTTAGAATGTGATTCCAAGACGTGACAATGGTTTAGGGGGATTCGGTTCAGTGAAAGGTGAAAAATTATGAAACCGATAGGATGAGTTGAGCTAGAGAAGTATTTACTAATAATAATGAGAAGTCAAACGAAAGGTTTCTGTACCACTTACCAAAACTTTAAAAGGTCTATTCGCAATAGAGCATTATGGAACATACTTCAAGGGTGTACACCGAACTTCAAGGGTCTACACCTCCCCAAAGAACTTCAATCGTCTTGAATGGAGTCCCACCCAGAGATAGTTTATCTTTACATTTATAATTACTTTCGGATCCCAATAAACCAAGCTTACCACAACTATTAAACTACCCCACCCCACGCCAACCTGCAACTTTCATAGATCGAAAATGCCTGCAAACCCGACTGTCAAAACAGGCAAACAAATTGTGCAAATAAGTCGGGGAAATGTTATTTATGCTCGCAAGATTTTCCGTGATTAAATAACTAAGGCCCAGTCCGCTCGGTGCTTGTGGCTGCGGAATGACAGGAGTTGCAGCTCAGCTGAGCTCCAAATGTGTCAGCATCGGTTGCATATTAATGGCCCGGAGGTGTGCATGCCAATTGTCATGCGCTGAAATGCTTGTTAACAACGTCGATTGCTTTTGGGCACCCAGTCGTCTATACCCCCAGTCCACCATCTACAGTTCCCAATCCCCCGACCACATCCACTTGCAGACAAATCCAACTCCTTCCTCAACCCATCCGCCTGCTCTCCCACTTTTTCCTTTTTTAATCAAAAAGAAGTCGATGCTCCTGACTCCTTGACTCCTGACTCCTCCCCCGTGGCAATAACGCCACACATTTGTAATGTTGCTTCTGTTTTTGGCTGAAAGAGGAGCCCAGGAAGCGGCAAAGACAGCAGAGGAACTGCACTGGATGCGAACACTGGGAGAAAGGAACTACCAACAAAGAAATATTTCACTGGGGAATTATGAGCAATATATTTAGTCCTGAAGTTTGCTTTTCCAAAATTAAGCTTCCCATTTTCCAAATTGGTTTTTACTTGATTTAAGTACGAAGATAAAATAAAGACTACTTACCAAATTATATAGATTGTTTATAATTATTTTTTGATCAATATTGATACCATATAATTTTTATGAATTCAGTGGAAAAGGAACTTCAAAACTAAATATTTTAAGACTACCGTGCGTTATATATTAAAATATTAAAATATAATTGGTTTGTTTGAAACTGATCTTAAGAAATGTTATCAAAAACTTGTAAATTTTGTTTTTGATACACGAAAAATATACGTTAATAGTAAATAATACTATCTATAAAATATTTTAGATAATATAACTAACCAAGGTAAAAGGTATGTACTTAACCCTTGCTAAAACACTTGAGTGCCCAGCAGCTTTTCAAGTGCATCTCTTAGATGCATTTTACAAGTTACTTTAAGGCAATCAATTTGTAGTCGAATCGAGCGGATCGCAAGCGGGCGGTTCGGGTGATGGGCTGGAAAAACCAATCAAAAGAGCGTTGCGAACGCAAATTGAACGGCAAATGGTTGCAAGATGATATTTCAATACACCAGCTTGCCGGGGATCGGATCACCTGTGCTCCGAGAGCCTTAAAGTCCGCAGAAACCGAACCCTTTTGGCCCCCTTTGGCCATCGCTTTTTGGCCATAAATTATCGACGGGCGACGCCTGCGCGTAGTTTTCTTACTTTTTTGCAGTTATGATTATCGCGCCAGGATGGAGGATGGCATGGGGCTGGTAAAAAAATATTACCGCGTTCCATTCCTGTGTGTGCAAACAAATGTAAAAAATTTTTAATTGACTTTTGCAGTTTTGCAGTTGTCGGAGCCACCGCCAGTTGCACTTTTTATGGCCCCTCGCGTGCATGGCAGCTTAAAAGTTAATAAAACACGCCCAATGATAACAAGCCGCCAACAACATACATATATTGCCCCTGAGGTCTTCATCATCGTTTCGTTTTCTCCCCAACATTGTGAGATGATCCCCAGAATCGCCAGTGGATCCTCGATCCTCGCCAGGAGTTTTCGGAGCTCCGAGCTCGTAGAAAAACAATCAATTAGGCCCACAAGTAGCTCCCAACTCCAAGGGAGCGCCATAAGTCGCAGTCCCATTCGCAGGCCCATTCCCATTCCCAGTTCCAGTCCCCCGAAGATCATGATGGTGATGATGGGGCCACGGATGGTTGGAGCTGGAGCTTAAGCTGAAACTGAAGCTGGAGTGTTGCCCAGTGGCATCGACACGACTTTGATTCTTTTTCCGCGCCGACTGGCAGGAGTTTTATGGCCTGCTTTGGCGAAATTTATGTTACATTTTTATAGTTCCAGTGTAAATTGACTTTTAAAATGCAAAAATTTATCATAGCATCGGGCTGCGGTTCGAAGGGAGAAGTCCCGAGCCAACTTTAATTGCTTGGGCTGCGCCAGCTGTGGCAACTCTGGCGGAAGCTTTGAACAGTCACAAAAAAAGCTCTGTGAGGCGGGCGATAAGCATCTGCGCGGTTTCAAGAGGGAAACAACCCCCAAAAATATTCGACAAAGGGGGTAAACTCGAAGCCTTATTTTTATATACCCTTTAATATTAAAGATATTAAAATAATAAAAAAATTCCTTTAAAAAAACGCAAGAAAAATCTTTTAAAATTATATCTTTCAGTCACCAAACTTTGATCTTACGACTTTTGTTCATATAAGAAATCCCCTTCATTAGTCGATTATATGGATTAACTTTAGTTATTTTGTTAGTTAGTTTGTTGAAGATATAAAAAAAGAAGTTTTCAAAATTTTTTAAATAATTATAACTATGAAAGAAATAGTTTAAAAAGGGCAAACCTTATCCCAAAGTCAAAATCCCGAAACCTAGATAATAAAACAAAACACAGTCGGCAGAGCTTTCCGCCGAGTCAAAACATTTCGCCAACCTTGGCACTCAACGTTGTTTTATCCATATAGTTTTTGTTGATTAATTCAGCAGTGCAGTTTTCCCCCAAACCAGCGGGAAAAGCTCCGGAAAAGTTTTGGGTGCGTGGGTGTCGTCCCGCTCCGCCCTTTTCGCGATACCTTCAAGTCCAATTGCATGACGAAACAGTCGCGGAACAGTTGCGTCGCTGCTTGATTAGCTGCTGAAAGCGGGAAAAATCCATAAATTGATTGGGGAAAAACAGGAAAATCGGGGGAACTGCAACGAAATGCTGCTGCCCAATGTGAGCGGTTCGTCCGCCGTAGGATGCAAGTGGAAAAACTGCTGTCGCCGCAGCTGGGAAATGCTGATGGCGCCCGTATCGCCCAAGAACCTCAGGACCACGGCCCTGCTAACGAGCATCTATCAGTTGGTGAGTTGGAAGACATGAATCCCCTAGGTCCACCGATTATGTAAGCGAACCAGGAATGGATGCATCAGGAGGGGCGCAGCGCACAGGCACGCAGGGGGATCCGGGAATCCCACGAGCAATCCAGGACGTGCAGCCGCGACCCCAGGACCAAAAATTACGCACTGGATATGCAAAGCCATACCCCACTGGGCGCGCAAGGAGCCGTCGAAGGCGGCAATGGTACGCTCGCCCCCGCCCGCCCCTGGAAGCCCAGGGGCGGAGCGAAGGAGACGCTCCTGCGGCGCAATGCGTCTGCACTTGTGTTCAGTGATCGAACGTGCCAGGACGAGCGCCCTTTTTAAGCCGCGATTGGGGACCTTGGGGGAGTCATGGCAGCAGCTGCCAGAACCAGTTGGGAATTGTTGGATCCACGCGCGCTTGGTGTTCATTTTGAGGGGTGAATAGGGGTGGTTACCTCAGCTGATCGCTGGGATGTTCCGGTTTTCGCCAAAAACCAAATGTTTAGCGGTTTGGTTTTGGGGTTCTTAAAGCTTTATAAACATCTTACATTTCATTATTATGTCTTAGTTCGTAAAAAATGGGATATACGGTTTTCATAAAATATCTAACACTTCAGTTTATAACCTAGTTTATGCCTTTAATTTAGTTAGTTAAGTACCTGAATATAAGCTCCTAACATATGTGGGTATTATAAAGGATTTAAATAGATTTTCTTTATAGTAGTTTAATATTAATACATATATACCAAGTTTTTAAGATTAAAGAGATTTGTTCTTTAAATATTAACAAAACCTCACCTCAATCCATAACAAATTCTTCAATTTCCCCCAGTTAATTTCCCACTGCGCCCTGTTCCTGGTTCTTTTGGGGCTGGCTCATGCCGAACAGATGTGCGAGGTCCTCGAGCTGGACATCCTGGACCAGAAGGACAATGGTTTCTACAACATGTCGCCCTTCCACAACGATCTTCGCCTGCAGACCGCTGCCCAATTGGCGGCTGCCACGGAAAATCTACTCTACGTGATGGCCGGAGTGGCGGGAACCTATGCCCTGAGTGCCATATCGCTGTTCTTTGGGGTCTACAAGAATCGACCGGGATTGATTATTCCCTGGCTGATCGTGGAGTTCCTCTTGATGGTGGGCCTGGGTGCTCTGGTTTTCATGCTGAGGGATACAAAGATAGTGCAAATGCTGGGTGGCCAAGTGCCCTTTTGTGAGTTTGGATGATACAATAAAATGTAAAAATATATATTTATCATAAATTATTTCAGTTATCATCTGCTACGTGCTGATCTGCATGGATTACTGCAAGTGGTATGTGATCCATAGTTTCTACCAGAGTTTGCGCACCATGAATAAACTCAGGGAGATTGCCACTGTGGCCATACCTTGTCCAGCTCCAGGAGCCGTAAGTTGCAATCCAAAAACCCAAAACCTCTTTAAAGAACCTTCTTATCCACTAGATACCCTATCGTTTCCAACGCGAGCACATGTACCTGGGCAGCAATGGCTACAAACACATCCTAACCGAATCTCCCGATGGACAGTGCTAAATAAACCGAGAGAAAGATTACAGTGTTCTGGAACTTCCCCATCAGGTGTCTTGATTGCAATTGTGCTACAGCTTCTGTATTGCAAGAATGAGTGTGATATGGTAATAGAAGAGATACTATTTTAGATAGCCAACGGGTATGGATAGAGGGACATATAAATACATATTACAAATCGTGTGAAACTCGTCTATATCCCAGAAGGAGAGGCAATATCGCTCTGCCGACAAATACCCAAACTATTTTTGTGTAGAATTAACTCATAAAGTTACTCCAGCACCTAAATCAAATGGGAAAAAATAATGAATTTTTAAAAATAAAAAGAAATAGTAGTCATTGGCAGGACTCGAACTCGGGACTTCCAAGCAAAAGCCGCACACTCTAACCTCTGGGCTACGCCAGCGAAAGCCCAAGTCGAGTTTTGATGCGGAATTGTTGAAAAAGCTAAGCCTGTCTGATTTCAATTGGCGTTCAAATAAATAGCAACGAAGTTTAAATTTCCTTTTCTCTGTAGACGTAAGAGAAATTTACTAAATATGCCTTAAACTCAGTTAAATAGCAATAATTGAAATATTCTTGTTTTGTAGCACAGAACAATAAACGTATGAATATCAAATAAAAGTGCAACATTATAACATACCCTTAGACCTTGTTCTTAGTTCATTAATATTTAAGTAACCTTATGGTACGTACCTGTTTAAAAATTATAAAATATGCTTGGGGACTTGTTAGTTTTAGGTGCTTTTATTATTTGGCCTCAGCTACAGATGCATATATAGGATTATCTATTCAGCCTAGTGCCTAATCCTTTAACCTCTCCTTCCCTTTTGCTTGATAATTGGTGGTGCCAATGTGGTTCCTGCCGTGGTGGTGCTCGGCGTGGTGGTGCCCATTAGACTCATGTCATTATCCAGGTTGTCCATTACAAAATCCACCACGGTGATATTGGTACCGCCTTCAGAGTCCCCCTTATCCGTGGGAATACTGATCTGGAACTGCAGCAGAACCACCAGATATGTGACCATAGTGGTCAGGAGTCCCTTGAAGAGACTCCTGTTCACGTCGAAGAAGCCGCCGCAATTGATGATAGAGGGATTCATCTCGGTGGCCCGCAAAAACATGTTTATCTCCGTCTGGGCATCCGAATTCATCCAGTTCAGCTCCACCATCAGCAGTTTCTTTTGGAAATTGGTCCGCACATTAACCGAAGCATAGTGAGCCTCATCGCAGATATAGAACAGTAGTCCAATGTTCCACAAAGCTGTGATAGTAAGTCCTATGTCCTTGATGCCAAAGCCCTCGGAGAGCTGAGACATTAGCCCGTAAATCGACAAGGTGATGATGAAGAACAGGTACAGACTCATGAAGACGAAGGTGTAGCACATGGCGTTTCCAGTATCCCGGGTAAGCTTGCTCAATCGAAGCCACAAAACCCGATAGTCCGCCACCATGGCAGCGGGTCCAATGTGTTTCAAGGCCTTCTGAAACCTCTCCGCCAGCAAATGGGCCGTGATACTCATGGCCTCGCAGATGAGGAACCACCAGGCACCCAGCATGGCCGTCAGGTTATCCAGGATGCAGTAGGGCACCACCTGGTTGATGTTCAAATCCGACATGGTAATGTGGGTGATGACCACCGATAAAACCGACAGGATCGGCAACACGGTGGCTATATACACCGCCTTCTGTCGCAGTTTCAGCGGCAAACTGTGCCCGGAGATCTGGTAGTACAACACCTCGAAGTCATCCCAGTCGTTGAAGAGTCTGGCTATTTTCCTGGCCTCGTACCACAGGATGGGTATGATCATTATGGGCAGGATGTTGACCAGGAACAAGTAGGCAATCACCGCCTCCTCGAAGGGCCCACTCAGGGAGCGCACAATGTGGATGCGGTTGTTGGCCACATAACCCACGTAGCACTAAAAGAAATGTTATTTTGTATTATATTTTTATATTTGCTTCACAAAAACGTTTAATTTTCAAGTTATATAACAATTTTTTAAATCATTAATAGAATAAAACACACTCACCGCCAGTAGCACAAAGAAAACCACTGAGTAAATAAAGGAGGCGGAGTTCATTTCGAACTTTGCACGGGCAGGACCACGTCGCACTATGGGTAATACTCCAATAATCCTTAAGAACCAGTTGACAGGAGCTATGTTCCTGTAGAAAACACTCTGGAAGCAGGGACAACCAGCCTTATGCAGGGAACTTCACAGCAAGAGGGATCTCCACTCACCGGCGTAAACTCCGGATTATTGGAGGCCGTGCTGTCGGAGCTCTTTTTCCTGTCCAACGGCGGCGCCTCGTAGTCCGCATCCAAGCGCTCCGCCAATCCGGTGGAGTACTTCCGAACCCCGTACAAATATGCCTGGGCATTGGCACTATTCAGTGGCTTTGCGTTGAGGAACACCGCGTCGCCTTTCTTGCGTCGATAGTAGTTGGCCATTCCGGAGAGACTGTGTCCGGAGTTTCCTTGTCCATGGCCTTTTACCACTTTTTTACGGCCAGACAGAGGCATTAGCCATGCACTTGCACACGCCCCCGTATCGACCACGCCCGCTGTTGACTTAGAGCAGGAGTTTTAGTTTCCTGTTGATGTGCGTTGTTTGACTTTTGAATGCATTAACCTTAGCCCGGTGTCCCAATTTCGAATTTGTGTCAATGGCGCGCAGCCGTCGTTTTGCAACACTGTCGGGGGTGAATCGCAACACGGAACTAGGGCTGCCAGGTTGCTCCTTGTGGTATTCTACTTTTTAGTATTTTTAAATGTTTAACTTATTTCTTAGAAGTGTCTTGGAAACATACGGGTTTTAAACAATATTTTTCAAAGTAATTTTATGTCTTATCAAGAAATAAGCCCTAAATTCAAGAGTTATCTTATTATAACTAAGCTAAGTAACGGTATCTGTTTAATTACACAGTCTGGTCACACTCGAGGGTGTGGGTGAAAAAAGATAAATAATAATAATAGTAAAAATGGACAGGGAAAAGTTGATTGTGCCCAACCAAATTGGCTACCTGATACTCAAGGAAGATGGAGCGGTCCTGGAATCTGGCGGAGAACTGAAGAACGATGAGCGCAGTGCAAATGTGATAATGGGATTGCTGAATCTCACAGAGAGGTGGGTTCCGGAAAAGCAAAGACCACAGGGTACCATTGATAATTACCCCTATATCTTAGCATCGACGAGTCCTTCATGCCGAACAGCAGCTGCGAGCGTATCACCATCGACTACGAGCAGCACTACTACAGCATCTGCATGTCCAATCGTCGAATATACATCGTGAAGATCAGCAAATCCCAGAATGGAGTCACCACGACCACCAGCTCCTCCTCCTCGAACAGCGTGTATAACGATGCCAGCGACTCTGGGGCGGTGCTGGCTTGAAATCCGTCTTCGGATGCCCGATCCACTTGCAGATTCTGTTGGCAGGGAACCGGGCAAAGACCCCACAATTGGCGCACACCCATTCTGTATTTGATCCTCCTCTTTATTTGTCAAAGAATACATCATCTGTGAGCTCCTGCTCGAAAATGCGTCTCGCTTCCTGGGTGACATCCAAGAGGGTGGCCTTGCTATTGCACAGAATCACATAGTATTGCCTGTAGTTGCAGCGCCTCTTCACAATCCAGTAGTCATTGGTGGTCTTCACCTGGAGCTCCTCGGCAGGAGCACTCTCCATCTTCTCCTTCCCACTTGGGTTGGCCAAATCCGCTATAATACTAAGGACATTGCGGGGTAACCCTTGGGGCAGGTGCCTCTGGAAGTTCGTATGATGCTGCAGACTCTGTTCGTTGATAAACAGGTACTTGGGTGCCATTTCATTGTTGCTGGTGGAGTTCTCCTGCCCTGTGGCACCCACTGCCTCCTTGGTCAACTCGCTGGTTATATCCCTGGCCAAGGAAGTCAATTGCGGAGCCATGTAGCCATGAAGCTCGTCGTACAGCTCTTGCTTTGGTGGGGGTTGGTCAGCTGAAAGATCAGGATTGTTTTTAGTTGGGTTATCTTTAGTTTTGAT